>NC_059330.1:22171836-22541002 GCF_018350155.1 Leopardus geoffroyi | reverse complement strand
TGCCTCTTTCCTGCTTGTGCTCTCTTTCTCTCAAAAGTAAATAAAAGATTTAAAAAAAAAGGGTAAAATTTATTGCTGGTGAAATGGAGGAGGGTGGGGCAGTGTGGAGAGTCTGTTAACAACTTCAAAAAATATAGCTTCCAACCCAGCCAAGGTCTCTGAATGGCACTGAGTTCTCTTAATGTTGATAGCAAACTTCCCTAGTCTTAATTCTTGCTATTTTGGGGGATCTTCTCCCCTTTTCCGCATTTCTCTATTAAATAGTAGAGGGAATCAAGTTACATCTAGTCTTACTTTAGCAATTGCTGAGTGACCTTGGACAAGTCATTAGATGTCTAAAATGGAGGCGATAGCAGTTGTTTTACCTCCGGGGGGCATTGAGACTTGAAGAAAACTGATGTGAAGGCAGTGAATAAAAGATACGCTCACCATGTAAATGTAAGGTGATGTTAAATAATAATGATGCAGGGTAATAGTGAGGACTTTGGGATTGTTGCCCTGAGCAAGTTCCTTCACTTCTGAGCATCAATCTCATTCGTAAAATGAAGATATTACATACTTACAGGGATGTTGGGAGGATTAGTGTATGTCAAACCCTAGCATAGAGCCAGACACATGGTAGGAATCCAGTAGACGGTAGCTATTATTAATAATAACCTGACAACCTGGCTTGGTCGACACTCTCTTATAACCACATTCGGCACACACGCACACAACGAAAACAGCAATAACCCCCACCATCAACCACCCCACCAGTGTGGTCCTCTGTGCTCCCCTAAAGGTGACGGCTGGCTCCCAAGTGCATGTGAAGCTGGCCAAATGCCGTTAGCAAAAGGGAGGTCTAGCCAGATGGAACTCCTTTTCTCCTCTGAGAGACTGGGGGTGATTTTAATGAAGGATGGCTGAGTGCAGAGTCACCCTGAAATAGCTTTGACTGCCAAGTGACAGGAGGAGGGAGCCAAATGAAATGGCGGTGGCAGACAAGAGCACCGAGGGCTGAGAGCAGCCGGGAAGCAATGTGTCCTTGCTGACTTTTTGATCGCACTCTGCTACAGAATCACTTTACTCCTCCTTTCCTCCACTTAAGAGGCCTCTAGGCAAAGAGGGCTGCCCACTAGCTCCCGCTGACATACGGACATCTCTGGACATCCCTCTTTGCTTGTTTGGTGTCATGAGGAATTCTCATTAACTGCTAAATGCGGGGGTGGCCCATTGCACTCCAGAGGCTCTTGTGGATACTTCTTGTACGGCTGCTTTCAGAGTAGGTAATGACTTCTTGTGCCAGACAAGGGATACACAAGGTAGGAAAAGATTTCTCAGCCCTTTAGGCCTCTGAATTGGCTTTTGTTTTGGTTCTGGCTTCCACGAGTTAGCTTGGTCTTCTCACCACGTTTCCAAGCAACTTCCTGCTATGTGGGTGTTATTCATTCAGTGGTTAGCTATTGAACTCTATGATTGCTTGGCATTAATTAAGTTGTGGGCAACACAGACGAGTCCCCTGCCCTTGTGGAGTTTACATTCTGGTTGGGGAGAGACCTAATTTATGTGCAAATAAACAAGCTAATTCAAGATAATGGTAAATTTAATGAACCCATAGAATGATGTAACAAGAGGTGGAGAGATGGCTGTTTATATCATCTCAGAAAGAAACATCAGGGCTGAGAACAGAATAAGATTGCCATGCTATTTGAAGTCAGGTTCCAAGCAGAGGGTCCCGTGAGGAGGAGGTCCTAAAATGGCATGTCTGAGGAATAGAAAGTTAGCCAGAGAGAATGGGGATGTGGAGAATAAAGGGGGGAGAGTGTAGCAAATGAAGTTAAAAGACAGGTCACAGAGTGAGATCCTATGGATTACCTTTAGCCTACAAGATGTTTTTGAGATTTCACTAAAAACAAAAACAACCTTGACTTATAATTTCTCCAGATAATTAAAAAGACATGGCCATGCCAGCCCACTATAGGAGGACAGTTGATTTCGACATAGAGCAGTTATGCTCTCCTGCCCTTTCCACCGCCCTTTAGTGGGGCTTGTGGCCCGTCATTAGTTCATAGGCAGTAGACATTCGAATCAACAAAGCTGAGCACCATTTGAGCTTAATAAGGGCCCGGACTGTTTTCCCCCAAGTGTAATGGAAGCATGCAATGAAGGGTTTTAAGTGACAGTGACTCGACCTAAATTCAATTTTTTTTTAATGTTTATTTATTTTTGAGAGACAGAGAAAGAGTGGGAGTGGGGGAGGGGCAGAGAGGGGAGACACAGAATCCAAAGAAGGCTCCAGGCTCTGAGCTGTCAGCACAGAGCCCCATGCCAGGCTCGAACCCACGGACCGTGAGATCATGACCTGAGCCGAAGTCGGACGTTTAACTGCTGAGCCACCCAGGCGCCCCATGCCAATTTCCTGTTAATGAAACATGCTATCTCCATTGAGATCATCTATTCCATGTTCATTAGAAAGTGGTTTTTCTTCTTATAAAAATTTTAGGTGAGTATATATACGTCCAGAAAAGGCCAGCATTGAGGGTGAAGGGTAGGTGAGGGGCACTATTCATATTATGCCAAGACAAATAGGACTATGCTGGGCAAATCTTGTAAGTAAAAGCAACAGTACTTTAGCCATCTGTCTCCAGATGATCAATTGAATGACTTTAAAAATGTTTAAAAGGTGAGATGCCACTTGTCTCATGGCAAAATTAAACATCTGGAGTTAAAAGAAATCTCAAGTAAATCAGTTTCAGAGAGGAAATTAAGGGGCACTAAATTATTAGCCTAAAATGAAGTTAGCATGGGACAGGGTAAGACCAGTCCATCTTCCTTAACTTAGGATGGGTTTATTAGGACATAACTCCATGGTAAATCCCAATAAAGACATCATAAGTTGAAAATAACTGTAAGTGGAGGGGTGCCTGGGTGGCTTAGTCGGTTAAGTGTCCGACTTTGGCTCAGGTCATGATCTCATGGTGAGTTTGAGCCCCACTTTGGGCTCTGTGCTGACAGCTTGGAGCCTGGAGCCTTACTTCTGATTCTGTCTCCCTCCCTCTTTGCCTCTCCCCCTCTCATGCTCGGCCTCTCTCTCTCTCTCTCTCAAAAATAAACATTAAAAAAAAAAGAAAATACTGTAAGTTGAAAATGGATTTAACACAGCCAACCTACCGGACATCATAGTTTAGCCTAGCCTACCTTAAATGTGATCTGAACACTTACATGGGCTCACAGTTGAGCAAAATCTAACACAAAGCCTATTTTATACTAAAGTGTTGAACATCCCATATAATTTATTGAATACTTCAAAGTGAAGGACAGAATAGTTATAGGAGTATAGAATGGCTGTCAGAGTATTGGTTGTTTACACCCAGGATCATGTGGCTCACTGGTAGCTGTGGCTCACTGCTCATGCCCAGTATCACGACAGTATCATACTCCCTATCACTTGCCCAGGAGAAGATTCAAATCACAATTCAAAACAAATTTTTTTTCTTTTCTTTTCTTTACAGAGAGAGAGAGTGTGTGTGAGCAGGGCACAGGAAGAGGGAGGGAGAATCTTAAACAGGCTCCACATTCAGCACAGAGCCTGATGCAGGGCTCAATCCCACGACCCTGGGATTGTGATCTGAGCTGAAATCAAGAGTCGGATGCTCAGCTGAGCCACCCAGGTGGCCCACAGTTCACAATTTGAAGCAGTTTCTACAGAATGTGTATTGCTTTCCCGCTCTTATGAAGTCAAAACTTCATGAAATACAACTTCATGTAGGTGGGGGACCACTTATTGCACTTCAATTTATAAATCCCTGTCATATGCGTGCGTCATTTGACCTGTAAATGATGTATCGTCATTTGACCTGTAAATGATATATCATCATTTGATGTAGGGTGTACTAAGGTTTAGAGATGTGACTTGCCCAAGATTACTAACCATTAAAATGTAGAGTGGGAACTTGAACCTCGGTCTTCTGTTTTCTTGCCAATTTCTCTGTTCTTTCTCTTGTTCCATAGGAATCTAGTGAGTTACTACCAAAGGTTTTAGGCCTAAATTATTTTTTTTCTGGAATTCTCATTCCACAGCCTCTTGTTTCCTTGTGTGTAGTCATTACTTTCATCATTATGTGAAATACAAATGTGAAAGCATTTGGATAGTTGTAAGGCACTGGGCAAATTTACACTTGAAAGCTAATTAAATCAGCTTTTTTCCCCCTCAACCCAGGGGAACTACAGTAAATTGGCAAGTGAATTGGTGAAGAGGATTACCTCTGTAGCATTTACAGTAACTCTGATATACTGTTGGCTAAATTAGGAGGTTCTCTAAAAAAGAGAACAGTGACTGGAAGAAATCTGTGGGACTAAGTCTTACAATTTGGGAACTTCAGTGGATTTACAGTCTAATGCCAGAACCTCTTTGACCCAGTTCAGAGAGGCATAAAGGAGCTCTCCAACGTGTGGAGGATCTGAAAGGATCCACTAACCCCTATAGCTATTTACATTGATCTCAGACCCAACAAGGATTCCCTTGATTTTGTTCAGGGCCCCACCACTCATTCTCTGGGATGCAGAGCATTGGGAGATTTTGAGAGCTTCTGTCTCTCTTGAACACCCAATGCTATTTACATGTGTAGTAACATATACCTAGCACTTTTTTTTTTTAATTAAAAAAATATTTTATTAGGTTTGAGAGAGGGAGAGAGAGAGAGAGGGAGAAAGAGAGAGCACGCGAGTGATCACAAGCAGGGGAGGGGCAGAGAGAGAGAGAGGAAGACAGAATCTGAAGCAGGCTCCAGGCTCTGAGCTGTCAGCGCAGAGCCTGACTCGGGGCTGGAACCCACAAGCTGTGAGATCATGACCTGAGCCAATGTCAGACGCTTAACTGACTGAGCTACCCAGGCGCCCCTACACCTAGCACTCTTTAACTGTGTTACAGTTAAGGCCTCAACAACCTCAAAGATACTCAATTGTTAACTTAGAGAAAGTTCCAACTCCTTAGAGCATGGCATTAAAGACCTTCCACAACAGTTCATAATCTAGCTTTCCAATCATAGCTTCCACTGTTGTCTGAAATGAACATTCTGCTCTATACTGGTCTGCTTGCTACCTCCTGTGCATGTTTTATTTTTCTACCTGCACACCTTTAAGTATGTACTGTCCTTTATTGTAGCCATCCATCACATATGGCTCACACTTGAAATGGAGCCAGTCCAAACTGAGATGTGCCAGATTTCAGAAATGTAGAACCCCCAATTGTAAACTATTTCATTCATGGTATTTAAATATTGACTATATATTGAAAAGTGAATGTTTTGGGTATAGTGTATAAAACAAAACACATTGATACTAATTTCACATTTTTTACTTTCATGTGGCTCCTAAGTAATGTAAAATATATATGTGGCTTACATCTTTTTATTTTTTTAAAGTTCTATTTATTTACTTAATTTCTAGAGAGACAGAGACAATGCGAGTGGGAAGGGGGGCGGAGGGAGAGAGAGAGAGAGAGAGAAAGAGAATATCCAGATGTGGGGCGTGAACTCACAAAACCGTGAGATCGTGACCTGAGCCGAAACCGAGTCGGATGCTTAACCGACTGAGCCACCCAACCACCCCTATATTGTATTAAAACAAATTTTTTTTTAAACATTTATTCATTATTGAGAACAGAGAGAGACAGGCTGCGAGCAGAGGAGGGGCAGAGAGAGAGGGAGACACAGAATCTGAAACAGGCTCCAGGCTCTGATCTGTCAGCACAGAGCCCAAGGTGGGGCTGGAACCCACAAACCGTGAGATCATGACCTGAGCTGAAGTCAGGCACTCAACCAACTGAGCCACCCAGGCGCCCCACTACACCATATTTTTAAATGGACAGTGCTCTACTAAATCATCAGCCTAGCCTCTTAAGCCAACATAGAACAGGACCTTCTACTCAAGCCCACCTTAGTATTTCCTCATTCTAAAATAATAAAGTGATGGATGATAGAAAACTGTGAGTACCTGTGGTTTTATTCATTTAAGGCAGGCATGCCCTGTTATCAAATCGAAGTTGCTATTACCAGCTGACAGCTCAAGAAAACACTTTCTGGCAAAGACAGCAAAATAGTTAACATGTTCAGTAAGTGTTAGATTGCCTTTAGTCACCCACGCTAAAAAAAACCCAAATCCTTGAATTCCATCTTTATCCCTGTTTTTCTTCTATATCCAGTTACTAAAATGTTAGCCCTTCCTGTGAAGTTTTTCAATTTTATTCCTTTTCTCTCGTAACTAATCCAAGTCTTGCTCACCTTGCTTTTAAAATTCAGTTTCCAAGTAGTCTCCCAGCTTTTCTCCCCTATCCACATTTGTTCCATTTTAAAATCTATTTTTTTTTTTTTTTGTTAGAGAGCACAGAGTGAGCATGTGAGCGGGGGTGGGAGGGGGCGGGAGGGAGACAGAGAGGGAGGGGGAGAGGGAGGGAAGGAAATCCTAAGCAGGCTCCACACCATTAGCACCGAGCCCCACGTGGGGCTCAAACTCTTATGAGCTGTGAGATTGTGACCTGAGTCGAAATCAAGAGCAGCTTAACCAACTGAGCCACCCAGGTGCCCCTCGTTCCATTTTATATATTGCAACAAAATCATCTTCCATAGTATTTTTTTGCAAATATAATTCTCTGCTCAAAAACTTCCACTTTTCCTATGTTGCCCAAAGGAAGATTCCTTCATCTAGCATTCAAGCCAGGCTTTTTCATTCCTTATCTTTTGGTACTATCCTCCATAAAACCTGGGCTTTAGAGCAACTAGACTGACTTTATGTAAAGCACTTAGAACCATGCCTGGTTTATACTGTAATAACTATATATCTTAGCTATTATTATTGCTGACTTTCATTTGAGTAAGCTGTATGCATTTCTACCTCTGGAACACTGCTAAATCCTTTTTCCTATTTGAATAGGTCTGTCTGCAAAGGGAAAAGTAGTAATTTAAACAATCTGACTGGCACAAGCCAATTGTTAACTCCTTGAGAAAACAACTTCTCTTCCTGCAATAGATAGAAACTGTGAACAATAATTTTCTTTTTTTTTTTGAGAGAGAGAGAGAGAGGGAGAGAACGAGAACCAGTGGGGGGTAGGGTGCAGAGAGAGGACAGAGCATCTGGAATGGGCTCTGTGCTGACAGCAGAGAGCTTGATGCTGGGCTTGAACTCACAAAACGCGAAATCATGATCGGAGCCAAAGTCAGATGCTTAACTGACTAAGCCACCCAGGTGCCCCTAAACCCTAATTTTCTACAAGATGTAATAACATTTAAGACTAGATGAGATATAAATAAAAGGTAGTATTTCTTGGGGTGCCTCGGTGGCTCAGTTGGTGGAGCATGCAATGCTTGATCTCAGGGTTGTGGGTTCAAGCCCCATGGTGGGTGTAGAGATTACTTAAGAAAAAGAACATCTTGGGGCGCCTGGGTGGCGCAGTCGGTTAAGCGTCCGACTTCAGCCAGGTCACGATCTCGTGGTCTGTGAGTTCGAGCCCCGCGTCAGGCTCTGGGCTGATGGCTCGGAGCCTGGAGCCTGTTTCCGATTCTGTGTCTCCCTCTCTCTCTGCCCCTCCCCCGTTCATGCTCTGTCTCTCTCTGTCCCAAAAATAAATAAACGTTGAAAAAAAAAAAAAATTTTAAAAGAAAAAGAACATCTTTAGAAAAAATAAAAAGCAGTACTTAAAAAACAGGCTGAAAAAATCTGTGTTCTGGATTTAGGGCCAGATGGCTCTCCAACTTTGGTGTATATTAGAATAACCTGGGAAACTTTCAAAACTAATTCAAATGCCTGGGCCCCACTCCAGGTTTATTGAGTCTCTAGCAGTAGGCCTCAGGCACATGAATTTTTTAAAAGCTCCAAGGCGACTCATGTGCACCTTTTCAAAAGCTTGGCGGGTCATCTTCCTGTGCACTTACACACAAGAATCATTGGTTTAAACAAGAGAAACTTTTGGGTTAAGGAGGCTGGTCATGTTTGGCATGTTTTCACCATGTTCCCCTGGCACATTTTTGAAACAGAAAATTCAGAGAACTGATTTGCCCTGATTTATGTGTCTGAGTAGTGTTCTTAAAATAAAAAACATCCTCCACCCTTGAGTTGATTTAGGGGATCAGAAAAGAAAAAAACCAAATACATCCCAAATACTACACTTGATTTTCACCTAAAGCCTTCTCTGCTAGCCCGACTTCTATTAATTTATGAATTTCAAAACAGAATTACTTAAGTAAATATATATTTAACTATGTACAACATTTACAGCTTACAGACTTAACTCAAAATTATACACTTGAGTAAATGTGTAAAAAGTTGGCAATATAGTATGTAATACTTGAAAAATTTCAAAAACAACTTTACCTCAAAAATATTTTACACCAACTTTCCAAAGTGCTATCTTCACAGGTTCATTGTATCTTAACAACCCAGTTAGGCATGAAGTAACCAAGATCATATCCAGAGAGAGCACTTTTGGTACCACTGTAGAGGGTGTAGAAATCTTGGGTCTTTGAAACCCTATAATAAAGCCCCTTTTACCCTCCAATCCTGAGACAACAAATCTTGTAGTTCTCCCTCATCATCGCTGTCAACATTCTCCTCTTCCTTTTTCTGCAGTTCTTTTATAGTCAGAACCTCTTTAAGCTTATTTTTAATTTCATCCTGGCGATTCCGAAGCTTTTCCACCCGACGGTAACATTCTATCTGCTCATCGATCTCCCCAATTTGCCGGTCCAACCGTCCCTCCTCATCCTCTTCAGCAACTATGGCTTCGGAAATGGTATTGACCTGTCTCATGGCCTTTTGAAATTCGTCCCACTCTTTGTCCATCTGATCCTTTGGGGCATCAACCTTTCGAACCCTAGCGTCTATTTCAGGGTCATCAAAAAAGCCTTCCGGTAATGCTTCCGCTGTGTTTTCTCTCCTTTCCACTACTTTTTCATGTATTTCTGCTTTCTCAATGGACCCTGAATGAGGAATTAAAGGGGCCTTGGGAGGATTTGTATCCGAGAAGCCGCTTGGCAGCATACTACTTGTTGCCTCCCTCGAGGAGGAAAGCGAGTGTTCCTTGCCCTGTGCATCGGGCGGCTGCTTGCCGGCGTCTCCCCTTTTCCCTTCTCCTCCCTCCTCCTCCTCCTCCTCTTCCTCTTCTTCCTCATCTTCATAATCAGGGAGTAAACCGAGTCCTGAAACCTTAATGAGGGTCGCTCTAGTGGACTCCTTCCCTGCTTTGTCAAAGTTGGTGGACAAAGCGGATGTGGAGGGCTGTACCTGGGGCAGCGGGGAGGCCTTGGGTCTTTTGGCATCTTGACCGTCCGCCTCCGACACCTTCCTCTTGGCTGACTGAGGCACTGAGCTGGCGGACGGACCCTGGGTGGCTTCCTTCGCGCCTTTCAGCTCGGCCACTTTCTCCCGATGCTGCTTTCCCAGGACGTGAGTCTGCCACAGGAGCTCGCTCTTCACCGGGGTGTTGCACAGGGCACAGCTCAGCTGCCCCAAACGGTTGTACTTCGCAAATGGAGATTCTATCCGTTTCCGGTTGGTGCTCAGACGCTGCTTCTCCTTCATCAAGCGCCGCAGTTCGTCCTGATTCACCACTCGCTTCCCGGCCGGAGTGCGAGCGGAGGCGGAGGACGCCATCTTGGCGCCCTGACCCAAGGTGATTCTGGCTTCCGTGCGGGCGAGGCCTGGTAACGTCACTTCCTGTGCTGGCGAGGATTGGCTGAGGGTTCGCGAGCGCGGGCGGTGGCGCAGGGATTTCCCTCAGGATCCGCGCTAAGGCCGTCTTTGCCGGCCGGGTCGCATGCTCAACGGTGCTATGGCTGCGATCACGGCGGTGAACTCCAAGGCAGAGGTGGCGCGGGCCCGGTCGGCCTTGGCCGTCAACATATGCGCCGCCCGAGGGCTGCAAGATGTGCTACGTACCAACTTGGGGCCCAAGGGCACCATGAAAATGTGAGGCGGCGGTTAGGGAGCCGGCGGCTTGTTGGGTGTCGCTGCGCGCTCTAAGGCCGACGTTCCATGAAGGGCCTGGAGCGACGGGACGCACCTGTGGGCCTGGTTGTCCTCGTTCTCATTCTTGCCCTGAGGTCATCCCTGGCCTGGGGCGGGAGGAGCCCGAGGGAAGGGCCCCCAATGAAGCTGTGACACCCACTCCCCACCCCTTACCCCCTGCCCCCCGCCCACGTTAACGCTCTTGTGCAGTTGGAAAGTCATTTCATCTGGTGTCTCTTTAGAAACATAAGCGATTTAACTCCCCTGCTCTTTGAGACTATATGCCCTTAGGTTGGTTTGTGTTTGGCAGTGTGTTGTAGCGTTAAGGGCACACAGGCCTTGCGGTTGCAAATCCAAGTTCCCCTTCCAGCGTGCGTCCTTAGGCAACTTAACTTGAACGCTTCGCGCCATCAGCATGCATTTACCTAGTATCAAAGTTTCTTTGGAAGAGTGAGGAAAAAAGAGCAAAAAATTTGTAAGGGGGAAAGATGCATTCTAAGAGGAATGAGCAAAATTAATATTAACGGTAAAAGAGAATGCTTGTGTACTAATTGGATGCTGAGAACACAGATGGTGAAGGTATCATATATGTTATTGATCATATATATCGCAAATATAATACTGAGGAAAGGGACTAATTACTGATGGTGGTAGGGAGAAGGAAAAACCTCCCGAAAACAGATTTTTGATCAGAGTCTTGAAAATTAAGTTAGAGTTCACCAGTTGGAGAAGGGAGTAAAGGCCTCCTGGTAAGTTAAGGAATGAGAAAGTCCAGTGGTGTAAATCCAACAGAAGTGAAAACAAGCATGACGTATTCAAGGAACCATAGTATTTTCCCACCAGGTCTCATTTGGTAGATGCCAGGAAAAATGGACATAAACCAGTTTGGGAAGGGTGAACTAGGTCATTGCCAAATAGTCTGGATTTTACCTTGAAGGTGATGGAGAACATGAAATGCGTTGAACGATTTTTTCCCCATGTTTGTAAGAATCATTGAAAGATTTTTGATCAGAGAACTGACTGAGCCACATTGCCTTTTAGAAAGATAAATGTAGTGTGGAGGGTAGATTCAAATTCAGAGATATTAGGATGCTGCTTAAGTAGTCCAGGCTAGAGATGTTGACAGTTGAACATGGAGAGGAGGGAGTAGATTCAAGAAATACTTAGGTTGTACAATTGACAGAACTTGATGATTTAATAAATGTGAGGGATGAGGGAAGAAAGTAAGTTGAGTGAATGAATGGTAATATTTCACACACACACACACACACACACACACACACACACACACACACCCTACAGCAAATTTACAAATTTGTGGTTTGTAGACTTACAAATACTCTTCTTGGACCAAACTGCCATTCATAACTCATCAATTTCTGTTACCCTTAAACTTGTAAATGCTGCATTTGGAATGAAATTGCTATAGCAGTCCACATGGGGAGAAGTGATTCTGTGGGCTGTACATGGTGGTGGTTACCATGGAATCTCCCTATGGCACATAGGTGTTTTGAAGCCCAGTTCCTGATATCAAGGATTGTACACTGGGAAGAACTGAGAATATCTTGCTTGACCCTTGCCATCTGAGGTTTAATAACATCACTGTTTTCTGAACAGGCTTATTTCTGGTGCAGGTGACATCAAACTCACCAAAGATGGCAACGTACTGCTCCATGAGATGGTGAGCTGATGCTACTGACTCTAAGAAACCTTAGTAAGCCTAGAACATAGTACAAATTGTATATCCTTAAAAAAAATTTTTTTTAATGTTTATTTTTGAGAGAGAGAGAGAGAGACAGAGCACGAGTTGGGGAGGGGCAGAGAGAGAGGGAGACATAGAATCTGAAGCAGGCTCCAGGCTCCCAGCTGTCAGCCCAGAGCCCAACACAGGGCTCGAACCCATGAGATGTGAGATCATGACCTTAGCCGAAGTCAGACGCCCAACTGATCAAGCCACCCAGGTGCCCCACAAATTGTATATCCTTAAACCAAGGCTGTCAGCTTGCTCATACTGCAGTCATGAGTTATACTTGCTGGGTTAAACCTTAATAAAAGATATTTTTGGTTGTTTTCAAATCTTCATACAGACCAAGTAATAGCTTAGGGATACTTCCAAATTAGTTCCATCTTTTAAAGGCACTGTGTTATGTTCTTTGTAATCATGAAAATATAAAAAATCCTTTGCAATTTTAGTAAATATATTCATCTTAGAGATTGAAGGATTTAATGTTATTTTGGAAATGTCATTGCATTCTAAAGCAAAGACTCTTCTAAAATGTTCAAACCTCATTAGTTCTCAATTTAAAAATTTTGGGTATTGACATTTATTAAGTATTGATACTACAGAATTTGTGAACGTGTAGAGTGAGGCTTATTTCATTTCTTAATTTTACTGGTGGCCCTTAGGTTATCTTGTTTTCATTGGACTGTTTTTTTTTTTTTTTCCAATCTCGTTCTTTTAATCTGTTGCTTGCTTTTTCCAGCAAATTCAACACCCAACAGCTTCCTTGATAGCAAAAGTAGCAACAGCCCAGGATGACATTACAGGAGATGGTACTACTTCCAACGTTCTAATTATTGGAGAGTTACTAAAACAAGCTGATCTTTACATATCTGAGGTATTAGCATATTACAGAATTCACATTCATGTAGTACTTCACTGTTTTATTTTTTTTTTAATTTTTTTTTCAACGTTTATTTATTTTTGGGACAGAGAGAGACAGAGCATGAACAGGGGAGGGGCAGAGAGAGAGGGAGACACAGAATCGGAAACAGGCTCCAGGCTCTGAGCCATCAGCCCAGAGCCTGACGTGGGGCTCGAACTCACGGACCGTGAGATCGTGACCTGGCTGAAGTCGGACGCTTAACCGACTGCGCCACCCAGGCGCCCCATTACTTCACTGTTTTAAATGTTTGTTTATTTTTGAATTGGGGGGAGGGGCAGAAAAGGGGGGATAGACAGAGGCTTTGTCGCCAGACTCGAACCCACGAACTGTGAGATCACGACCTGAGCTGAAGTTGGATGCTTAGCCGACTGAGCCACCCAGGTGGAAATTGTTGTTTTCACTCGTACAATGGTTTAATTTTAGAGGGCAAAAGTTAATTTTTATCAAGATACTTAAAAAAAAATGTTTTTAATGTTTATTTTTTAAATTTAATTTTATTTTTTAAATTTACACCCAAATTAGTTAGCATATAGTGCAACAGTGATTTCAGGAGTAGATTCCTTAATACCTCTTACCCATTTAGCCCATTCCCCCCTCCCACACCCCCTCTAGCAACCCTCTGTTTGTTCTCCGTATTGAAGTCTCTTATGTTTTGTCCCCCTCCCTGTTTTTATATTATTTTTGCTTCCCTTCTCTTGTGTTCATCTGTTCTGTGTCTTAAAGTCCTCATATAAGTGAAGTCATATGATATTTGTCTTTCTCTGACTAATTTTGCTTAGCATAATACCCTCTAGTTCCATCCACGTAGTTGCAAATGGCAAGATTTCATTCTTTTTGATTGCCGAGTAATACTCCATTGTATATATATACCACATCTTCTTTATCCATTCATCCATCGATGGACAGTTGGACTCTTTCCATACTTTGGCTCTTGTTGATAGTGCCGCTATACACATTGGGGTGCATGTGCCCCTTCAAAACAGCATGCCTGTATCCCTTGGATGAATACCTAGTAGTGCAGTTGCTGGGTTGTAGGGTAGTTCTATTTTTAATTTTTTGAGGAACCTCCATACTGTTTTCCAGAGTGGCTGCCCAAGTTTGCATTTCCACCAGCAGTGCCCAAGAGATCGTCTCTCTCCGCATCCTCGCCAACATCTGTTGTTGCCTGAGTTGTTAATGTTAGCCATTCTGACTGGTGTGAGGTGATGTCTCACCTCATTGTGGTTTCGATTCGTATTTCCCTGATGATGAGTGATGTTGAGCATTTTTTCATGTGTTAGTTGGCCATCTGGATGTCTTTGGAGAAGTGTCTATTCATGTCTTTTGCCCATTTCATCACTGGATTATTTGTTTTCTGAGTGTTGAGTTTGATAAGTTCTCTATAGATTTTGGATACTAACCCTTTATCTGATTTGTCGTTTGCAGATACCTTCTCCCATTCTGTCTGTTGCCTTTTAGTTTTGCTGATTGTTTCCTACCCTGTGCAGAAGGTTTTTTTTTTTATCTTGATGAGGTCCCAATAGTTCATTTTTGCTTTTGTTTCCCTTGCCTCTGGAGACGTGTTGAGTAAGAAGTTGCTGCGGCCAAGATCAAGGAGGTTTTTGCCTGCTTTCTCTTCCAGGATTTTGATGGCTTTCTGTCTTATATTTAGGTCTTTCATCCATTTTGAGTTTATTTTTGTGTATGGTGTAAGAAAGTGGTCCAGGTTCATTCTTCTGCATTTCACTGTCCAGTTTTCCCAGCATCACTTGCTGAAGAGACTGTCTTTATTCCGTTGAATATTCTTTTCTGCTTTGTCAAAGATCAGTTGGTCATACGTTTGTGGGTCCATTTCTGGGTTCTCCATTCTGTTCTATTGATCTGAGTGTCTGTTTTTGTGCCAATTTTTATCAAGATACTTTAGTACAATTGTAAATTTTCTTTTTTTAATGTTTATTTATTTTTGAGAGAGACAAAGACAGAATGAGAGTGGGTTGGGGCAGAGAGAGAGAGGGAGACACAGAATCCGAAGCAGTCTGCAGGCTCTGAGCTGTCAGCACGGAGCCTGACGTGGGGCTTGAACTCACGAGCCGTGAGACCATGACTTGACCTGAAGCCGGACGCTCAACCGACTAAGCCACCCAGGCACCCCGGTTTTAGTACAATTGTAAATGGAAGTAATAATGAACTCTTTTTTTTTTTTGCCAAAATAATTCCTTTCATTGGAATGATATCCCTTTTTAAAAAATGAAATATTGAAGGTGTATAAGAAGGTAAAAAATTAGCCATATACCCATGAATAATGACCTAAAAAAGAAAACATCACTGATGAAGTCTAAACCAAATTATGCACCTTCTAAAAAATAACTGGGGAAAAATAATTGAAGGTTTTCACACTGTGAATTTACCTACCTTTCTATTTTATTTTCCTTATAAACCATCTACTCTAGCCAGACTCCTCCAGTCTACTCACTAGCCTCTGAAATCACTACACACATTTCTATGTCACTGCCTTTTTCAATCTGTATCCTTTTCTTGGCATTATTTATCTGTCTAATCTAATTAAGTATTTGGGTTTTTTCCTTTCTTTCAAGAACCATTTCAGCAAAGCATTACCTGGTCCAAGTGCTAAGATTAGTACTTCTTTGCATTTCATTTAGTATTAGGAATTGTCTAACAATTCAGTACCTGCAACGTACCTCATTTAGGATGCCTTTGGCTGTAAGCAGTAGAAAATTGACTGAAAGTCACTTCAACAGTAAGTTATCTCCCATTACAGAACCTCCAAGTTTGGTTGATTGAAAATGTCTATTAGTCATCAAGTACCTTGGTCCTTTCTGTGTCTTAGCTCTTCCATTTATAGTGCTGTTTCATGATAAAGCTTATTTCTGTCCTGATTATAAGACTGTCAGAGAAAAGTAGGACTACTTGCTTCCTTTAATAACACTCAGCAGGAGAGGGAGGATAAAACTATTTGCCCAATTATGGAGTTTAACTCCTTCCTTTATAATATAATTGGGCCAACTTTGATCTGTGTCCATCCCAAATCAATAACAGGTTTTAGGGGAATTGACTTAATCCAATCAGGATCCACCCCTTGAGTTAGCTAGAGAGGGTAGCTTCCTCTGAAGACCTGAGGAAGAGATACCTAAACAAGATTAGGGTTTGATTAGGGAGAAAAAAGTTTGGGAAGGGGGAGATGCTGACTGGCGTTGACATAATTGTGAAACTGTGGCAGTATAGTGATAAACCTGAGTACCAGATGTGATAGAAACACTGAAGAAGGAGTAATAGCCTAAACTTGCCCGAATTAGGAAGCACTCTTTAGAGGAAGTAAGACCTGGGTTAAATCTTTAGACTGAGAGGCAGTGAACCAGTGGAAAGAGTGAGGAGCAAGGAGAAAGACATTCCAGGCAGAAGGAACAAAATTAACAGAGGCAAAATTAACAGAGAAGAGAAGCAGCATGGTATGTGTGTAAAGCTGCAAGCATTTTGGTGTTGGCCAGACTTTAAAGTGCTGTGGGACAGCAATGAAGCTGGATTACAGAGGGCATGTGGTATACTAACCACGAAGAATGTTCGTGTTAACATATTAATGACTGATCTGGTCAGATTGGCATTTTAAATATTCGAGGGACAGCTTTAAGGGAGTCAAGACTAGAGGATCATAGTCCGGGTGAGAAATTGTGAGATCCGAGACTGAGGAAGTGTTTTGAAAATGTTTAATAACATCCAGGGTCTGGAGTCAGGCTTTGTAGGTTTAAATCCTGGCTCTTCCACTTAATATCCTGGTGATCTAAAGCAAGTTACATTATTCTTATAAACCTCAATTTCCTCATCTGTGAAACAGAAATAATACCCACTTCGTAGTGTTGAGAGGATTGAATGAAATAAGCCTTTTAGATTAGAACCTGGCACAAATCCTTAAGAAATGTTAACTTTAAAAAATTATTGTAGGACTGATGTAGAGGAATGGAGGAAGGGAATAAATTAGACCCAGTTCCAGCTTTCAATAAGTTTATATATTTTTCCAGAAAAGACAATTAAAAAAATTATTTTGTTGGGGCGCCTGGGTGGCTCGGTCAGTTGAGCGTCCGACTTCGGCTCAGGTCATGATCTCACGGTCCGTGGGTTCGAGCCTCGCGTCGGGCTCTGTGCTGACCGCTCAGAGCCTGGAGCCTGTTTCAGATTCTGTGTCTCCCTCTCTCTGTGACCCTCCCCCGTTCATGCTCTGTCTCTCTCTGTCTCAAAAATAAATAAAAAAAAAGTTAAAAAAAATTTTTTTAAATAAAAAAACAATTATTTTGTTATAATATCAAGCCTATAGAAATGTTTCAGGAATATTCCAAAGAATAACATTTCTCTCTTTCTCAGATATAAACGTATATATGGTGCATGCATATATGTATGTATGTACATATTTTTTTTGAATGGTGTAAGTTGCAAACATGATCATCTAAATATTTCAGTGTATGTTTCTTAAAAAAATTTTTTTTTAATTTTATTTATTTTGAGAGACAGAGAGGGAGAGAGAGAATCCAAGCAGGCTCCAGTGCTGTCTGTGCAGAGCCTGATGTGGGTCTGGATCTCACAAACTGTGAGATCGTGACCTAAGCCGAAATCAAGAGTTGGACACTTAACTGACTGAGCCACCCAGGCGCCCCTCGGTGTATATTTCTTAAAACCACGATATTCTCTTATGTAATCACAGAATAGTGATCAAAACCAGGAAATTAATATTAACATTGATACATTGATACAGTAGTATAATCTATAGATTTTATTCCTATTTTATCATTTGTCCCAACAGTGTCCTTTATAGCAGAAGAAAATCTACGTTCATGCATTACATTCAGTTGTCCTATCCTTATAGTCTTCTTTATTTTTTAATTTTTAACATTTTCTCAAAAAAATTTTTTTAATGTTTATCTGTTTTTGAGAGAGAGAGAGAGAGAGCGCATGCCGGGGAGGGGCCAAGAGAGAGGGAGACACAGAATCTGAAGCAGGCTCCAGGCTTCATTTATTTAGGGGCTCCTGGTGGCTTAGCTGGTTGAGCGTCTGACTTCAGTTCAGGTCATGATCTTGTGGTTTGTGAGTTCAAGCCTCACACCAGGCATGCTGCTGTCAGCCTATCAGCGCAGAGTCCACTTTGGATCCTCTGTCCCCCCTCTCTGTCCCTCCCCTCTTGCGCTCTCCCAAAATAAATATATCTAAAAAAAAGTCAGATGCTTAACTGACTGAGCCACCCAGGTGCCCTCCTTTAGTCTCTTTTAAACTGGAATTATCCTGAGCTGTCTTTTGTGTTTTATGACATTGCTACTTTTAGAGTACAGCCAGTTATTTTGTACAAAGTCCTCAATTTGGATTTGACTATCACAATTAGACTCAGGTAATAAACTTCTGGCATGAAATACCATAGACGTGTGGTAGTGTTCTTAATGCATTGTATCAGGAGGCACATGATGTCTATTTGTCCCATTGCTGTGATGTTAACATTTGGTGAAGGTGGTGTTTGTCTGTACTTTCCTCCAAATCAGCGTTGGTTCTTTTCCTCTGCATTAAAGGAGTCTTTTCTTTTGTGCCCATTCGGAAGGGTACCACATGACAGTGTGTCATAATTTTTGGAAATAAAGAGGAGTTTTGTAGTGTTTTGTCCTGGACATAAATTTTTTTCTGTAAGTTTGAGGTTGTTTTAAATATGAAGCACTGAAAAATTACTTTCATAAGTTATGTACATGCATTTGTCTTGAGTGCCATTGATGTGGATAATATTACTTTCTTTGGACATACCTATTAACAGGAGAAGATGGTTACTTTTACTTTGGATGACTTTATGATTTTTAGTTTTATGTTGATGTGACAGGGCCTGCACCCTAGAATAATAGCTGAAGGATTTGAAGCTGCGAAGATAAAAGCACTTGAAGTTCTGGAAAAGGTTAAAATTAACAAAGAGATGAAAAGAGAAGTCCTCTTAGATGTGGCTAGAACATCTCTACAAACTAAAGTTCCTGCTGAATTGGCTGATGTGTTAACAGAGGTTTGTGATTAAACATTTGCATTCAGAACAAATATAGACTAATGCATGATGATATTTTTATTTTTCCTATAAGAATCAACTATCGTATGTGGTTCTTTTGAACATGAAATAAAGTACAGAAGGCAAACATTTATTCACTTAGTTATAGTCTATACTTGATTGGTCAGAACAGTATGTGTAATTTTTCAAAAGTGTCATATTAAACCTTCTTTTAAGTTAACATGAAAGTTAATGAAAGGGGCCTGGCTGCCTTCTTAAACCTTCTTTTATTTTTATATTAAATATAATTTATTGTCAAATTGGTTTCCATACAACACCCAGTGCTCATCCCAACAGGAGCCCTCCTCAATGCCCATCACCCACTTTCCCCTCTCCCCCACCCCCCATCAACCCTCAGTTTGTTCTCAGTATTTAAGAGCCTCTTATATTAAACTTTCTTTTAAGTTAACATAAAGGGAGCTTGGCTGCCTGTGGATCAACCCTTGTGGATGTCATTGGGGTGAGGTGCTGGTCTCTTAAAACCTAGAGGTCAATATTTATTATGTGAGGTGACACATAGGTTGTTAAGGTTACCACTTTAATGAAGCGTGATTGATCTGACAGATAATCTTCACATCTGGGAAATGCATATTTGTTTTGTTTACTTCTAAAGGTAAAATGTATGTAATTTAAGGAGTAGATTGGGTATTTTGGGAAGGCTTTTATCAGGTGGCTATAGTTTGATATCATCATTGTTCCTCAGCTTTGTATTTTCTGCAACTTGAATATATTGGTTTATCAGGAATGATGAATTCATAACCAAAATCACAAGGCATTGATATATAAATCAGAATGCTGTCTTGCTAATTTACTCTGAGAAATATAAATGACAAATGGACTAGAACACCTGATTTGTTTCTGGTCAATTCCCCTTACCAATAGGAAAACCTACTTTGCAAATCAGATTAAGATCAGACAATTTCTTGCTCAGCAGAGTTCAAATAAAGACTACAGTATTTTCTCCTGTTGGAGTACATATATCAAGTGATCCAGAATCTTCCTGTTATCTGGTTAGTGCTCCCATTCTCTTTTGGAGTTGTAGAAACACTGATACTCTCATTATCCTGTGGTCTTTGTCATTATTCCCTGTTAGGTTCCAAAACCAAGTATCATGTTATCTCAGGTAAACTAAGGTATAGTTTTTTGCTTTATTTATATTTTAGGGTGGTTATGTTGTAATACTTAATTTATGTAATTTCATATTACTTTCTTTAAAAAAAATTTTTTTTAGCATTTATTTAGTTTTGAGAGACAGAGCACGAATGGGGGAGGGGCAGAGAGAGAGAGGGACATACAGAATCCAAAGCAGGCTTCAGGCTCTGAGCTGTCAGCACAGAGCCCGATGCGGGGCTGGAACCCACGAACCGTGTGATCATGACCTGAGCTGAAGTCGGACATTTAACCGACTGAACCACCCAAGCTTTCTGAGCTAAGCAATAGGATATATTATTGTACCATTCTATATATCCCTGGGGCTATGTGGCAGAATAAATAGCACATGTCTTTCTGGAGTATCAATTTCACGCTGCAATTTTGGGGAAAAGCATTCCTTTCACATTAAAACAAATGTATATCGTGGCATGACGTAGAAGCTTTTCGTGATAAAACACAAAATTTAAGACACTTCGTGTTAGTGTAACCAGAAAATTTTAGCTTTTACCTCAGATTACATTTCCTTCTTTTCCATTAAATATGTCTTTTGGTGGAAAAGTTTGAGTAGTGTTGGTAGTAGAGCAGTGGCTTGGCAGTTAAAGAAAACGGAATTCTAGGCCTGGCTCTGCTTTTAGACCTTGTGTTAAGTCTGTAAATTCTTAAAAGTTTCAGAGTTTACTTTACTTAACTGTAAAATGAAGGCTTTGGGCCTGATGATCTCTGAAGTTCCTTCAGGGTCTAAAGTACCCACTGGCATTGATTATTACTAATGTCCATGACAGAGTGGCCTTTGTGGCCTTGCCCTATATTTTGGGGCCTGAAGCCCTTTATCTGTTTAGTCTGATGATTACTTGGGCCAATGATTTCTTTTAGTAGACCAGTAATTTACTGTTCTCATTCACTTCTCTTTCAGGCTGTGGTGGATTCTGTTTTGGCTATTAGAAGACCGGGTTATCCTATTGATCTCTTCATGATAGAAATCATGGAGATGAAGCATAAATCAGAAACAGATACAAAGTAAATTACATACACTTTTTTAAGGTTTTATTTTTAAGTAATCTCTACACCAACATGGGGCTTGAACTTACAACCCCAAGATCAAAGTTGTATGCTCCTGCAGTCAGCCAGCCAGGTGCCCCTAAATTACATAAACTTTGACAATACATGGATTCTAGAATATTTGGTGTAGTTCAGATACTTTTTTTTCATTAATTTCATTAGTTACTTTAATTCAATATCAGTCTATTTTTTAAAAAATGTTTATTTTTGAGAGAGAGCACAGGCAGGGGAGGAGCGGAGAGGGAGGGGAACAGAGGATCCGAAGTGAGCTCTGCACTGACAACAGTGAGCCCAATGTGGGGCTTGAACTCATGAACCATGAGATCATGACTTGAGCTGATGTTGGACACTCAACTGACTGAGCCACTCAGGTGCCCCTCAACATCAGTCTGTTAATTCAACATATATTAAGTGAATACTTACCCTGAGGCAGTCATTGTTTTGGGTGCTAGGAATGAAGAGTAATACAAAATAGAATTTCTCTAAGAAGATTATGTTTTTAGTTGTGGGAGATAATAAATACATAAGTGATAATAAATGCTGGGAAGAAACTAGAGTGACTGAGAGCATGTGTGTAATTTTGGAGTGCTCAGGGAAGATCCTTGTGATTGGAAACTAAACTCAAGAGCTAAGGAGGTATCTGAGGAAATAAGGGAGTTAGCCATGTGTATATTTGGATGAAGAGTTCTAAGTCAAGGGAATGACGGTTGAAAAGGCCCCAAGGCACCAGTGTGCTGGGGTGTCCCAGTGTGCCTGGAGCACAGTAAGTAAGAGGAAAAAAGAGTAGGAGTTGAAGTTGGAGAGGAAAGAGAGGTCAGACAATTGACATGGTCTGGGTAAGTATGTACTCAGAATATGTAGCATGTTGTTGATTTTGGACTTAATGAATTTTAAACTTTCTTTTATGGAAAATTCTAAACATATATAAAACCAGAAAGAAAAGACTAGTGAACTCTCACATACCAGTCACTCATGTTTATCAATTTTCAATCTGTGGCCCATTTTATTTTTCCTTTTATTTCCCCTTATAAACTCCTCTTTCTCTTCCTCGTCCCAAACCTGGATTATTTTGAAGCCAATCCAAATATCATATTTAATTTGAAAATACTTTATTTTAATATACGTGTGTGTTTGTGGATCTCTTTATTTACTTATTTCTTGAAGTTTTATTTGGTTTTTCTTAGATTGGCCATTGCACTTTTTATGGTGTCTTATTCCCTGCAGATCTTTCCAAGCCTGCCTTTTATTATTAAAAAATTTTTTTTAAATGTTTATTTATTTTTGAGAGAAAGAAAGTGTACGAGCAGGGGAGGGGCAGAGAGAGAGGGAGACACCGAATCTGAAGCAGGCTCCAGGCTCTGAGCAGTCAGCACAGAGCCCAGCATTGGGCTCGAACGCACAAACTGTGAGATCATGACCTGAGCCAAAGTTGGACACTTAACTGACTGAGCCATCCAGGCGCCCCTGTGTTTTGTCTCTATATGTGCCATTCATCATGTTTGAAAAAGGTATTTGTAGAAATTATTTGACACCTAGGATGAAGGTGCATTTCTGCACAGAGAATTTGAATTTGCTGTTGCAAGGAGCCTGGGGAATACTTTAAATTAAATCCACAGTTTGAGGGTTTTGTTTTTGTTTGTTTGTTTTGTTTTTTTTTTTTTAATTTTTTTTTCAACGTTTATTTATTTTTGGGACAGAGAGAGACAGAGCATGAACGGGGGAGGGTCAGAGAGAGAGAGGGAGACACAGAATCGGAAACAGGCTCCAGGCTCTGAGCCATCATGAGCCATCAGCCCAGAGCCTGACGCGGGGCTCGAACTCACAGACCGTGAGATTGTGACCTGGCTGAAGTCGGACGCTTAACCGACTGCGCCACCCAGGCGCCCCATGTTTTTGTTTGTTTTTAATATCTAGTTGTGTTTAAAAAATTTTTTTTAATA
The DNA here is from genome assembly GCF_018350155.1 of Leopardus geoffroyi. Classification (NCBI taxonomy): domain Eukaryota; kingdom Metazoa; phylum Chordata; class Mammalia; order Carnivora; family Felidae; genus Leopardus; species Leopardus geoffroyi. Next base: position 22,518,152 of record NC_059330.1, on the reverse strand, counting down.
TTTATTTTTGAGAGAGAGAGAGAGGCAGACTGCAAGCAGGGGGAGGGGCAGAGAGAGAAGAAGACACAGAATCAGAAGCAGTCTCCAGGCTCTGAGAGTCTCCAGGCTCTGTCAGCACAGAGCCCGATGCGGGTCTTGAACCCATGAACTGTGAGATCATGACCTGAGCGGAAGTCAGTTACTTAACCGACTGAGCCACCCAGGCGCCCCTAGTTTTGTTTTTTTAAATGTTTGTTTATTGAGAGAGAGAGAGAGAGAGAGAGAGAGAGAGGAAGCGTATGATCAGGCAAGGGGCAGAGAGGGGGAGAGAGAGAATCTGAAGCAGGCTCCTCGCTGTCAGCACAGAGCCCCACACAGGGCTTGATCTCATGAACCATGAGATCATGACCTGAGCCAAAACCGAGAGTCAGACGCTTAACCGAGTCAGCCACCCAGGCATCCCAAGTATCCAGTTGGTAGTTCTAACTGCTGATTCATATGAGGACTGCTTGCTTCTAGTTCATCCTTCTGGTTTGTGCCCTGAGTATGTAGCCCTTTGGTGTTCCTACTTAAAGTGAAGAGTGTCTCCTATTAGACCCTCTACCTTCGATGAGCCCTGAGATTTTCATTCTGTCCCCCTCTCATAGTGAGGTTGTTGAAACCCAAGTTCAGATTGATCTGAATTGTCAAGTGACTTTAGGATAAGAGTACTTGCAGTTCTTTTCTTATCCTTTGGAGTTTATGTTTTCTTTACTATTTTAAAGCTCTCCAGTGTTTTTAAGCGTTTAATTTTTTTAATGTTTATTTATTTTTGAGAGACAGAGACAGAATATGAGTGGGGGAGAGGCAGAGAGAGCGGGAAACACAGAATCTGAAGCAGGCTCCAGGCTCTGAGCTGTCAGCACAGAGCCCGATGCAGAGCTCAAACCCATGAACCTGAGCCAAAGTTGGACGCCTAACCAACTGAGCCACCCAGGTGCTCCTAAGGTTTTTGTTTTTAACCCAGCATTTTGCTTTTGGTAGTAGGTCCAAATTAGTCTACTGTTGCTGAGGGCAATAGCAGTTCTGATTTATATTTCAGAAGTATCTCTGTGGTTATTGTGGGGAGAATGCACTGTGAAGCAGGGCATTTCCCAGGGCAAGGGCAGAAGTGGAGCCCAGTCAGGAATCTGTTGTAATACGGGTGAGGGGTGAAAACACTTTAGATCAGGGTATACTTAGAAGGAGCAGTAGGATCTGTTGATGGTTTGACATAGAATGTGACAGAAATAGTGTCAAGGATGTCTCTTGGGGCTTTGCATGGAGCATCTGGAGAAGGGGAAATGCCATTTCTTGGGATGGAGAAGACTCAGGGGAACAGATTTGGGGAAATAAATCAAGAGCGCAGTTTGGGAAATGTTGTGTTTTTTTTTTTTTAATTTTTTTTCAACGTTTATTTATTTTTGGGACAGAGAGAGACAGAGCATGAACGGGGGAGGGGCAGAGAGAGAGGGAGACACAGAATCGGAAACAGGCTCCAGGCTCTGGGCCATCAGCCCAGAGCCTGACGCGGGGCTCGAACTCCCGGACCGCGAGATCGTGACCTGGCTGAAGTCGGACGCTTAACCGACTGCGCCACCCAGGCGCCCCATGGGAAATGTTATGTTTTAATATGCCTGTTTTAAGATGCCTGTGTGAGTAGGGAGTTGGAGAGGTGTGTCTGCAGTTCAGAATAGAGGTCTGATCTAGAAAAATATTTGGGAGTCATCTGTGTATAGATGACTTAAAGCTTATGAGAGGTAGTGAGATCAGCTGAGAAGTGAATATAGATAGAAGTTTAAAGTTGGTCCCTGGAAACCCAAATGTTTAGAAATTGAGAAGACAAGGAGTGCCTGGATGGCTCAGTCGCTTAAGTGTCCAACTCTTGATTAAGGCTCAGGTCATGATCTTGTGGTCTGTGAGTTTGAGCCCCATGTCAGGCTCTGTGCTGACAGCATGGAGCCTGCTTCGGATTCTCTCTCTCTCCCCCTCTCTCTGCCCCTTCCCTGCTCACACACACTCTCTCTGTCAAAATAAATAAGCTTAAAAAAAAAAAAAAGAAATTGAGAAGATGAGAAGGATTCAGCACCAGAAGGGATGGTCACTGAGATAGGAGGAAAGCCAAGAGAAAGTATTGTCCCAGAAGCTAAGAGAGGAAAATGTTTCAAGGGGAGAATAATCAAGTATGTCATATGCTGCTGAAACTTAGAGCAAGTTGTTGTGGATTGAAAATTGACCATTAGATATGGAAGGCATTTAATGTTTTTGGTGACTTGGATGGGAACTGATTCAATAAAGGAGTAGGTGTGAAAGTTGGATTGAAGTGGGCTTGAGAGAGAGAAGTGGTTAAGGAAGAAGTGAGGGTGCAAGCATACACAGCTCCAAGGAGGTTAGCAAAGAAAGGGGCAGTAGCTAGAAGGGAGGATGGGAAGGGACTTGAAGGAGAAGCATTCTTTGTTTTAAAGATGAGAATTTTCATGGCAAGTCTGTGTCCTGACGAGAATGCTCCTGGAGGCAGGAGGAACTGATATGGGGGAAGAGGGGATGATGCCGGAGCAGAGACCAGAAAGGGAATAGAGTACACACATGCAGGGGTTAACCTGAGAGAAGAGCATGGACAGTTCGCTCGTAGGAACAGGAGGTTCAGGGTCAAGTGCAGGTGGACTGGTAGAGGTAGTGATGGGACAGTGCATTTTCTCAAAGCACAAGGTCACTTGCTGAGAATGAGAGAGGGGGGAAGAGTAAAGAGACCTGGAGAGTGACAAGTGTTGAACATATAGTTTGCTTGTTTTCTTCCTAAAGAAAAGCTCTGCACTTTCAGCTGGTAGTTGGATAATTAGATTAAAATGTTGTAGTCAGATTAAAATTAGTAGTTAAATTAAAAGTTTGAAAACTTCCTTATAATTGTGTTTAACTATTTTAACAATTATTTCTTTTATGTTTATGTATAACAAATATTGGTTATAAAAGATTTGTAAATAGAAATACCACTCCCTAATTGGGTATAAATGAAGTTTTAAAAGTTATAAAAATATTTACTCTTGAAAGAAAATTTCAACGATAGGAAAAAAGCATCTCCCACTCCTGAATTATCTGTATTCCTACCACCCAAGCATAACTCTACTCTTAATTTCTTTTCATTTTTTCTTGTCAGTACTGAGGTGCTTATTTTCTGAAAGAGTAGTTATAATCATGCTTTATAGGTAGTTTGCTATTCTGTGTTTGTTTATCAGCTACCACTGTAAATATTTTTCCATGTCATTACATAGTTTTCACAACCACGAAATAGTTGGGTCATTTATTTGCTGAACAATGCCTTACTATTGGACATTTAGGTTAACAATGTTTGGTGGTTCCATATAATTATTTTGAACAAATGTTCCTAAGAAACTCACTGTGTGCCTACCTTTCAATACTTGACCAGCTGTGTCATATGTGTGAGCCACATAATTTAGAGAATAATTCTGGGTTGACTTTTCATTGTGACTTCCCAGTCACACTGTGTTAAAATAAATTTTCTTTTCTAATTTTGCTAATTATGTGTTAGGCTTAAAGTTGGTGCAAGGAAACAATGTGTGCCCCAGTAGTTCTGTTACAATTTTAAGAATACAATCCTCATTTTATAACACATTTTAGAGTGTATATTCAGAGGAAGAAACATTACATATTTTTAATAGGTTGATCAGAGGATTAGTTCTGGATCATGGTGCCCGTCATCCAGATATGAAGAAACGAGTAGAAGATGCGTTTATCCTTTCTTGCAATGTATCACTAGAATATGAAAAAACGTACGTGTCAGTTACTCTTTGTGAATTTTGAAATTGTATTTTCTTTTTAAATTTTCTTTTAACATTTATTTATTTGAGAGAGAGACACACAACAGAGTGTGAGCAGGGGAGGGGCAGAGAGAGAGGGAGACACAGAATCCGAAGCAGGCTCCAGGCTCTGTGCTGTTAGCACAGAGACCAACACAGGGCTTGAGCTCCCGAGCTGTGAGATCATGACCTGAGCTGAAGTCAGACACTCAACCGACTGAGCCACCTAGGCACTCCTGAAATTGTATTTTCTAAAAGTGTTTTTTTAATCTCTTGCTTCCCTGCCAGATGTTTAGTGTAAACGCCTTCTGCCTTTTCCTCCTCTCTCTTCTGCCTTTACTAGCTTGTTTTTATTAATCTTTTAGAGAGGTGAGCTCTGGTTTCTTTTATAAGTCTGCTGAAGAGAAAGAGAAACTGGTAAAAGCTGAAAGAAAATTTATTGAAGATCGAGTACAAAAAATAATAGACCTGAAAGACAAAGTCTGTGCTCAGTCCAGTAAAGGATTTGTTGTCATTAATCAAAAGGTGAGAAAGAAAATTTTGATTTTAACTATGTGTAAATGTTTTTCACCATTTCTCAGAGTGTGGTCTGTGGATTCCCAGGAGTCCATAAGACCATTTCAGGGAGTCTATGAGGTCAAAATTATTTTCATGATAATAATAGTAATAATAATGCCTTTTACGTTGTGCTGACATTTGCAATGATCACGCAAAGGCAACGTTAGGTAAAACTACTGGTGCATTAGTACAAATCAAAGCAGTAGCCCCAAACTGTACTAATAGTCATTATATTCTTTTTCCCATTCTACCGTACACTTGCAGTTAAAAAAAAAAAGTTTCATTTGAGAATATCTTGATGAAGTGGTAAAACTTATTAATTTTATTGAATTTTGATCCTTACATAGGCATCCTTTTATAATTCTGTGTGACGGAGTGTGAAATCACATCAGGTTATCTTGAAGGAAAACTCTTGTATAATTGAGTTGCAAGCTGACCTAGCCACTTTTTTCATGGAATGCCATTTTTACTTTAAAAAAAATTTTTTTTTCAATGTTTATTTATTTTTGGGACAGAGAGAGACAGAGCATGAACGGGGGAGGGGCAGAGAGAGAGGGAGACACAGAATCGGAAACAGGCTCCAGGCTCTGAGCCATCAGCCCAGAGCCCGACGCGGGGCTCGAACTCACGGACCGCGAGATCGTGACCTGGCTGAAGTCGGACGCTTAACCGACTGCGCCACCCAGGCGCCCCGCCATTTTTACTTTAAAGAATAACTGACAGGGGCAGCTGGTTGGCTCAGTGGGTAGAGCAAGTGACTATTGACCTCAGGGTTGTGAGTTCAAGGTATACGTTGGGCAGACAGATTACTTAAAAAAAAAAAGTAACTGACAAACTGTGGTTATTTAGATGTGGGTGTTTGGCAGGTTTTTCTCAAAAAGGAAGAAGTGGTTCTGTCACTTCAAGGAAAACAGTTGACAGTATTTGTTGCCAATAAATTTGAGCTTTCAAGCAAAAATTAAAATTTTGGAAAACTTGTATCTGCCATTGTGAATGTCACAGCTCTCCAATACTTAAAGGACTTTTCTGATAATGTTAATGGTGATATTAGCAAATGTGATATTTCTGATATTGTAGAACTATGAAATGTATCAGCATTTGGAAGCTCTGCTTAACATAGTGAACCAATGTTTTCTTCTTTTTTTCTTTTCAGATTTTTATTTAAATTCTAGTTAGGTAACATACAGTGCAGTATTAGTTTCAGGAATAGAATTCAGTGATTCATCACTTACATACAACACCCAGTACTCATCACAAGTCCCCTCTTTAATACCCATCACCCATCTAGCCCATCCCCCACCCTCAATGTTTTCTAAATGACAAAAAAACCATATGATTTAACAAAATCATGCATGGGTAAATAATACACTCGAAGTGTAAGACAGGCAAGTGGATTTGATTTTATTATTATTATTATTTTAAAGTTTATTTATTTTTGAGAGAGAGAGAGGGAGAGAGTGAGTGAGCATGAGTGAGCAGGGGAGGGGCAGAGAGAGAGGAAGAGAGAGGATCTCAACAGGCCCCGCACTGTCAGTGCAGAGACCTACATGGGGCTTGAAATCATGAACTGTGAGATCATGACCTGAGCCAAAATCAGGAGTTGGACGCTTAACTGAGCTACCCAGGTGCCCCAGACAGGTGGATTTTCATATGAGAGAGTATGGAAATTTTATTGAGGGGCCCATGGATGGCTTAGTTGGTTAAGTGTCGGACTTTGGCTCAGGTCATGATCTCAGGGTTCGTTAGTTTGAGCCCCGTGCTTGGCTCTGTTCTGACAGCTCAGACCCTGCAGCCTGCTTCGGATTCTGTGTCTCCCTCTCTCTCTATCCCTCCCCCGCTCACACTCTGTCCCTCTCTCTCTCTTAAAAATAAACATTTTACAAAAATTTTAAAGAAGAAAAGTTTATTGATAAGTTCCATATTTCACCTCGAAACTAACCTTTAAGAAACTATTATTTATTGAGTTTTGGTGTAGTATCAAAGAAGAACACCCACATTTATCTGAAAAGTTATTAAAATATTCCTCTTTTTCCCAGTATGTATTTGTGTGAGGCCAAGCTTTCTTCATATACTTTAACCAAAACAAAATATCACACCATATTGAAGGCAGAAGCAATTGAGACTCCATGTCTTCTGTTAAGACTGACATTAAAACGATATAAAAAATGTGAAACAGTGCCATTACTTTAACCTGCATTTTTTTTTGTTTATGAAAGTATAGTAAGTTTTCACTTAAAAATGTTATTTATGTTAACATAAAATGAGTTTACTATTATTTTGAATTTTAATTTATGATAACTTATAGATAGAGTCCACATAAACAAAAGTTTTTTGGGTTCTTAATTTTTAAGAATGTGAAGCAGTGCTGAGATAAAAAAGTTTGAGAACTAGTGGCTTAAGATGTGCTTATAACTTTTTGCTAATTTGATTTTAGGGAATTGATCCATTTTCCTTAGATGCTCTTGCAAAACATGGCATAGTAGCTCTTCGCAGGGCAAAAAGAAGAAATATGGAAAGGTAAGCTTGCAGATAATTATGTATCCTAAGTTTTTAGCAGATTAAATTGAAATGATTCCATGATATTCCTTTTAACTTGCATGTAAACATTGTTGAGCAAAGTAGTAGCATACATGTTCCAAATTTTGTTTTTAATTTCAATAAATAATGGAAATGTCAAAAATCAAGATTGTTAACCTACCTCAGAATTTGTTGCAGGACAAAGGTTTTCATCTTCTTAAAACAGATTTTAGGGGTGCCTGGGTGGCTCAGTCAGTTAAGCATATGACTCTTGGTTTCAGCTCAGGTCATGATCTCATGGTTTCGTGAGTTTGGGCCCCACATTGGGCTCTGCACTGACAGTGCGGAGCCTGCTTGAGATTTTCTCTCTCTCCCTCTCTCTCTGCCCCTCCCCTGTGTGCTCTCTCTCTCTCTCAAAAATAAATAAATGAACTTAAAAAATTTTTTAAAAACCCAGATTTTAAAAGCAGTACAATACAGTGACAATGCAGTCTTCTGTGTTAGGTATTTTTTCACCTTTGAGAAATTAAGTCTTTCATGCTTACCATAATCAAAGCTACGACGACCTCTGTAATTTCAGACTCTCTCTTGCTTGTGGTGGAATGACTGTGAATTCTCTTGAAGACCTCAGTATACATTGTTTGGGGCATGCTGGTCTTGTACATGAGTGTACATTAGTGAGTATATCTGTGGGCAGTGGTTGTAAAGTGAAGAGTAAACTTTTTTTTTTTTTATGTACTAAATCTTTTCATTCAGGCTTTACCTTTTGATATCTGAATAATCCCCAGGATGTATTTTACAATTTATCTTTCTAAATGTTTGTTAAGAGTTCAAATATAACTTAACTGCTTTTAGTGTCTATTTAGTTACGTTTGATGAGAAAAATTTGCAAGATTGGATTCTAATATTATAAACTAGGACTTCACTTCATAATGACATTAAATATTAGAGTTATATCTTCTTGGATTACCCTCTAGGGTGAAGAAAAGTTCACTTTTATCGAGGCCTGTGTTAACCCTCGTTCTGTCACCTTGTTGGTTAAAGGACCAAATAAGCATACTCTCACACAAATCAAGGATGCTCTAAGGGATGGACTTCGTGCCATCAAAAATGCCATTGAAGATGGTAGGCTCTTTTTTTATGATGGATATGAACCTTATGTATTTTAAAAGCGGTACTAAATCTGTCATGGTACACACAGTATTTTAGAAGATATGACTGATTACTCTTCTTTATTTCACTTTGGACAATTTATAATTTGGATTGTGAAGATTTTTCCTTTGCATTATTTGTAGTGAGTATGCTGCCCTTTTAGTTAGCTTCTGTTTATGAAATGAAAAAGCACTTAATTTAATGCTATAGTATCTTTTTTTTGATACGTTATCTTAGTTTATTCAAATACCAGTGTGATTACACATGGTCCAAGAGGGCTCAAATAACAAACCAAATGTAAATAGATGTTAAAGATTGGTCTTCAAACATTATAGCCAATGATGCCATGCTTGCTTATGATCTTACCGACATAAAACCACATCCACGCCTCAGTGGCCTCCAAACCAGTCAGCGAGATTCCTTAACTGTGAACCTTTTGAAGCTACCAGTTTGAGTGCTTTTGGCTATTTTTTTCAAGCTCTGAATAGCTGTAGGGATCTCAGCAGGAACTGGAGGAGCCAGCTTAATTTGGCATAGCACCAAAATGTGGCCAGTTGGGGCTTCAGGTAAGTTGTGATCTTACCAGAACCAAATGCTGGTGTTCATTCACCAGCCCTGGGGCCTTCTCTGCAAGGTTATGGACAAACTAGGCCATAGTTCCAGGATGGAAAGACTGTTACCCCACACTATAATAAAGTTTTTTTATTTTTAGAAATTTATTTTTAAAACCATGAAAAGGATTTAATAGCTTAGAACTCATTCTGTTACCTTAGATGTAGTATAATTTTAAGAATGATTAGGACAGAATATTAGCATTTATTATTTATTGATAATTTATAAACTACCTTCTAAAAGGAGTTGAGGTAGATAATTCAATAAAAAACAGACGTTTAAAATAGAACGATAAGCACATGGAAAATGCTCAACATAGTCATTGGGAAAATGAAAATGAAAACCATAAAGAGATACCATTTCACAACTGTTAGGATGGCTATAAATCGAAAAACCTGGATGATAATAAATGTTGGCAAAGATGTGGAAAGATTGGAGCCTTCAACATTGCTGGTGGGAACTGTTGGAAAATAGCTGGGAGTTCCTTAACAAGTTAAACACAGAGACAGGGTGCCTGGGTGGCTCAGTTCGTTGGGTGACTGACCAGCTCAGGTCATGATCTCATGGTCCGTGGGTTCGAGCCCCGCATCGGGCTCTGTGCTGACAGCTCAGAGCCTGGAGCCTGTTTTGTATTCTGTGTCTCCCTCTCTCTCTGCCTCTCTCCTGCTTGCACTCTGTCTCTGTCTCTCAAAAATGAATAAACATTTAAAAATTTAAAAATTAGGGTCACCTGGGTGGCTTGGTCAGTGGGTGTCCAACTTTGGCTCGGGTCATGATCTCACGGTTTGTGAGTTTGAGCCCCGCGTTGGGCTCTGTGCTGACAGCTCAGAGCCTGGAGCCTGCTTCAGATTCTGTGTCTCCTTCTCTCTCTTCTCCATCCCCCCTTGTGTTCTATCAAAAATAAATAAACATTAGGGGCGCCTGGGTGGCGCAGTCGGTTAAGCGTCCGACTTCAGCCAGGTCACCATCTCGCGGTCCGTGAGTTCGAGCCCCGCGTCGGGCTCTGGGCTGATGGCTCAGAGCCTGGAGCCTGTTTCCGATTCTGTGTCTCCCTCTCTCTCTGCCCCTCCCCCGTTCATGCTCTGTCTCTCTCTGTCCCAAAAATAAATAAACGTTGAAAAAATAAATAAATAAATAAATAAATAAATAAATAAACATTAAAAAATTTTTCTTTTTTCAAAGTTAAACACAGAGATACTATATGACCCAGCAAATCAACTCTTAGGTATACCATAATATACCTTTGATCAAAGTGTTCCAGCTACGTTTGTTGAAAAGACTCTTCTTTCACCAATGCGTTGCTTTTGCATCTTTGATGAAGCCCATTTGTCCATATTTGTGTGGTTTTATTTCTGGGTTTTTATTCTGTTCCACTGATCTGTTTGTCTGGCTCAATATTAATATACTCTCCTGATCACTGTAACTTTATAATAAGTCTTGAAATCAGCAATGTTAATCCTCTCATGTTGTTCTTTTCTAAGTTATTTTGGTTATTTAAAATCTTTTGCATTTCCATATGAATTTTAGAATCGGCTTGTCACTACTAAAAAGACTGCTGAGATTTTGATTAGAATTTCACTGAATCTGTGGAACATTTTGGGAATAATTGATATCTTGATATCTTAACAATATTGAGTCATGGTATATCTATTTCAGCCTTCTTTTTTTAAAATAAGTTTATTTTTTTTAAGTTTATTTATTTATTTTGAGAGAGAGAGAGAGAGAGAGAGAGAGAGAGAGAGAGATGTAGGGAGAGAGAGAGAGGTGGAGAGAATCCCAAGCAGGCTCCACATTGTTAGTACAGAGCTTGATGCAGGGCTGGATCCCACGAACCAGGAGATCATGACCTGAGCCAAAATCAAGAGTCAGACTCAACTGACTGAGCTCTCCAGCGCCCCTATTTGGGCCTTCTTGACTCTGTCTCAGCAATATATATATATATATATATATATATATATATATATATATACACACACACACACATATACGTATACATATGTATATGTGTATATATATATATATATATATATATATGTATATATATATTTTTTTTTTTTACCCCAGCAATATTTTGTGATTCTTAGTGGCATATATTTTTTTCAGATGTATCTCTGTATTTCATGAATTTTGATCCTATTATACATGATGCTTTTAAAATTTCAATTTCTGATTAATATATAGATACTGATTTTTGTTTACTGATCTTGAATTCTGCAACCTTGTTAAACTCACTTATTCTAGTAGCTTTCTTACAGATTTAATTGAGTTGTCTATATAAATAATCATGTTGTCTGCTAATAAAGACCGTTTTACTTGTTTCTTTCCAATCTGGATATCTTTTATTTCCTTTTTCTCTTTATTTCATGGGCTAGAAGCTGCAATACATTGTTGAATGGAAATAGTGAGAGTGGGCATTCTTTCCTTGCTCCTGATAATGGGGGGAAAATATTCAGCCTTTCTCTATTGTGTATGATATTTAGCTGTAGGGTTTTCATAGAAGCCCTCTGTCATATTGAGGAAGTTCCCCTCTCTTGCTGAGACTTTTTATCATGAATAGATGTTGGATTTTGTCAGTTGCTTTTCTGTTGATCTATTGAGATGATTACATGTTTTTTCTCTTTAAGTTTATTAATGTGGTAAATTACATTGATTTTCAAATGTTCAACCAAACTTACATTCTTGGGGTAAACCCTACTTACTTATGATGTATTATTTTCTTTAAAAATGGATTACAATTTTTAAAATTATTTTTTTAAATTGTGGATATAAGTATATAGTTTGTCATTTTAATCATTTGTAAGTATTACAGTTCAGTGGCAATAAATCCTTTCTTTCACACTGTTGTGTAGCCATCATGATCATGTATCCACAGAACATTTTCCATCTTAAGTACTGAAACTTTATACCCATTAAATAATAACTCTCCATTCCCCTCTCCTCCCAGCTCATGGAAGCAACTATTCTGCTTTCTGTCTCTATGAATTTGACTATTCTATGTACCTCATTTGAGTGGAATCATCCAGTATCTGTCTTTTTGGGCCGGATTATTTCACTTGGCAAGATGTCTTCAAGGTTCATCCTTGAATGATGTGTCAGAATTTCCTTGCTTCTTCGGGCTGAATAATACTGTATTGTATGTATAAACCACATTTTATTTATCTATTTATCCAGTGATCACTTTATCTTTTGGGTATTGTAAGTAATGCTGCTATGTATTTCTATATATTATTGGACTTGATTTGCTAATATGCTGTTAAGAATTTTTTTAAGTTTTATTTATTTATTTTGAGAGAGAGAGAGAGAGAGAGAGTGCAAATGAGGGAAGGGCAGAGAGAGAGGTAGAGAGAGAATCCTAAGCAGGCTCCATGCCCAGCGTGGAGCCCAACGTAGGGCTAGATCTCATGAACTCTGAGATCATGACCTGGGTGGAAGTAGGACTCTTAACCGACTGAGCCACCCAGGCGCCTCTATGCTGTTAAGAATTTTTATATCTATGTTCATAAGGGGTACTTGTGTATTTTCTTTCTTGTAATGCCTTTATCTTTTTTGCTGTTAGAATAATGGTGACCTCATAGAATGAGTTGGAAAGTATTCTCTCCTCTTTAATTTTCTGAAAGTGTTGAAATCTTGTGTAGAATTGGTATTTATTTCTTAAATGTTTGGTAGAATTCGCCAGTAAAGCTATATGGGTCTGGAGTTTTCTTAATGGGAAAATTTTACTATGAATTCAATCTTTTTAATAGAGACAGGGGTATTCAGGTTATCTGTCTTTTTTGAGTTTGTGTCTTTCAAGAAATTTGTCCATTTCATCTGTTAAGATGATCAAACTACTGCCCATGAGCTAAATCCTTTTTGCTGCCTGGTTTTGGTAAATAAAGTTTTATTGGGGTACAGCCATACCCATTCATATATGTATTGTCTGTGGCTCTTTTTGTGCTATAGTGGCAGAGTTGATTAGTTGAAAAGAGATGGTGTGGTTCATAGAACCTGAAGTATTTATATCTGATCTTTTATAGAAAGTTTGCTAATCCCTTAACTTTTCAAATTTATTAGCATAAAATTGTTCATAATATTCCCTTACTATTATGCTTCTCATGTCTGTGGAATCTATAGTGATATTACATTTTTCATTTCTGACATTGTTTATTTTTTTTTGGACACTGTTCATTTTTATTTCATTGATTTCCACTCTCATTATTTCTTTTTTCTGTTTATATTAGGTTTTATTTGCTCTTTTCTAGTTCTTAAGGTGAAAGCTGAGGTCATTGGTTTGAGACCTTTCTTTCTAGCATAGGTGTTTAGTGATATAAGTTTCTCTTCAGGTATTGTTTGAGTAGCATCCCACAAATTGTGATATGTTGTTTTCACAGAATGGGATCAGGGAGGTTTTCAAAGTTACTGGCAATGTTCTGTTTCTTAAGCCGGGTGGGAAGTACATGAGTACATTTATTTGTGCATTTATTCTTTGTACTTTACACATATAAATATTCTTTTGTGTATATTCAGTATTTCACAGGAACTTAAAAAAGTTTTTTAAAATTATGTTTTAATTCCAGTATAATTAACATACAGTGTTACACCACAGGGAACTTTTAACTTAAAAAAAAATTTTTTTTTAATGTTTATTTATTTTTGAGACAGAGGGAGACAGAGTGCGAGTGGGGGAGGGGCAGAGAGAGAGGGAGACACAAAATCTGAAACAGGCTCCAGGCTCTGAGCTGTCAGCACAGAGCCCAATGTGGGGCTCAAACCCACAAACTGTGAGATCATGACCTGAGCCGAAGTCAGGCACTCAATAGAGTGAGCCACCCAGGCGCCTCGGGAGCTTTTAACTTTTTAAAAGTGTGAATGGGAAGCAAGGATGCAATCATCTTGTGGGTAGACAACTCTTTTGAACAGTTTTGTTGTACAGAGAAGCAGAAGAAGGGGCTAGTAATTAAAAAATGAAGTGGGATAGGGACACCTGGGTGGCTCAGTCATTTTAAGCATCCTACTCTTGATTCTGGCCCAGGTTATGATCTCACGGTTCATGGGTTCAAGCCCTGCATCGGGTTCTGTGCTGACAGCGCGGTGCCTGCTTGGGATTCTTTCTCTCCTTCTCTCTCTGCCCCTCTCCTGCTCACTCTCTCTCTCTCAAAATAGATAAACAAATATTAAAAAAAAATGAGGTGGGACAAAGGAGAGATTCTTCTTGTTTTGTTTTAAAGATGGGTGATTCCAAAACAAATTTGCTGATTCAAAGGAGAATCATAAACTTTATAAAACCATACCAGCAGGTATAAAAGTCATATCCTGTTGTGAAAATTGATGTTTTTAAACAGAGCTTTTGCCTTAGAATAATGAAAACACCTATATTTTTTCCTTAGGTAGCAGTTTGGGTTTTGCTTCAGTATAGAAAACAAATACTTCATTAAGTCCCAAGAATTCCATACCAAAATGGTGGCCAAATCATCTTGGCCTAAATTTTTTTCAAATCGGATGTTACAATTTATTACCTGTCCCTATACATGATAAATAATTACCTTTTACATGTAGTCATAAAGGAATAAGATGAAGGTGGGAAGAATGTCTACTTTTACAAACAATTAAATAAGCTGGTTGCAGCCAGTTGTCTGTACCATGCCTAATTTTTTAATGGTATGTAACTTCAGGATGCTTCATAAGACATCTAAGTAATCACTGAACTATGCAACTTACTTTATTTCTGTGTCTACTTAGGTATATTTTAGATGTAGGCCATATAATAGGTAATAGAACACACCTGAATAGCTAATTGCTTTTTTCTCTGTTTTTTGTTTGTTTGTTTATTTTGTTTAATTATTTTTCCCTGTATGGAATGTCTTGCCAATCTTTTTTCCTCCGATAGGTTGTGTGGTTCCAGGAGCAGGTGCAGTTGAAGTGGCAATAGCTGAAGCTCTTGTTAATTACAAGCATAGTGTAAAAGGAAGAGCTCGTCTTGGAGTACAAGCTTTTGCTAATGCCTTACTCATTATTCCTAAGGTACAACTATCCTAATGGCTAAAGAACAACTGGTTAGATCTAAGGGTGTTGGATTACAAATTGCCCACATTATCTAACACCAGAGTAGAGAGAGTTTTAATTTGCATTTCCCCACACAGTTTTGTCTAAGATATTTTACAGCAAAAGCAGGGAAACTTTTGGGATAATAGCTCAGAATCCTTGTCAGAGTTTCCTGAAATCACTAAGTTACCCCCTTGCTAATCTCTGAGCTCCAAAAGTGGAAGTAAGTCCAGAAATTTCCTTCAAAAATGGTTTATGATTAATCATAATGAAAAAGTTTAGAACTTAAAATTTAACTAGACTTTTGCGTAGATTTTTGTTTTGTTGGTGGTATCCAAAGTATTAATTATTATTTTAAACTGTGGGAATGAGAACTCCAAATACTAGCATGCTTTTGTCATTTTCATTATAATTCCTGGAAAAGGAGAGAAAACAGGTATTTTTTCCATGTGTCAACAAAGGAAACAGACTACCATTCCTTTTTCTTTGCCTTAATCTGGTTGTGAACCACTTAGAAACACAGAAGACCATGTCAAAGATGTTAATACCATGAATTAAAAACATTAAGAACAATGCTAGCGGCGCGCCTGGGTGGCTCGGTCGGTTACACGTCCGACTTCGGCTCAGGTCATGATCTCATGGTCTGTGAGTTCGAGCCCCACGTCGGGCTCTGTGCTGACAGCTCAGAGCCTGGAGCCTATTTCAGATTCTGTGTCTCCCTCTCTCTCTCTCTGCCCCTCCTCTGTTCACGCTCTGTCTCTCTCTGTCTCAAAAATAAATAAACATTAAAAAATTTTTTTAAATAAAAAAATAAAAAAAAATGCTAGCAAAGTCTCTTTGGTAATTGCTTTAAGTTATTCACATTTGTGGAATCTTTGAGAATCAGATATCTATTTTTCTCTTTCCCCAAAACAGCAAAGTCAGTAAGTAATGCTCCTGTAGTTGACACAAACTGGTAAGCCTGGTATACAGTGGTGGTTCCTTACTTATCAGCTGTTGGTTTTGTACTACTTGGAAATAAACCTGGTCTGGAGTGCTATTAGCTCCATTCCTGTTGTCACAGGTCATGACTCTCTTCATCTTGGTGAGGGACACAAGCATCCTGCAAATATGAAGGGTTCTTTTAGCAGGTATCTAGGAAAAGCTGGAAAATGTGTGGCTAGAGGGACGAGAAGAAACCATACCATTCTACTTCTTTACTTTATCTATCTATCTATCTATCTATCTATCTATCTATCTATCTATTCTCTACACCCGATGTGAAGCTCAAACTCACAACCCTGAGATGGAGTTACACACTCTTCCAACTGAGCCAGCCAGGTGTCCCTCTTTCCATTTTTTAAGAGATCTTTTGCAAGGAGGGAAATTACTGTAGTGGGGTGGGGATGGGGGCACTATAATGTCCTCAGAATTTAGTGTGATGTACATACGGAAAATGTTTAAGTAAATATAAAAACTGCTCGAGACATAAAATACTAATTTGTTTTAGATTAAGGACAGAATTCTTCAAGGGTACCTGGGTGGCTCAGTTGGTTAAGCATTAGACTCTTGATTTTGTCTCAGGCCATGATCTCACAGTTGTGAGATTGAGCCCTGAGTTGGGCTCTGTGCTGGGCATGGAACCTGCTTAAGATTCTTTATTTCCCTCCCCCTCTGCCCTTTGCCTGCTTGCTTGTGTGCATGCACTCTCTCTCAAAGAATGGAATTCTTTAAAAGGAGGGGATTACTGTATTATAAGTGTGTTTTCACAAGACTAGAGAGCAGTGCCTTATTTATTATCTTTGATATTCAAATATATGTGTGAAGGTATTTCATACATATATTTATTATTATTTTTATTCCTAAAGGTTCTTGCTCAGAATTCTGGTTATGACCTGCAGGAAACTCTAGTAAAAGTTCAGGCTGAACATTCAGAATCAAAACAACCTGTTGGCATAGACTTGAATACAGGTAAGAAAGTGAAGAAAAATTAGCTGCTCAGTAAAGAAAGAGGTTATACTCCAATGACCCAGAACTTTGCAATTTAAAAAGAGAGGGTGGTCAGGGTAGAGCTAATTGAGAATATGTCTGTAGAAAGAAATCAAAGGAAGTGATGAAGTAGCCATGTTGGGGAACTGGGGAAAGAGTATCCTAGGCAGAGGGAACAGCCAGTGGAAAAGTCAGTGTTTGAAGTTTTTGAGGAGGAGGAAGGAGATGAGAGAAGTAATAGAAAGATCATGCAGGGACATGTGGGCCAGTCCAAGGACTTTGACTTTGACTGTAGTGAAATAGGGAGCAATTTTTAGTAGAGGTGGGACATGGCCTAATTATGTTTAAAAGGATCACTGTGGTTGTTCTGTGGAGGGAAGTCCACTGAACAGCTGGAAGGTTGAAATTGCCATTAACCTCATTGAAGAACTGTGGGTGCAGCAGGTTGTGTGGGGGGAGGTTAGCCTGAGTTTTGGCAAAGCTAAGTTTGAAGTGTCTTTGACTTTCAAGTGAAATAGACAATTGGAAGTATGAGTATGGAGCTCAAGAAATAATTCTGGGTTGGGGGCACTTGGGTGGCTCAGTTGGTTAAGTGCCGATTTCCGCTCAGGTCAAGATCTTCTGGTTCGTGAGTTCGAAGCCACCCTGGGCTCTGTGCTGACAGCCTGGACCCCGGAGCCTGCTTCAGATTCTGGGTCTCCCTCTATCTCTGCTCCTCCCTGCCTCGCACTCTGTGTGTGTGTGTGTGTCTCAAAAATCAATAATTAAAAGAAAAACTTAAGAAAAAAAAGAGGTTTGGATTGGAGATAAAAACTTGAGAGTTGCCAAAGTGCACATGGTTTAAATCAAGAAGACTGGATGAAATCACCTAAGGAGTGAGTGTAGAGAGAGAAGGAAATAATCCAGGACTGAGCTTTTGGGTATTCCAAAATTAAGGGAAGAAGAGGAAAATCCAGGAAAGTCAACAGAAAAGGAGCCACTAACAAAAAAGAAAAAAGTCAGGCTGAACATGGTGGCCTGGGAGGCAAGTGAGAAAGAGTAGTGAGGAGGCCGTGTTAAATGTTGCTGATAGATGAGGCCTGAGAACTGGCCACTGGATTTGATTTAATACCATGGAGTTCATTGTGACCTGGACCCTATAGTTTTGTTGGTACATTAAGTACTGTTAGAATATATAACCAGTATTAACAGAATATACCAAGATTGTACTGTTAACATTGTTTTTACTTTGCAGGTGAGCCAATGTTAGCAGCTGATGCAGGAGTTTGGGATAACTACTGTGTGAAAAAACAACTTATTCACTCTTGGTAAATTCATATTAATAAAAATAAAGACTTTTAGGGACATAATGACATTAAAACTTGTCTATTATTTTTACCACTCTATAGTAGAAAAATGATTAAGTGTATGAAAAGGTGTGGTATCCAGTTATTAACACTAGCTTCCGTCATTTTTCAGTCCCTTTTCCATTTTAATTCTAGTAGTGTGATATATAAGAAATGTTTATCTTACTGTTTATTTGAGGGGGAAGGGAAAGAGGGAAATTAACTAAAATAGTACCAAATGCATAGTGGAGAAAGGCAAATGATGTGCCAAAAATGAGCTCAGTTTTGCTACAATTTAAAATCAAACTTTTACTTTATCAGCAAAGGAGTTGAAATTACAATACAAGAGTTGATGTTTGTATTTATAATAGCTTTGTCTCATAAGATCTCATACCAACATCATTGATGAACAAAGTACTTTTAGTAGCTAAAGATTGCTGGGGGAAAAGATGGGAGTGGGTTGGTAGACTCTACTCACCCTATTATCTTTTTCCTCAGCACAGTGATTGCCACCAACATTCTCCTGGTTGATGAAATTATGCAAGCTGGTATGTCTTCTCTTAAAGGGTGATGGAGTTCAAAACCAACTCTTCTGGAAGCTGAGATTTAGTATACCTTATATCCAACTACCGTTATATACTGAGCCATTCTCAAGTTTTGCACAATAAATCCAGTTTATATTTGTTGGTCTTAGCAGTCTCATTAATACTTCATCAAAGTATAAAGAATACAAGAAATATTTTCACAGTAAAGGAATAATAGTGAAAATATTTGTTCTTAAGAGTTCTAACATTTGGGGCACTTGGCTGGCTCAGAAGAGCATGTGACTCTTGATCTTGGGGTTGTGAGCTCGAGCTCCACATTGAGGGTAGAAATAACTTAAATAAGTATATATAAAAAAAAGATTTCTAACTTCTTACCCTTTATTGTATGTATAATATTATGAAATAGTAGAAATATATATTTGGTCTTCATCCTTAGTTCCTGGCACAAGAGCTTTTAAAACTGTAATTTCCTGAGGAATAGGGGTGATAGGAGCTTTTTTTTTTTTTTTTTTTTTTTTTTGGTTATAGTATTTGGTCTTAGTTTCCACTTCCCAACCTGGAGAGCTTCTTTTTTTTTATTAAAAAAAATTTTTTTTTTAATGTTTACTTATTTTTGAGTGACACAGAGAGAGAGAACTAGCAAAGGAAGGGCAGAGAGACAGAGACACAGAATCCAAAGCAGGCTCCGGGCTCTGAGCTATCAGCACAGAGCCCGATGTGGGACTTGAACACAGAAACCACAAGATCATGACCTGAGCAGAAGTTGGGTGCTCAACCGATGGAGCCATCCAGGCACTCCCAGTCCCGGAGAGCTTCTAACACCACTGGAATCTCTGAAATTAATGAGTGTTTTTTTGTATGCTAATGAGTGACTGATGGGCCCTTAGGAGGGCAGTTGGATGCCAGAGGGACCAACCTTGTGATGGGAGGGTTAGAACTTTCAGCCTCTCCCCCACACCTCCCACTCTACCCCTCTACCTCTGGGGTAGGTAGAAGGGCTGGAGATTGAGTTGCTAGGTCATAGGTCATGCCTATGTGATGAAGCCCGTGTAAAGAGAGTCAGTGTGCTCCAACCCTCCTGGGAACAGAGGCTCCTGGGTCTGGGAACCTTCTGACCTCACACCATGGACCTCTTCATTAGGTTGTTCATTTGTATCTTTTATAATATCCTTTATAATAAGCTACTAAATGTAAGTACGTGAGTTCTGTGAGCTGCTATAGCAAATTATCAAACATGAGGAGGGGGTCATGGGAACCCTGATTTCTAGCCCTGTTGGACAGAAGTGTGAGTTACATGGGTACCCATTACTTGCAATTGGTGTCTGAAGTGGGAGGTCAGTCTTAATTGCTTCTCGGCCTTTTGGCTAAGATCAGGTGAAGTGGGGGGCAGTCTTGTGAGAGTGAGCCCTTGGTCTGTGGAGTCTGCACTAACTCCAGGTAGTTGGTGTCAGAATTGTTTGTAGAACACCCACTTGGTATCTGGAGAGTTGTAGAATTGATTGCTGTGTGAAAACCCCATACACATTTGGAGTCAGAAGTGTTGTGAGAAGAGGAAACAGTTTTCCTTTCATAGGCTACTGTACTTTTCATAAAATAGAATCCGTTATGATTCTTAGACCTTTCGACAACTTTTAGTGAACAAAATAGGGAGCACAGGTTTTCTAGTACCCAAGTCAATTTCCAGTTTATCAGAAGATATAAATATAACAGGCAAACATTTTATTCTCTCTCGAAAGTCCTTCAGTAACTTCTTGCTGCCACTCGTTCCTCTTACAAATATGACATCACTTTGTGACTATAGCTTTGGATTTCACTGATACATGACAGTTTATTTTGATTGTAGTATGTTATGTTTTACCTGGATTTTTGGTATATATGATCAGCAACTTATGCTTCTGTGCTAGTTCTCCGACTGGATGGTTAAATAGAGCAGGTTTCATCTGCAAAGGTGGGGATTGTTGGCACCAACATTGGGAAATAATTGTTTTTGGCTTTGAATGCAGCTCTTCTGTTTCAGTATTATAGCAAAAGCTTTCTTGTTTGAAACACTGGAATGAATCTATTGTACTTCTTATTATCATTGGGCTGCTTGTAGTTCATTTTTTTCCATGGACACAAGTTAATAAGGAGATTAAAATATGGCAGGTGCGTTAGTGGGACTTGGGCCTCTGTTAGTGCATATGGGAGGCTTGTTTAACCATTTCCTGACTTTGTTGAAAACCTATACTTTTGGGGCACCTGGGTGACTCAATTGGTTAAATGTCCAACTTTGGCTCAGGTCATGATCTTATGGTTCATGGGCTCCAGCCCTGCATTGGGCTCTCTGCTGTCAGCGTGGAACCCGCTTTGTATCCTCTGTTTCCCTTCTCTCTCTGCCCCTTTCCCACTTTCTCTCTCTCTCTCCAAAATAAAACATTAAAAAAATTTTTAAAAAGAACAAAAACCTATATTTTTATACCCCTTTTCCCCCTGACTTGGTATGTTGTCAACATCTTTCTGGGTTAATAACCATGCTTCTGAGCTATAAATTTTTTGTGGTTACATGGCATTTCATTGTATGGCTATTCTGTGATTATTTAATTGAGTTTTCAGTTTTTTTTCCCAGTAAAAACAAACATCTCCTCCTTTAGCTTCTATCCTTGTTTTATAGGATAGACCTTTTAAGATGTGTATATCATGCATACTGCCAGACTTTCTCTTTTCTATGTAAAATGTTTAAATTATGGAATATTTCAAATATATTGAAAAGATTGAAAAAGTATGATTAACACCTTTGTACCCTCCACCTAGCTTTAACAAATAGTAACATTTTGTCATGTTTGCTTCAGATTTTCTTTAAAGAAATAAAGTGCAGATGCTGTTAAATTGCCACTCTTTCCCACCCACACCCCATCATTTGCTTTTCTCACTCTTTCTCCCTAGAAAAAGACTGCCTAGAGGTAGTCTTTGATCTTTGATATGTATCATCCTCATGCACTTAAAAAAAACCTTTTTATATGTATGCATATGCCTGTAGCAATGCAAAATTTTTCTTTTTGTGTTTTAAAAGTGTATAAAATGTATATACTTTTACTGCTTTAATTTCCTACTTGACATATGGTTTTGCGATTTATCCATTCATTCATTTATCCTTTCATTTTAGCTGTTTTCAGGTGTGTTTCTATACTATAATGTACTTACCCATCAATGGACCTTTCGGTTATTTCTAATTTTACATCATTTTAAACATTGCAGCATTGAATTTCTGTGTACATGTCTTCTTGGGCACATATATGAGAGTGTTCTTGGAGATTATACCTAGAAATGGAATGGCTTGGGTCTAGTGTTCCTCATCTTTATATTTACTAAGTGATTATTTCACTTTACATTCTCCCCAGCAATATATAATAGTTACATGCCCTTATAACCTTACCAAGTCTTGGTATTTTTAAAGTTGTAATTCTTGCCCACCTGAAGGGTATAAAATTATATCTTGTCTTGGGGTGTCTGGGTGGCTCAGTCGGTTAAGCATCCGGCTTCAGCTCAGGTCACGATCTCGCAGTTTGTGAGTTTGAGGCTGGCGTTGGGCTCTATGCTGACAGCTCAGAGCCTGGAGCCTGCTTCAGATTCTGTGTCTCCTCCTTTCTCTCTGCCCCTCCCCTACTCATGCTCTATCTCTCTCTATCTCTCAAGAATAAATAAACTTAAAAAAATTTTTTTAAGTAAAAAAAAATTTTATATCTTGTCTTAATAGGGATTGCTGTGATTACTAGTATAATTGAACATATTTTCATAAATCTGTTGGCCATTTTCAGTTCTATAAAATTGCCTATTCACATTGTTGTGTATGATTTGTCTTTCAGATTGGTATATCTATCTGTCTGTCTATCCATATTTCGCAATATTTTCTCCCAGACTGAGGTCTTCTTACCTTTGCAAAGTACACAGAATAATTTGACACACATATTTTTATTCTTATATACTGAATTTTTTGCGCCTCTACTTCAGCAATAAAGATATTTTATGAGTTTTCAAATTTTATCACTTTTAGGCCTTTAATTCATTGGAATTTATTTTCATTTTTGTATGTGTTGTGGATCTATTCCCGCCCCCCCCCCCCCTCCTCCCATAGCCAACCAAGTATTCTCAGACTGGCTGATTTATGTTATCACCTCTATCATACATTGCATTGCCTTGAATTGATCAAATTTTTAAATTTGTGTTTATTTCTGGTTTAAATATTTTGTTCCCTTGGTCTGGTAGATTTTTAATTCTTAAAACTTTATAAAAATTCTTGATATGTGGTAGGGTGGTCCCCCAACCCCTTCTTTATTTTCTTCCAAATTGTTTTGGCTATTCCTGGATCTCATCTTTTCTTTCTTTCATATGAATTTTAGGATCAGTTTGTTGAGTTATGTGTTTTGATTAGAACTGCAATTATTTAATAGATTTTTTCAGGTAGAAATGAATGTAGAATATATATATTCACACCTCATAAATATTTGATATCACTTCATTTATATCTTACTAAGTGCTTCAGTTGTTTTACATTAGTAAATGTTTTGTTTACAATAAAGCTTTAGATTTTCCATATAAAAATGTATCTTTGGTTAGATTTATTCCTATGTGTCTTATTTTGGAAGCTATTATGAATAGGATGTTTAAAAAAATGTACTTTTTAGTTGTTTGTCACTGTACTATTGGCCCTTTATGGAGGTTTATATATTGGCTTTTGTATTCCACAACCTTGCCAAACTCTTATTATTGAAGTAGTTTTTCTGTAGATTATTTTGGATTATTTGGGTTGATAATAATAGTTCTTTTGTGTTACCAATCCTTGTACTGCCTCTGCTTTTTTTCTGTTGCACTGAAGTTTCTGAGACCCTACGTGTTATAATATTAAATGGAAGCAGTGATGGCAGTCACTTATATTTTGTTCTTACCTTTAGAGGGGTATGTTTCTACTATTTTACTAGTTTTGTTTGTTTTTGCTGTGAAATGTTGGCAGGTAGCTAGCTATAAAGGCTTAAGTCTGTTCCTTTCCATTTCTGTTTTGCTAAGAGTTTTTTTTTTTTTTAAAGTTATGCTTATTGAGTTTTATCAAATGCTTTCTGCATACATTGAGATTTTTTTCTTTAATCTGTTAATGTGGTGACTTACTTTAATAGTTTCTAATGTTAAACTATTCTTGTATTCCTGAGATAAATCCTGTTTGATTTGATATACCACATTTGTTGATTCTGAGATGCAGATTTTTCACATTTCTGTCATTAGAATATATTTCACAGTCAATGGCATCTTCTAATTGCTTTTGTTTGAACTTGGTCACCTGTAATTCTTTAGTGTTTTAATCAGCAACCATGTAAGGATCACTTGAGGAAGAAATAGTCCTGATTATTGATTGAAAACTTTTGTTGTTGTCTTCTGGTATGGTAAAGAAACTTTCAGCATCAAAACTTTCAGAATATGTGCCAGTGGCTTAGAAGAAAATGCCAGAAATAGCAGTAGAGTATCTTCAATGAAATGTACCACCACCTCTTGATGGCAAGAATGAATATCAAAGACTGAGTTTAAAAGTGATTTAGAGGAGCTAGACTGTAAATATGGGGATCTTACCTTTTTTTTTTTTTTGCTTATGTTTTCCTTGTTATGGATGCATGAGAATGATAGATGACAAAACCTATGCGAGTCTAAAAAAGCTTCTTCAGTTAAGTATGGAATAAAATGTATGTGATAAGAAAGCATTATGTTATGGTTGAATGACAGCAGATTTTCTTTCTTAGTATTTAAAGTAATGGTGCACCTTACAGTCAGTGACATTTTGGATTCAATGAAATTTTGTATTAACCTTTTGTATGTTGTTGCACTTGATGCTAATATTTATTTAAATTTATGCATGTGTTCATAAGCAGTATTGGTTCTACTTGTTCACTACAGCCTTTCCTTGACTTATGATGGAATTAAATCCTGATAAACCCATCATAAGTTGAAAATATTGTAAGTTGAGGGGTGTCTGGGTGGCTCAGTCAGTTAAGCGGCCGACTCTTGGTTTCGGCCTGGGTCATGATCTCATGGTTCGTGAGTTCGAGCCCCGATTTGGGCTCTGGTCTGATAGGGCAGAGCCTGCTTGGGATTCTCTCACTCCCTCTGTCTCTGCCCCTCCCCTGCTTGTGCTCTCTCTGTCTCTCAAAATAAACTTAAAAAAAAAAAAGAAAAGATCCTAAGTTAAAAATGCATTTGATGTACCTAACCTACCTAACACCATGTAATTTAGCCTAGCATACCTTAAATATGCTTTTGCAGCATTGTGAAGTCAAAAAATTGTAAATTGGACCATCGTAAGCTGGGGACCATCTGTATCCTTGTTTGGTATAAATGACATATTAACCTCATAAAATGAATTGGGAGTTATTTCTCTTACTCTTTTCTTTGGAATAGTTGAGTCATTAAAATGGAGAGTTCTCTCTGGACAATTTCTGGA
This sequence comes from Leopardus geoffroyi, assembly GCF_018350155.1. Taxonomy (NCBI): domain Eukaryota; kingdom Metazoa; phylum Chordata; class Mammalia; order Carnivora; family Felidae; genus Leopardus; species Leopardus geoffroyi. The sequence goes on along the minus strand of NC_059330.1, from coordinate 22,493,182 downwards.
CAGTTTTTAAATGGGAGGAATAGATTTTTGACTACTGATTTTTTTCATTGTTATAGGTCTTAAGTGTTTTCTTTTGAGTCTGTTCTGATAATTTATATTTTTATAGAAACCCTCTATAAATTGATGCTTTTTCCTTTGAAGTCTTATCTTGTTTTGTGTTACTCTAGAGATTCTGGCTCTTTTAGCTATGTTGGGGTGGATGGGGTGGGTGGAGAGAAGATAATATTTTTCTTTTTCCATTCTTTTACTTTCTTTGTTATTAAGTTTTAAGTATGACTCTAAAAACAGCCTATAACTAGATTTTTATTTTTAAAATTCTGACATTAAAAAAAATTTTTTAATGTTTATTTTTGTGAGACAGAGAAAGAGAGACACAGACCACAGGCAGGGGAGGGGCAGAGAGAGAGGGAGACACAGAATCTGAAGCAGGCTCCAGGCTCTGAGCTGTCAGCATAGAGCCCTGTGTGGCACTCCATCTCATGAACTATGAGATCACAACCAGAGCTGAAGTCGGACGCTTAACCAACTGAACCACCCAGATGCCCCTGACACTGTCTTTTTAAAGTTTATCTATTTACTTTTGAAAGAGAAAGTGCAAGTGAGGGAAGGGGAGGGAGAGAGAGAGAGAGAGAGAGAGAGAGAATCCCAAGCAGGCTTCACACTGTCAGTGTGGAGACTGACACAGGGCTCAAACCCACAAACTATGAGATCATAACCTGAGCTGAAATCAAGAGTCAGATGTTTAACTGACTGAGCCACCCATGTGCTCCTCTGACACTTTTAACTGGCAAGTTAATTTTTAATTTTTTTTTTTTTTCAACGTTTATTTATTTTTGGGACAGAGAGAGACAGAGCATGAACGGGGGAGGGGCAGAGAGAGAGGGAGACACAGAATCGGAAACAGGCTCCAGGCTCTGAGCCATCAGCCCAGAGCCCGACGCGGGGCTCGAACTCACAGACCGCGAGATCGTGACCTGGCTGAAGTCGGACGCTTAACCGACTGCGCCACCCAGGCGCCCCTGGCAAGTTAATTTTTTATGATTATTGATATATTGGATTTATTTCTTCCATATAATTTTGGTACTTTCTTCTTACCTCTCTTTTTTATGCTTTTCTTCTTTTGCTTCTCTTGGAATGGCACAGTTTTATAGTTTATTCCCCCTCTTTTACCTCTGCTAGTTTGGAAATCATCTATCTTATTATTACTTTAAAAATTTTAACTTGCATACTTAATGTAGTTACTAACTTTCTGCTCCTCCCTAGCATTATAAACTTGTTAAAACATTTTAAATATAGTCATCCCCTCTTGTTTTTTTTTTTTTTTAAATTTTTTTTTTTTTTCAATGTTTATTTATTTTTAGGACAGAGAGAGACAGAGCATGAACAGGGGAGGGTCAGAGAGAGAGGGAGACACAGAATCGGAAACAGGCTCCAGGCTCTGAGCCATCAACCCAGAGCCTGACGCGGGGCTCGAACTCACAGACCGCGAGATCGTGACCTGGCTGAAGTCAGACGCTTAACCGACTGCGCCACCCAGGCGCCCCATCCCCTCTTGTTTTATATGTGTTCTTATTCAGTATTTTGTTCCATCTTATTTTTTAAATCCCCTTAGTTAGTCATAATAATAATTATTGTTTTATATAGCCAGTTATTGTTTATAATTTCCATATGCTTACTCATTTCTTTGTTCACCATTCTTTCTTGTAACTATCTTTTTCCATCTGGGCTCACTTTCTTTCTTACTGATGCATATATCCTTAGTCCTTGTCGTGTGAGTCTGGCAATGATACTCTCGGTTTTGCTTCCCTCAAGAGGTTTTTTACATTGCCCCCCTACCACTGAGTGGTAATTTAGCTGAGTTAACCATTATTTTCCCTCAGCACTTTGAAAATATTATTTCCTTATTTTCTGCTATAGTATATGCTTTGCAATTTCAACGATGTTGCCAAATTCCCCTCACTAGGGGTTGTACCAGTTTGGGTTTCCACCACCAATTTATAGAGCATGGGAACTCACTTTTACTTTTTAAAAACTCCGGTAGCATAAAGTTTTTTTTTTTTTTTTTTTTTTTTTTTTTTTTTTTTTTTTTAACAGTAAGCTCTATGGCCAATGTGGGGCTTGAACTCATAGCCCTGAGATCAAGAGTCACAGGCTCTACCAGCTCAGCCAGCCAGGTGCCCCATCAGGTAGCATAAAATCTTCATCCGAGCCTGAGCACGGTGCAGACTTCGGGCTTCAGTTTCTTGTAGGAGCCCTGAGCGGAGCAAGTTCCCTTACTGCTTTGCGTGGCAGTAAGGTGGGGAGAGTTTGTGTAGCATCACAGAGAGGTGGCCTTTCCAAGGCCCTTCTCTCACTTAGGGCCTGGTATCAACTCTGTCCTTCGAGGATGGCCATGTTTCTGTGTGGGCATCAGAACTTGACACCTGGACTGGATCTTATGTCTAGTGTCTTATTTTCCTGGGCTTCTATCTACTATTCATCTTTAGAGTTTATCACTCTCTGTGGGTTTTCTCATGAGGCAAATATGCCTCTCTTTTAAAGTTCAGTATAGTTTTTATTTTTTGTTTGTTTCCTTGTTTTCTGCTATTATTCAAATTGTGTAAAATATGCATAACATAAAATTTACTATTTTAATCATTTAAAGTGTACAGTTCGGTGGCATTAAGTCGTTCATATTGATGTGCAGCCATTACCACCATCCATCTCCAGAACTTTTTTCTTTCAAAACTGAAATGCTTTACCCATTAAACAACAACTCCCTGTTATCTTCTCTCCACAGTCTCTGGCAACCACCATTCTGCTTTCTGTTTCTATGAGTCTGACTACTCTAAGTACCTCATATGAGGAGAATCATATCGTATTTGTCCTTCTGTGACTGGCTTATTTCACTTAGCATAATGGCTTTAAGATTTATCTCTATTATGGCAAGTGTTGGAATTCCCTTCCTTTTTAAGACTGAATAATGTTCCATTGCATAGGTACACCACATTTCATTTATCTACTCATCTGTTGATGGGCACTTGGGTTGCTTCTACCTTTTGGCTATTGTGAATAATGGCTATGAACATGTGTGTATAAATATCTCTTTGTGTCCTTGCTTTCAGTTTTTGAGATATATACGCAGAAGCGGAATTGTTGGATCATGTGATAACCTGTGTTTAAATTTTTGAGCCATCACCATACATTTTACATAACTACCAGCAGTACACAAGGGTTCCAATTTCTCTGCCTCCTTGCCAACACCTGTTCTTTTCTGTTATTTTTATTTTGTTTTATTTTATTTTGTTTTATTTTATTTTATTTTATTTTATTTTATTTTATTTTATTTTATTTTATATTTGAGAGAGAGAGAGCGAGCAAGCAGGGGAGGGGCAGAGAGACAGAGACAGAATCTGAAGCAGGCTCCAGGATCCGAGCTGTCAGCACAGAGCCCAACATGGGCCTCGAACCCACAAACTGGGAGATTGTGACCTGAGCCAAAACCAAGAGTTGGATGCTTAACTGACTGACCCACCCAGGTGCCCCTGTTATTTTTTTCCATAATGGCCATCCTAATGAGTATAAAATAGTATATCATAATGTGCCGTATAGTTTCAAGTATGCTGCATTTTATCTGGCATTTTTTTGTGTTTGTGAATTGACGGGAGGTCATCCACATCAGCTAAATCTTATATGTGCTACAACTGCCAGACCTATCCTGTTTTAATGCAAATTGCTTAACTAATTTTCTGTCTTCTGTAGAGTAGCCAACTTTTAAATATGTGAAAATTTGTAACAATTCCCTTAAAAATAATTAAAAAAAAAGACTTTATCCCAAGTTTGTTTCATAAACCTCTCAGTTTCAGTTAAAGTATCATGAGCCAAGAATGTTATCCCCCCGTCTGCCATTCTCCTAACAGTTTGTTTCTTACCTATCTTTTTTTTTTTATAGTCCATTCCATAACAATAACTCTTTCTTTGAGATCACTTTATTGGTGCCATCACTATTGCTTTATGTTTTGATCCTGTCTGATAGTCATACATTACTACCCTCCCAACCTCCCACAATACACTGCCATCCCAGGGTTTTGGCTCTTGAACATAATTCAGTTTAATATCTCTAAGTATTAAGGCCTTGTAACAATCCATTCACTCTTCCTTTACAGCTGCCTATATAATTGTCAAAGAGATCTAGGGGAACAGGGATACAATCATTAAGGACATCCCTAGTGACTCTGTAAATAGACTTGCTTTCCTTATCCTGTTCTAGATTAAGGTCTTTAAGCTTATCAACCAGGAAATCAGGTGCCTCATGAATTAGAGTTAATCTTGAATCATACTTTTCCTGGCCAGATGTTTAGGCTATATGGGAAAGGACAGGAATGGGAAACTGGAAGATCAGTGTTTTAGAATTTAGAAGATCAGTGATTTAATGCCTTAGTGAAACACAAACAGCTGCTGCTAAGCTATTTCTTTTTTTTTTTTTTTTAATTTTTTAATGTTTATTCATTTTTGAGAGAGTGAGCAGGGTAGGGGCAGAGAGAGAGGCAGACACAGAATCCGAAGCAGGCTCCAGGCTCCAAGCGGTCAGCACAGAGCCCGACATGGGGCTTGAACCCACAGTCTGTGAGATCATGACCTGAAACGAAGTTGGGTGCTTAACCAACTGAGCCACCCAGGCAACCTGCTGCTAAGCTATTTCTAAAGATTGCCTTACAACATACACTTGATTATGAATTCTTGATTACACTGCTCTTTAGTTTTTTCATAAATATTAGCCTTTTAAAAAGGAGACTTGGGCATCTGAGTTGGAGTCTTCACTGAGGCTTTACTGGGCATTATGTTTGAGGACAGAGAGAGAAGTACCAGAGTGCTGATATTTCCCCAGAGCCTACAAATGGTAAGAATGGTTTTCCCATGATCAGGTTTGCCATGTTCTCTGTGCTCTTGATGGTACAGAACTGAGCTGATGACAGTCACAATGAGCAATGACTGCAGTTTCCTTCCTTCTGAGACTTTCTTAACATTTCTCAGTTGCTTCGTCCCAGAGTCAGCTGGCATAGCCCCGTGTCTGCTAGTTCCCTGGGCCAGGATGGAGCCAAGTGTCTTGTTGGACAAATAGCCTGTGGGCCTAAATCTGGCTCCTGCCCATGCAGGAGATAAATCTAGATGCAGAGGTTGAAGAACAGGTTCGGGCCATATGCTTGCCTGGCAGGTACTTCACAAAAGCTCAAGATGCATAGGGTAAGGCTGTGAAAGCAGTGAGCTTAAAAGGACCTTTCCTGTTGCCTCTTTCTTCTCTAGCCCTGGAGTTGTATGCAGTGTTTGTTAGTGGGGGGTGCTGTTGACATATGGGAGTCACCATTCGTTGTGCTTGACTGTCCTATCCATTGGCGATGTTCCACATTCCTAGCACTCAGGCAGTACACCCCCATTCCTTGTGGCAACTAAGAATGCCCTTGCATTTCCAGATGTCCTCTGGAAGATGGTACCACTGAAGGAAACTTTCTTCAGGAATCTACCCAATTGTGTATCATTTGTATTACCTGCTTCTTTGTCTTCACTAACAGCTTCAAGAAGTTCTCTTTTCTCCCTCACCCCCGATCTGGCTCAGAGACTGTGATGGGCTATCCTGTGGGAAAGACAGTGTTGGAGACTCTTTCTGTCATGGAGTTGTCTTTGTAGAACTGGGTTGTGCTGGCAGTTAAGAATTCTGGCTCTGGAACCAGAGTGTGTGGGATCGCATTCTGTCTCGACCATCTATTGGCCGTGTAACCTGGGGCCAGTTAACTAAAATTTTCTCATCTGTAAAAGGGGGACAGTATTGTACCTATCTTACAGGATTGTTGTGGGCATAAGTTAGTATGTATAAATTGCTTCACAGAGTTCTTGGTTCATATTTTGTACTTAACAGCTGTTTAGCTATTATTTTAATTACTATCAATGGTATGCATAAGAGAAGTGTTAGGGGCATAGCTGGTGACATAAATAGAGTAAAATCAACTAGTGACAATAATCCTGGAAGCTTCTGGCTTTAGCTGTTGGAGCTCAAGAAGTGTCAACATTGCTTTGACTGTGGGACCAGGATCATGCTGCCTGGAGACAGGTTGGGTGCCTGAGAATATGCCAAAGCGGTGAGTCAAATGAGTGTTTTCTTTCCTGTTTCCCCATTTGACACGCTGTCAGTCTCTACCCTAGACTATGACTGATGAAACTTAAATAGTTTTTTTTGGGGGGGGGCGGGGGCCTAATATTGCTGAAAGACCATAAGGCCTGTGAAGCCATTTTCCCTACAGTGTAGGGAAAATATTTCTGCTTAAGCACTGTGTGACATGAGTTGGGAGTTCTTTTCTGTTGCTCCAAATTAAATTTTCTGGAGATGCAGGCTTGATCTTACACACACATGTGGGTAAGCTGAAAGAGTATGGTCTCAGGGCACCAACAATGTCCTGACACTCAAACTTTTCTACCTCCTGTGGCTAAAATTCCAACATCGGCATTTAATTCTTTTGTATTAAGCATTATCGGCTTTCTGGGTTTTTGTTTTAAATGCAGGTGTGTAGAGGGGTGCCTGGGTGGCTCAGTCATTTAAGCATCTGACTTCAGCTCAGGTCATGATCTCACCGTTCGTGAGTTTGGGCCCCACATCGGGCTCTGTGCTGACAGCTCAGAGCCTGGGACCTGCTTCGGATTCTGTGTCTCCCTCTCTCTCTGCCCCTCACTGCTCATACTCTGTCTCTCTGTCTCTCTCAAATATAAATATTAAAAAAAATTAAATGCAAGTGTGCAGAAAAGAGCTAACATAGCAGGCCTGACTCCTTTCAAAGGCCTGCTTCCAAGATTTGTTCCTAGTCGGCATCTGGTAGCTTGGATTTGGGGGTGTTCCCACCACCGTAACTGGTAAGAGTGGCTCACTGTGCCTAAGATAAGCTGTCAATAATATGGTTTATGCTGAACATTTGCTTTCCTTTTGGGAGTCTGGAACTTGGGTTTATCTCAGGCATAGGGCACCCACGTGACCAGCCTCCAGTAAAAACCCTGGTCACTGAGCCTCTGATGTCCTTCCCTGGTTGGCAACACTTCACAGGTGTCACAGTTTTTTGCTGGGAGAATTAAGAGCATCCTGACTGACTCCAGTGAGAAAGGGCCTTGGGAAACTTGCACTTGACTTCTTTTGGACTTAGTCCCATGTGCCTTTGTTGATTTTGCTTTGTATTCTTTTTCTGTAATAAATTATAGCCATGAGTATGACTATATACTGAGTACTTTGAGTCTTCGTAGTGAATCAATGAACCTGAGGATGGTCTTGGTGGCCCCCAACACAATATTCCTGATATCACAAGAAAATTATAGAACAATATCTAAGCAGAAATCCTCAATAAATATTAGCAAGCTGAATCCAGTATCACAAAAAAGATTATGCAGTATATGACCCAAGTGGGATTTATCCCAGGAATGAAAAGTTGTTTTTATATTAAAAAATCAATTAATATAATATGCCATATTAATAGAATAAAGGACAAAACCCATAAAATTATCTCCATATGCACACATAAGGAAGATCATTAACAAATTTCATGGTACAACTCAATAAACTTAGAGTAGAAGGAAACTTCCTTAACCAAAGATGTCCACTCACCTCTTTTTTTTCCTTCAAGTTTTATTTATTTATTTTGAGAGAGAGAGAATGTAAGCAGGGGAGGAGCAAAGAGAGAGAGGGAGAGAGAGAGAGAGTCCCAAGCAGGCTGTGCAGAGCCCAATGCCGGGCTTGAACCTATGAACTGTGAGATTATGACTTGAGCCAAAATCAAGAGGGGGACGCTTAACCGACTGAACCATCCAGATGCCCCCGCTCATCTCTTCAATTTAACATAGTATTAGAGGAAGAACTGTGTTCCCAGACAACATTGTCTGGTATCTAGAAACTCTAAGGAATTAATAAGCACAAGGTATCCTAAGAGAAGATTGTCAAGTTTGTATGAGAATGGGTTTGGGGACTTTCTTCCCGGAGTCCTGAAGAACCTGGCAACTTGGGACTTGGAGACAGAGGAGGTATTGAATGGGAAATTAAAAATCTGCCTGCTACCTGGTATGTGGTTAATTCATCTACTAGAGTGTACGGGTAACTGGGAAGACAATCTGCTCTGGTGTGTATCTCTAAGACAAGAACAAGGGATGTAGGGATGTTGGCTGTTTAAAATCGCTGTAATGCCTGTGCCTTCTCATGAATTACTGAGAGTGAACAGGGAGGGCTCTTACCAAAGGGACAGGAGGGTCGTGGCTTTTGGAAACAGGTAGATTCAACTTTGAATCCTGTTTCTTTCCCTTACTTGGCTGTGGGATTTGGGACAATGTGTCAGCCTCAGTTTCCAGATGGGGATGATGGTAATAACCATTGTATCTGTTAAGGCATGCATTTGACTGCCAGCAAATGAGATGAGGAATAGTAGTAACTTGATTAATAATAAAGAAGTTTATTTCCGACCCATGTTCAGAGGCAGGGAGATCAGGCTTGTATAGTGGTTCCTCAGTATCATCTGGGACCCAGGACCCTACATTTTTTGTTCCACTATTCTGAACATAAGATTCCCATCCTCAGAGTTTCCTTTATGATCCATGATGTCTATTAGATATTCAGTCATCATAACTGAGTTCCAGGCAGGAATCAGGAGAAAAGGAGAAATAGCCCAAAGGGCCTACCTCAGAGTCTGTTCGATTTAAAGATCTTTTCCAGAAGTCTCACACAATGACTTCTTTGACATTTCGTTGGCTACAACTGAGTCTTATGGCTATACCTAATTGAAGTAGAGACTTTAAAACGAGTCTTTAGTTAGGCTCATTGACACTCTCTGTAAAACCAGAGTTCTCATTCTCCAGAAGTAGGGAAGCATGACACTGGATTGGCCAAGCAGCTCCAGCCACATCTACCTTGCTGAGCTAGCTGATGGAAGGACTCTGTGATGTAATACACAAAAAACCAAGCTCAGAGCAGGAACTCACGAGTGTTTTTCCCCTATCTACCCCAAGGCTGTCACTTGCTTCAGCCAGGAATGAGATGCATGTTCCTTATGGGGCCAAGTGAAGGATGTAGGAGACGGGCACAAACCAAGGGATGCTTCTGAGAGAAGCACCTTTCCCATGTTTGAATACTTGGTTCAGTGCCTGCCACTACGTAGATGCCCATAAGTGCTTTTGGATGAATGAAAGAGCATGGGATTTGGAGTCAGGCAAAGCTCGTACTTGAATCTTGTGTTTGCCACTTCCTGGTAAGGTTATCTAACCTCTTGAGTCTCAGTGTCCTTGTCTATAACTTGGGCATGATGATGAGTTTCTTCACAACCCATGAAAGGATCAAATAGGAAGGAAAGCACTTTGTGAAATTCTCAAGCACTGAATGGATAGCATCATCATTGAATTTCATGGGGAGAAAAACAGTATGGGAGGCAAAAGTCACCCCTTGAGTTCCCTGCCCCCCCCCACCCCAACCTTGCCCAGCTTGCTTCTCTTCAAGCCATCTTTATGCAGGTCCCTGTCCCTACATAGCATCTTCCAAAGCCGTGAGCATGGACCATAAAGCCAGCCAACACGGGTTGGGTCCCTGCTCTGTCCCTTCACTGGCTTACTCTTTGAGTAAGTTACTTAACTGCTCTGTGCCTCAGTTTCCTCATCTGTAAAATGGCATCATCATAGTTGTTGGCCTCACAGAGTTGTTCGCAAGATGAAGAGACTTAACACAAAGCTTTAAGAACCACTCCCCGCACACGCTGTTAAGCTGCTCTTTTTATTTGGCATGTTCCTTCTCTCTGCCTACTTTGTCTACACTGTGCACCCTTTTCCCTTCCCCACTGAAATCCATAATCCTCTTGTTTCTTGTGAAGAATGAAGCATCTCTTCTCCCGTCCCTGTGGCCACCTCGGCGGCCCTCCCTCACCACCTGCTTCTCTTTGGCGATGTCTCAGTGGATGACAGAGTTTGCCACCTCCTTCTCCCCACAGAACCTTAAGCGGCATCAGAGTGCAGCTTGGGAGTAGATGTGTTGCTGTGGCGGCAGTTGGGGTGACAGCTCGTGTCAGGAGGGCTCTCCTGTGTCTCCAGTCCCCACCCGCCACTGTGTCCTAAAGGCCTTACCTTGCACCACCCCTGCCACTTCTCTTCAGCCATGCTGGTCTCCCTGGCTGTTTCTGTCTTGGGGACTTTGCTTTTCTCACCACCTAGAACACTCTTCCCCTAGGCCCCTGCATGCTTTACTCCTTTACTTAATTTAGTCCCACTTATTATTATTATTTTTTTTAAATCCTGCCTCCTCCCATGTTCTGTATTGTCTGCTTTATTTTTCCTCGGACTACTCATCACTACCTGAGATTTCAATAAAATGCTCATTGTTAATTGCTGATCTTCCCTGCACCAGAATGGAAGAGGCTTTCTGTCCCCAGGTGAGTCCTCAGTGCCTAGAACGGTCCCTGGCACATTAGCAGGGGCTCCAGGAGCTTTTGTTGGTGGAGTGGAATGCTGGTTAATGCTGACCTTTCTCTGACCATTTTTTCCTTCTTGAGCCTGAGGTGGAGGGTGAACTCTGGGGTGGGATAGGAAGGAGGAGGCTGGTTGTCACCTGGTGGGCTTCAACAGCAGGGCTTGGGGTGCTGTTCTGGGACCTCTGTTTTCTCCTCTCCTGGCCCCAGATCCTTGGCACCTGCAATCAAAGTTAGTTATAGTCTGTTTCATATATGTTGTCATCATCTTAATTTTCACAGGGATCAAACAGTTGACCTCAGGCAAAACTGGTTACTGTGTAAGTGGCTTGCCCTCCCACCCTCCGTCCTTCTTTTAGGGCATGCTGGCACAGTGCAGAGAATCCAGGGTGCAAGACTTTCTCATCCTTAGGGCAGGTGTGGCTGCTGCAGGCAGGACTGGCCGTGGAGAGACAGGGCTGAAGGGCAGGGTTCCTTTCCCAACTTGGGCATCATCCCCTGGCCCAGAGCCTGCTCAGGGCCAGCCTGCTCCACCCCTCCCCAGCCTCTACATTTTGCTGCAGGCTATTAAGGGCCCCCATCTGCACACCTCTCATTAATTAAAAATGCTACAAACCATCTGTTTGAGAGGAAGCCTCAGAGAGGGGCTGCCTGCCTGAGGCTGCATTTTCTCCTACTTCTCAACTTTAATTGAAAACTTAATTTTAGAAGAAAACCCAGGCCCATAAACAAACCCTTCTTGCTGCTGGTGGCAGTGATGGTGGAGGGGGTGGGCCAGGTGAACTTATAGGCAACAGCAGCTCTGGAGTCCGGGGTAGTGTGCTGGGCAGAATTTAGGAACTTGGTTAGCCAGCTTATCAGAGAGGAGGAGAGAGGAGCTAAGACCTAGAAGCTGGTGGCTAGAAGAACAGGTCCAGAGATACAGGGACAGTCCAGCCTAGAAGAATACACCTTAGGCATGAGCGGAGCCAGGAGGCCCAGAGCATCTCCCAACTTCTCTGACGGTGTGTGGCCAAGCCATTCCCTAAGTCAGCTACTTTCCCAACCTGGGATACTGGAGTCGGGATTTTGCTTGGCTTTGTGCAGTGGGATGGTTTAGGGATGAGGGCCTTCTAGGGAGTGGAGGCAGACCATGGCTTTTATACTGCCCCTGACTGCTTGCTTCCACCCTTGGTCTGTCTTGCTATTGCCCCTGCCCTGCCTGTCTCCCTGGGAATGTTTTCAGTTTTTTTTTTTTTTTTTTTTTTAATTTTTTATGTTTATTTTTGAGAGAGACAGACAGAGTTTGAGCAGGGGAGGGGCCGAGGGAGAAGGAGACACAGAATCTGAAGCAACTCCAGGCTCTGAGCTGTCAGCACAGAGCCTGATGTGGGGCTCAAACTCATGAACAGTGAGATCATGACCTGAGCCACAGTCGGACGTTTAACCGACTGAGCCACACAGGTGCCCCTTGTTGTTGTTGTTGTTTTTTTTTTTTTTTCAAGTAGGCTTCATGCCCAACAAGGGGCCCAATGTGGGGCTCAACCAAGGGGACTGAACCCACGACCTCAAGATCAAGACCCGAGCTGAGATTAAGAGTCGGATGCCCAACTGACAGAGCCACCCCGGTGCCCCTCCCTGGGAATATTTTAAAGGCTTTGAGGTCACTGTCAGGAGTTAAGGGCAGGGAGTCCTGGCGATTTCAGCCAAGGCTTGATCTCCTGGATACTCTGCCCTGTGGCTGGATTTCTTGGAGATGGGGAGGGCAGCTCCCTGGCAACAGTATAGAATGCAATCCTTCTCCCTCATCAACACCGTCTGGTTCACCTCATCAAGGCCGTCTGGTTCACTAATGACATTCTTTTCAACTACCACCTCCCTCCCCCACCAAGCAAGACCAAGAGTTATCATTCCCATTTCCCCATTTTCCAGAAAAGGAGACTGATGGCTAGACAGACAGGGACTTGCCCAAGTCACTAACACAGTCGTTAGAGCCGGAGCTGATTCAGAACCCAGGCCTGGCACAAGGCCAATTCTCTTTCTGCCCCATCTCCCTGTCTCTTCTGGTCCTCGTCCTGTGGCTCTTGGAGCAGAGGGGATGATGAACTCTGAACCAGATGCTGAGCTCAGACCATGGTGAGGGTGACTATATACCAGCCAGAAGCAGCTGATTTAAACCTGTGTCCCCTACTGTGGAGCCTCCTACAGATCCTTGGTCATGTGTACTGAGTGAAAAGATGAATGATTGAATGGATGAGGGAAAGAAGGAAGAAAGGAAGCTTGTTTCCTCTAAGGCAAGCCATTCTGGCAGCCTCCGAGACTTAGAAATTGGAGTGAAGCAAGCCAGGAGAAATCACTGGTGAATCTGGACAAGCCCAACCTGCTCATTTTAAAGAAGAGGTCCAGACATGAAGTGACAGGCCTGGGGTCACAGGCCCACTTTTGGCTTTGGCCTGACTTTTTCTCTTTCCTCTCTTGCCCTGGGTGGAGATCAAGGGCAGAAGGATGTGAGCTGCTTAGAATGGGCTTCACATCGAGTCACGCCAGCCTCTCTCCATCTAATCTCCCCAAATCAATTTGCAAAACTTCCATTAATACTGTCAGGAAATCTGCAAGCTGTTTAAAGCCAGGGCAGCGCAGTAACTGCCAGCCTAACAGCTATCTGGGGGGGAGACCAACATTAATGGCATAATTAAAGATTAGCGTGGCCTTGGGCAGTTCAACAAAATTTACCTTTCTCAGCAACTGCTGGTAGAAGAACTTTGAGTGGTGCGAGAGCCCCACCCTCACTAAGGGCTGGGCCAAGTGGCTTTGCACCTCTCTGTATTAACACTGCACATATCCCCAGGAGGCTGGCATCTTCTGGGGACAGGGACCAGGAGCAGCAACCTGTTTTGTCAGGTTGAGTGAGGTGGGTCCAAGGAAATGCTGTAGAGCAGGGCTTGTCAAACTCTGGTGGGCACCCGCATCACTTGGGACTCCTGTGAATGCAGGTGCTTATCCAGAAAGGTTGGGGTGGGACCTAAGACTCCGCCTTTCTGACGAGCTCCCAGGTGATGCGTGTGCTGCTAGCTCTTGGAGCACATAGTGAGTAGCGAAGCCCTAGAGATAAAATCCAGAGATGAGGACGGGGGTCATGGCTCAAACACTCATGAACGCAAGATGAGGCCGGCTACCGGGTTGTTTCATTGGTGTTTCCAAGCCAGCCCTGACGGGGTTCTTTCTTATGTGGGAACTGGGGCATAGGGCTTAAGGCAGATAGCTCTGAAACCCCAGCAGCCCCAGTTCAGAATCCTGGCTCCAGCGCTCAGTGCCTAGAAGATGGAAATAGTAATTGTACCTGCTTTATGGAGTTGTTATAAGGACTTAGTGAGATCATTCATTTAAAGTATAAGCTCTGAGCGCGTAGGAAGTGCTCCGTGTCAGTGTGAGATTTTTTTCTTTTTTAAAAAAATTTGTTTAGGGGCGCCTGGGTGGCGCAGTCGGTTAAGCGTCCGACTTCAGCCAGGTCACGATCTCGCGGTCCGTGAGTTCGAGCCCCGCGTCAGGCTCTGGGCTGATGGCTCAGAGCCTGGAGCCTGTTTCCGATTCTGTGTCTCCCTCTCTCTCTGCCCCTCCCCCGTTCATGCTCTGTCTCTGTCCCAAAAATAAATAAACGTTGAAAAAAAAAAATTAAAAAAAAAATTTGTTTAAAATTTATTTTTGAGAGCATGTGTGTGTGCCAGCAAGGGTAGGGGCAGAGAGAGAGGGGGACAGAGGATCCAAAGCAGGCTCTGTGCTGACAGCAGAGAGACCGATGTGGGGCTCAAACTCACGAACTGTGAGATCATGACCTAAGCCGAAATCAGATGGTTAACAGAGCCACCCAGGTGCCCCAGTGTGAGATTTCTTTCAAGCCTCAAGACAGTTTGCACAGAAAGGATATTCAGAGGACGCTTATGTTTTTTTCTTTAATTAAAAACTTTTTTTAATGTTTATTTTTGAGAGAGAAAGACAGAGCGTGAACAAGGGAGGGGCAGAGAGAGAAGGAAACACAGAATCTGAAGTAGGTTCCAGGCTCTGAGCCATCAGCACAGAGCCCGATGCAGGGCTTGAACCCATGAACTGTGAGATTATGACCTTAGCTGAAGTTGGATGCTCGACTGAGCCACCCGGGTACCCCCCTTTTCTTTATGCTTTAAAAAAGTTTATTTATTTAGAGAGAACACACACACCTTCAAATACTTAAAACATCATTTGATATATTTCATAGATTTCATTTTATTTTTAAGTACTATGATTTATTACCTGTGAAATCTTCCCAAGTAATTAGGTAATTTTTATAAATGCAAAGGAATCTTAAGTTATCTTAAGTGTTCTAGCACTTCACACATATGAATTTAAGATGATTTTTTCACCTTAAAGTCACAAATATAACTCAATTGTTAAATTACATTTTAGATTGGAACTAAAGGCCAACTTGCTATTCAAATAGGCCAAGTTCTCAAAATACTGTAAATACAGCGCCAATATGCACAGAGCCTTTAACATCTAAAAATGTTCACCCTGTGGGTTTGAATTTCTCAAATATTTCTATGAAGATGGAAGGTCTTTACCCACTAAGGAGATAATTATACCTTCCTAAGTGGTTTGGGGAGTCACCTTCTTTGACAGTTAAGGTTGCCTAATCAGAGTCATTGGCCACAACTCTGGCTGGATTCTTATCAGCGGCATAGATGGAGCCCGCCAAGCTCCATATTTAGATGCTCTGTCAGGGATGCTATAAAGTAAAGACGGAGGTGGTTATGCAGTCCGCGCCCCAGGACTCGGGCGCCTTCATTACTCACTCCACTACGGAAGTATGCAACCCCTCCTAGGCCACCACAACATGTGCTCAGACATGGCTTTTGTTGGCCTCTTGAGATCTTGAAATATCTTCCTATCTCCAGGTTTTAGTAACCTTTGACCTTGAGGAGAATGCTGCAGTTCTGTTTAGATTCTTTCTGTTAGGTTCACACTTCCTGACACATTAAAATGGCAGCCTTTGGAATTCTGGTTCTCTCTTGTGATTTGGTTTAGCTTTGTGGTTGCCACTCCCAGAGTCATGCTCTGATAAATCAATGTTAGCACTAAATTATGTTTATTGGCACTGATCATCTTAAAAGGAAGGTGAAGGGGTCTCTCTGCAGAACCCCAGGGTATCCAGGAGGATGCCACACAGTGACCCCCAGCTCCTCGGGTTCTGACCACCTGTGGTTGCTCCTCTTCTGGACATTTATGGTGGAAAGGAAGGAGCATCAGCTGAGGGTCTGAGTCCGAGACCTCGGGCAAGTAGCTTCACCTCTCTGAGCCTCAGTTTCCTAGTGGGTGTAGTGGGGATTGTGGTATTTCCCTTGATAGGGTTATCAGGAGGAGCCAAGGAGATGAAAAACCTAGCATAGTACCTGGTACACTGTAAGTGCTACAAAAAGTTATGTCCTTGCTCCTTTTCCTTCAGTCCATTTTCAGAATAGCAGCTGATTCCATATCTATCTCTCTTTCCATAATTGCAGGCAAGAACAAATCTAAGCTGACAGACCGGATATCCTTTTCTTCAAAACCCTCACCACGTCCACTGCCCACTATGGCTGTCTGGCTGAGTGAGAATGTCACCCTCGAGGGCAGGGGCTGTCTCAGTTCAGACCTAGCAATGTGGGCGGATTGGCCCGGGCCTGGGGACGGCAGCTGACCTGTTTCACAGAGCCGTGGCCGTTTCTCCGCAGCCCTCCTTAACCCCACCTTGGGCCCACTCTGCCCTCACTGCCTCCCCTGCAGCACCCTTCTCCTGGGGACACACTGGCATCCCTGGGGTTGTAGAAAGAGCTTGAATTCCAGTTGTGCCATTGATTGGCTGTGGAGACCCAGGGGAGCCATTTCACCCCCTGGGCCTCTTCTTCCCCTTCTGCAGGGTAAGTAGAATAGAATAATAATCTTTGCTTTGCAGGAATGGCATGAGATGAGATGATGGCAGCTTTGCAAACTGTAAAGCCCTGTTCACACGTTTAGAGTAAGGACCATTGCAGGAGAAGAATGCCGTAATTAAATTAACATTTTTTCCTCCGCATTGTCACCAGCCTGGTGAATTTCTGAGGAGCAGCACAAAGGCCCCCGTCCCCTGCAGAATCTTCCACAGCCAGAGTGAAGTCTTCCCTTGGTCCTTGCTCCCTCAAAGCCCAGAACTTTCCCCTATTGGAGTTTGTGGAATGCTCTAATCTACATAGCTAGTGGCCTGTAGGTCCATGTGCCCATTGCACTATGAATCCTGGCCTGTATTTCTCCTTTCTGCCTGTCCGGCATAAAACAGGGCCTGACTCCGTGGATCCTCGCAGAGTGAAAGCGTGATTCAGGCACTAAATACACAGTAGAGCAAGCTGTGCCCCCTCCCCCAAGAATTTTGTTTCCAGCCATCTCCCCCCCTGGGTCTCTTCCTGGACTCCGCTGGCCCTCTCACAGCCCCTCCCTGGGCCTCTCCTCCCCTTCTCATCTCAAGCCTGGAACCAGATGCGCAGCTCCCCTTCTCTGCCTGAAGGATTAAATGCAGTGATGAGAAATGTGTTTTCTTATTGTTTTAGGAAGCCCAGTAGGGCTGGGGCGAGGGAGGGAGAAGCGGAATCAGAGGCAACAATTTATCTTGTGGTAAAGGGACTACAGGATTCCAGGAAGCTGTGCTCTCACTGCGCACCCCTCCCCCAGCGCTGACCCCTCCTTTACCGGGAAGGTAATTGGCCAGGACAGCTGGCAGCCCACGTGTGCCTGCCCTTGTGCCTGAGGGGATGGACTTCAGATTCTGCTCTGGGACCTCTCATTGGAGGAGCAGGCAGGGGACCTCACTTCCCCCTGCCTGCTGTCCAGGCCTTTGCCTCGGTTTCTTAGGCCCTGAGGTGCCACAGAAAGATGCGGTAGGAAGGAGACAGGAGACAATTGCCATTGCTAGGTATGGCACCTCGAGCCTGTTTCCCCTCTGAAATAGGGATAAGGACAGCAATGTGTGCCTCACATGGGCTGGATGGGTCACATGACCCGGCCTGTGCCTCCTAAGCTCCAAACCCCAGTTTCGTCCTTGTGCTCAGAAAGGTTCTGCCTTTGGGGCTGATGCATAATGACAGCTACGTAAAAGAAGCCAGGGTGCTACCCTGCGGTTTCTACATGGAGATACACCTGCCAGGTGGACAGAACACCCGCCTTGGCACGGCTGACGCACCAGAGACCCAGGCCCAAATGTGGGCTCTGCCACTTACCTGCTGTTTCAGTCTCTCCACCTTGGAGCCTCAGTTTCTTCTTCTATAAAATGGGAAGAACAATAATACCTACCTGATAATGTTGTGTGAGGAATAAAGAACTATTGTATGTTAAATGCTTAGCTCTGTTTGGCATTTAGAAAACACATCACAGCATGTTATCGGTTACTTTTATTATTAGTTGGCCTTAAGTGAGCAAGGCTTTCACCCATCACTTGGATAGATTTTCCAAGACGGAATGGTCCCATCTACTTAGCCAAAATGTTCCCAGGGCAAGAGCTGGGATAGGCCCTCTCAAGGTTTGCTTCTGGGAAAGCCATTTTTCCTGTTTCCGTTGCTGACCAAGCTTCTGTAAGTGTTGGGCAGAATATAGCGATGGGTTTCTACTTAGTTACAGTTGCAATTTCGTCTTGCCTGACTGAGATTCCTCCTAATGGAAGATGATGGGCAACTCAGTTATTCCCAAACTCCACACTGGTGTTCGGAGCTAGTCTCCAGGTGGGGCCCGCTGGTGACAACATTAATCATGATGATAATATGAATGGTAACACTTGGTGGGCACTTACTACACACCAGGTGACTGTTCGAGAAGCTTTACAACCTCTGAGGCAGGTTCTGTTATTATCCCCATTTTACAGATGAGGAAACTGAGGCCCAAAGAGGTTAAGTCACTTTGCCCAAGGTCCCACATTTGGTTAATTATGCCCACAGGTGTGGAATTGATCATGCAACAGTGATATCCTTGTTCATAAGTCATTTTGCACAGGTAGGATAAGATTCAGAAGTGCTGTGTCAAATTTGGCCAAACTGCTATATATTTTACCAATTCACCAGCAAAATGGGGCACTTCCTGTTTCTCCAAAGGAGTATTCTCAAACTTTAACATTAAAAAAAGCTTTTTCCAGCTTTACTGAAGTATAATTGACATTTTTTTTTTTTTTAATGATTGATAGAAAGCCATAGGTATCCTGCTCCTGGTTTTGTGTGTTTCCTTGTTAATAAGGCTGAGGATCTTAGGTCTTAGGTCTGAGGACTATTTTTGTTTCCTTTTCTTTGAATCGTCTGTTCTTTACCCATTTTTTTTCAAACTGGGTCTTTGTTATTTTCGCATTCATTTCCAGCCCTTCTTTATGAGGCCTTTTTCTGAAACCTGTATTGAAATGTATTCCCTTGACTTTACATTTGTCTTTTAATTTTATTTATAGTTTTTTTTTTCATGTGAAATAGACAATCATATGTAGTTGAATTGACCCGTCTTTTCTTTTATGGTTTCTGGGTTTTGTGTCCTACTTAGAAAGGTGTTTTTCCCACTTTCAGATTCATGTTTTGGAAGTACATTTATGGTTTCATTGTTTATGTTTAAATCTGAGATCCATCTGGAATTTATTTTGGTGCATGGAGTGAGGTAAAGATCTAACTTAAAATATTTCCCAGATGGCTAGTTCCTCAAATGGAAGTCCTTCATATTTGAAATGAAACCCAAACAAATCAGAGGCTGTGGTTTGTTTGAATTTGTTTGAATTGAGCCCAAACAAATCAGAGGCTGTGATTTGTTTGGGTTTTCACAGATGATGGGACCCACTGTACTCTTGGGTGCATCCTGAGCACTGTTAGAGGCTACAGTAATGGAACATGTCCACAAAATGATCTCCTAGGGCCCAGCCAGGGGACAGGCACTTGCACTTGCTACAGGACTTTTCCTGTTGCAGGCAAAAGATGACTCTGTGAAGAAACATCCCTAGAACCTAACAAGAGTTAACACTTAGCACCTGCCACGGGCCAGGCAGTGTTCTAGGTATTTACTCAGTCAATGCTCTCACAGCACCACTAGGAACTATTGTTATTCCTGTGTTACAGACAGAGCGTTGGAGGGGAGAGGTGACTTTCTCAGGCTGTCAGTGCAGAGGGGTGCCCCAGACATAGGTCCTGCTACCTCTCCTAGTGTGTGAGCAGTGATAGCACCCCAGGGTCCGAGCCTGGAGCTTCTCAACAGGGCATGGTGGGGTGAGCAGTGGAGGCCCTGTGCTCCTGTAAGGAGTGCATCTGAATCTCCTGGGAGCAGGGAGGAGTTAGCATGGGCAAAAGCAACTTTGGTGTCAGGATCTTTGGAAATGAACCTTCTCTCAGAATTTTGTTTTGGAAAACAAACCAAAAATCTTCTGTTTTTTCATTGTGCAGGTCACAGAAAGGGCATGAGCTCTCAATGTTGCTTAAACAGGGGCGTATATTTAGAAATATATATTAAGAAACATTGGTCCAAACCAGTTTGCAGATGAGAAAACTAAGATTCGATGAGGTACCCAAGGTGGTGGTCGGGAAGCACGCTAGCTTTGGAGTCAGGGACGTGAGAGGTTCAACATCATGTCCTACTAACTGTGCAAATTTGGGCCAGCCTCAGGGGCCCCTCTCATACATATCCTCTCCCATAAAATGGGAAAAGGACCACCCAACTCCCAGGGTAGGGGAGCCAGGAGTAAATGCGATTTTGCAAATAAAGAGGCCCAGCTTACATGTTGCATGGTGGGCTCTGTCACTGGGATTGTTTATTAGGGGCAGGGCCGGTCCTTCAGCTGGGTCATGACCCGTTGTTGGGTGCTCTGACATCTGTGCAGATAGAGCAGGTGTGGCTGAGTGAACCCTGAGGGACCTACCACCTGGTTCTCTCCTCGGTCTCCTACCCTTGCTTTGACCCCTTCCTGCGGTAGCACTGCTGACCCTGGAGTGAAGATGGGGGCGGGGTGTGTGTGTGTGTGTGTGTGTGTGTGTGTGTGTTCCCCCTCCTCTGCAAGGGTGGAGCTGGGAGCGCTTGTGCCGGCCAGGAGGTGGTCCCTGGGGGCTGGGAACCCGCCTGGGAGCTGCCCGGGAACTGCAGCTCCTGTTTGGAAATACAAATTGCAGCAGATTTGTCATCTCTGGAGAGAAATTGCATTTGGTAATTTCCATGTCTTCGCGCTTTGGTGCTCCCGTCTGTTTAAAGGGAGGGGCGAGTGTGTGCAGAGGGAATCAAGCTGGGCCTTCGTGACGGGAAATGGAGGCTGAAAAATCCAGCCTTGGTCCTGGCTGGGTGGTGGCCTGGGCGTACCTTGGCTGTGTTTACAGAAATATCAACAGACTCAGACCCGGGGCCAGCTGGCGGAAGTTCAGGACTGTCACTGCCTCTTGCTGGTGTCTCTGCCTACGGGTGGGGGCTTGGGCCAGATGATATAGTAAAATAATGCATCAGGCTGGAAGAGCCTCAAGCCTAGTGATTGGTTGATAAGAGTAGTGAACAGTACGGTAATAGCACTCACCCTGTGCCTAGTGTTACTCTAAGGATAGGTCTATTAACTCATTAATCCTCATCGCAACTCTATGATGAGGGTACTACTATTTCCCTCATTTTACAGACGAGAAACCTGAGACACAGAGAGGTTAAGTGATTAGCCCGGTGTCACACAGCAAGTTGGTGGCAGGAACTCAAGTCTCTTGACTCATAGTCCTGAATTTATTGCCAAGTGTCGTCATCTGTGAGGTCAGTCCAGGTGCTGACCGTCCAAGACCGCATGTTGGAGGAAAGTGGTAGGAAAGAAACCAGGGTGTTTTACATCAAGGGGGATTGTTGGGGTCCGCCTGGTTAACTGGGTGCTTCCTGAAGCAGGTGAGACCTGGGCAGCATTTAGAATGATCTGAGAGGTTTACGCCTGTGTGGTGGGCACCCCAGGCATCTGACCCTGCATAGGCCAAAGGCTGGGAGGCTGGGTCAGGCTGATTAGGCAGAGGGGACTTTGGGCAGCTTAGCAATCTGCAAGGCTTGGCCGAGGAAGAAGGGGAAGAGATATCAGCAGGCAGAGCACTAGCACCTGGATTCATTCATTCGTTCATTTGTTCCTTGAATCCTTCATCCATTCACCAAACATTTCTGAAGCCTCTTCTTTGTGGCAGTCCCTGGGTGCTGGGGATGCAGAAAAGAATAAGACGCACTCCTGGCCCTGGACAGATTTGTAATAAACTCAGTTATAGTATTGTGTGATAAGGGTTTTGATAGTGGAGGTATCAGGGCACCTGGGGACTCAGAGGGAGGCACCCAGCCTAGGCTGGGGGTGGAGGGGTGGTGAGGGAACGCTCCCTAGAAGAGGTGACTTCAGGGCCAAGGTATGAGGAAAAGGGGCAGTCCACTAAAGGTCTCACATTGGCGTGGTGGGATATCCCCTGGGAAGCTTTTAAAAAATTCTGATGCCCGGGCCCCACCCAGACCCATCGATTCAGACTCTCCCCTCATGATTCAAGTGTGCAGCCACCAGCAAGAGCTACTGAATGACAGGAAGAAAGGAGGAAGCGATGTTGGGGGTGGAACAGTGTGAGACAAAGGCTGGCATGAAGGTGGGAGAGAGGGCGGCCTATTCTGGGGGCTGCGAAGTGGACAGAAGGACGATTGCGGGGAGGGCTCTGGCCGTCCCGGGTACAGATCTCCATGCCCTGCACCCATCCTGGGGGCGCTGGCGGCCTTATGAGGGGCAGGCATCCTGTTGCCATCACTGTCCCTCCATGCTGCTAGCCGTGTGCACAGCCTACCTCTCAGGGTGGTGCTGGGTAGGGAATAAAGAGCCCTTGGCTCTCAGAGGCAGCTCAGGGCTGCCAGAAAGACATGGAAGCCTCATGGGGTGCATGGCCGTTGCCTGTCAGAGACCTTGGGACTTGGAAGAACCCTCTAGAGGGGCCCCTCCAGGGCAGCCCAGAGCCCAGGGCTATGGGGAGGTGGATGCATGGCCCCTGGAGGGGTGGGGGAGGGCTGCACTGACTGGTTTAAGCCCTGATTGGCCCTGTGGGTGCTGGGCATTCTTCGCAGACCTGTTTTTGAGCAGGGTCTGTCTCGCAGACCCTCTCACAGGCACCAGCCCTGACATTGCCGCATCCAGGGGTCAGTCGGATTCGAGTTCCCTTCCCAGGGCTGTCACACACCTGCTCTCTGACCGTGGGGGAGGGACCTCTCTCCTCCGACCTCAGCCGCTCTATTGGTAAAATGAGGGTCCAAGTCCTAACCCAATGGGGTTTGTGGATTGAGACAGCGTGTGTAAAATGCTCAGCACGCAGTCAGTACGAACCCAGCAAATGCTTCTGTCCACCTCTTTTCCCTGCTCCACTCTGGCTTTCCCAAAACATTGGTCCCTGGCATTAAATAGCCCTGGGTTTTCACAGCTGTGTCTTCTGGAAAGTGTTCTCAGGTGGCTCTGGATCCTGCCGGGGTGCACTTCCTTCTCAGGGCGGGACTGTGGGCTTCCTCCTTGGCCCTGATCCTGCCCAGCCCCGGGACGGCTGTCCCTTCCCTCCACATGGAACACCTTGTCACAGGTCCCAGCAATGCTTTCTACGTTGTCCTGACCCTGAGAAGTGGACCCAGAGGACGCCTGAGGTGTAGATTTCCAGGTGAGGGCAGCTAATGCCTGGAGGGAGGGTGATGGGGAGTTATGGAAGGCACTGATGAGGAGCAGCGCCTAATCTCAGCGATTTAGGAAGGGTTCGGGATAGATGCTTGTTGCTAGGTGACCAGCAGGGGCTGGTTGGGAGAGGTGAGCAGGGCTGCTGTGGAAAACCCAGGTCCAGTTTGATTGTTAGCTCCTGGCTGAATTCCTGCCCCTTGTCACGTCCTGCACTCCCGCTTCCTAGTCTACCCTCTGTCCTGTCTCCCGCATCCAGTGCCATCAGAAGGAAATGGGTGCAGGGACAGGACAAAGTCCCAGGTTGTTGGCTTGAGGTTTTTTCTTTCTTTTCATTAATATTTGCAGTTTGCATTGTGTATGTGTGTGTGTGTGTGTGTGTGAGTGTGTGAGTGAGTGGGCGTGTTTGTGTGTGTGGGGTGTGTGTGCCCATGTGCATGCACTGTGTATGCATGTGTGTGTGTGCACGCGCGCGTGTGTGTGAATATAAAATGGGGGCCGTGGCAACTGCTTCCCCATACTGCATGCTCATCATGTGCCAGGCATGGCTGCATCCTTTTACCGAACTCCTTTCCATCATCTCTCTGAATCCTCACAGCTACCCGTGAAGTAGGCAATTATGCCACTATTTTACAGATTAAACAACAGCAACAACAACCACCACCAGAGGTTCAGAGAGCCTAAGTGGGTTTGTCTGAGGTACCTGACAGGAAGTGGGAGAGCCAGGCTTTGAACTCAGATCTGCCCTGTGCACTTTAGCACTGAGTAATGTTCTGTAGAGACAGTGAAGCCATTCCCAGCCTCAGGAGAAAGGTCCTCTGACCCAGGACTCAGCAGGCCTGAGGTCTGCTCTCAAGTTTGCCACGGATGGCTCACTCTTTGACTCTTGTCTTCTCTGGGCCTTTCCTGTGAGTGGCCCTGTCAAGTTGATGCCCCATGGCTCGTCTCCTAGGAGGGCTCCGGGTCTCCAGCCACAGCCTGACTCCTGTAGATAGGGGGGCTTAGAAGGACCATCTTAGCCAAGGGCAGGCCAGCTCTGAGCGATCCCCAGGACAGAGGCTTGAGTGGAGCCAGGCAGAAGCCCACTCTTCTTGTCCTCCTGGACGTTCCTGTGCTCAAGCAGACAGATGTGCAGTGAGTTGATGGAAGGGGTCTCAGAGCTGGAGCTTGGGGCAAGCCCGGCACTGTGTGAGGGCCCCAAGATGCGGACAGGCGGCTGACTTGAGTCCCTCCCACATGACACTGCGGGAGCTGGTGGTGATCATCACCAATCCATAGGCACAGCTTTTTGCTTCTTCCCTGCCGAGGGGTCGGGGACTCTGACCCTAAAAAACTGGGCCCTGAAATACTATGGGTGTGACTGGGTGGAGGAAACTTAACACTGGAGGGGGGCATCAGGAAACCCCTCAGCTGGCTTCACAATTCCTTCCAAAATGTCAGGGTTCCTGGCTCTAACAGTTGGTTGACAGCATCTGGTTACCAAGGATGCTGACTCAGCACAGACCTACCACGTGCGAGGAGTTTTATACACGTGGTGCCTTATGTAAGTGTAACGGCAACCCTGTGGTGGGCATCCTCCCTGCTCGACGGCTGAAGCTCAGAGAGGGCAGTTTACCCAAGACGCTTGGATAAGCTGGCTGAGATGACTTGGAACCCAGTCAAGGCCATCCCTAGAAAGACTGGCTTTCGAATGCTGGTGGAACACTGGGTAGGTACCTGGCCTTGTGTTCAAACCTTCCGAAGCAATACACCACTCGAATTCTTTCAAGTGCCAAATGAGGCAAGAATTATTCTTCCTCCTAACTGATGAAGAGGCCGTGGCTCAAAAAGGGAGCTGGAGAGCTGGCTGGCGTTCAAACCCAAGAAGACAATGCTATGTCAAGGCCCTGGCCTGGCCCCTGGGGTGGGCACGTGTTAGCCTCTGCTCCTGCCATTTTTTGTTTTTGTTTTTTAAAAATTTTTTAACGTTTATTTATTTTTGAGAGAGAGAGTACACATGAGAGAGTGCATGAGAGAGTGCAAGTGGGGGAGGGGCAGAGAGCGAGGGAGACACAGGATCCGAAGCAGGCTCCAGGCTCTGAGCTGTCAGCACAGAGCCTGACGCGGGGCTTGAACTCACAAACCGTGAGATCATGACCCGAGCCGAAGTCGGACGCTCAACCGACTGAGCCACCCAGGCGCCCCTCCTGCTGGGTTTTAAATACTAATTAGTGGTGTTCCTGTTGGTGTAGGCATGCAGTCCTTCCTATAGACACATTCCGATTAGGCGAAAGAGCAGTGAGGGTGTTGTTTTTACGGAAACGGGGCTTTGGACTGTATTCCTACAGAGACATCTAAAGGAATGCTCTGTTCTTGGCTTTGCTGCCTTTGGCCTGAAGATTTCCCCTGGGGCTCCCCCCGCCCCCACCCCATGTTCCCTTCCAATAGTGTTCTGCTCACTTCTCTACTCCAGGCAGCCCTGAGGGCACAAAGCCGTGCCCACTCACTCATCTTCCCCCACGCACCCAGACCAACCAGGACCAGAGAATTTGCACCTGGGCTTTAGTTGCAGCAGAGGGCATCCTGGTTGGATCCTAGGAACACTTCTGGACAATTAGGGCTTGTGGGAGGGTGCATATAGGACGGGAGTTTTTAAGGCCCAGAGCCAGCAGTAGGGACAGTGAAAGAGGGATGGGGTGCGGGGGAGAGTGCTGGCACATGTCCCCTGACCCTGCTTTTGGGGAGAGTTCTGATTCAGGGATTATCTGCCTACCTCCTTCCAGAGTCCCACATCCATGTGCTGGACCTGGAAGCCCTTCACCCACAGTCTCTACTCTGAGCCTGCTCCTAATATCCTTGTAAATGGATTTCTCCCAGCTTCAGGGTTTGAGGGTGAGGCTCAGGGTCCCAAACACAATCCAGCATAGAGACTGTCCACCTCCAGTTTACAGAGATTGCAGGTTTTCTGAGCAAAGCAACCTCCTTCCCCGACTGCCTGTGGGGGGCAGCCTTACCCCACGCACCCTCTGTAGAGTCCTGTGGAGCCCAGTTACTCTAAGGGTTAGGTTGGGGCTCCTGGAGGAAGAGGCAGAAGAGCCGGACAGCCTCCTCCCTTCCCCTGGGCCTGTGAGTGGGGACAGGAGGGAAGGTCGTGCCCTGAGGGTAACCAGGGGCACACCTGGGCATGTGGGTGGGGGCATCTGAGGATGCTGAGGAGCACCTCAGTCTGGTCCAGGGGAGCAGTTCTCACCCATGGTCCAAAGCTCTCCAGTGCCCAGCTTTGACCATGCTAGGTGCCCCCTCTGCAGGGCTCTTTTGGGTGCCCTGGATCAGACAGGCTGTTTGGATGTAGCAATGGGAAGAGGGGGTGGGGGAACCAAGGAGCTGGCAACCTGGGTAGGGAGAGATGGACCCTGTGGCAGGAGGTATAAGGCAGGGTGTGGCCTATGTCCAGCCTCTAGTGACCTCACTGCCCATCCCCCAGGGTTCCCAGTCCCTGGAACTCAGAAATACAGGGCTTGGTAGGGGCTTTGGGCTCAGGAAGACAAGTTTGGGGCGGAGTGGAAGTAAAAGGGAAAGGGGAATGAGAATACACAGCTCATATCCCTGCCAGCCAGGAGACCTTGGGCTTTCTGGCCCTCAATCACCTGGTGTGCAGCTTGTGGTGGTGGGGTGTGGGGTAGGGGTGAAGGAGAGGTGGGCAGGGCTGTTGAATTACGTGAGGAAAGTGCTTGGCACACAGTAGGTGCTCACTCAGGGGCAGGTGCCTCTGGCCATCTTGTCCAGAGAGGCTGACTCCCTGATCTTTCTCCCTGCTCCAGAGAGGCAGCGTGGTTCAGTGATTAGAGCAGAGTCGAGAGCCAAACTGCCCTGCCTCACCAGCTTGCTGCAGCCACACATGAACTGGGTGTCCTTGGGCAACTTGTTTAACCTCCCTGTGCCTCAGTATTCTCATCTGTAAAACGGGGCGACAATAATTCCACTTCAGAGGGTTGTGCTGAGAACAAAATGAGCTTTAATGGACATAAAGCAACCTCGGACAGCACCTGCTCCATGTGAGCACTCTGTAAGGGTGTATACCATTGTCACTATTAGCTGTCACAGTCCCGTATATCTGCATGGCCCTGGGCTCCCTGTAAAGCTTTCCCCTAAGTGAACTGTTTGAATTCCCCACGGTAGCCTCTGAGATCCGTTAGGAGACCCACCCATTTTGCAGGTGAGCACATGGAGGCTCAGAAGGTAAAGTGATTTGCTCAAGACAGACCATCCCCTTCTTTTTTTTTTTTTTTTAAATTTTTTTTTCAACGTTTATTTATTTTTGGGGCAGAGAGAGACAGAGCATGAACGTGGGAGGGTCAGAGAGAGGGAGACACAGAATCGGAAACAGGCTCCAGGCTCCGAGCCATCAGCCCAGAGCCCGACGCGGGGCTCGAACTCACGGACCGCGAGATCGTGACCTGGCTGAAGTCGGACGCTTAACCGACTGCGCCACCCAGGTGCCCCCATCCCCTTCTTTTAAGAGTGACTCTTAAGTTCTTTTCAGTGTGTGCATGGCCCTGAGTACCCCCCAGCTGCCCTCCAACCTGAAACCTCTGGGGAGCTGGGCCCTGAGCCCTGGGCCAGCAAGGATGTCTCTTCTCCCTCCAGGTGCCCATCCATGGTGGCCTGTTTGCTTAGCAGCCAATTAACTGCAAGTAAAGTTATTTGTTAGATTTGATTTAATTTTTTGTTAGTATCTTTTCCCACTCATCAGGACAAAACAAACAAAAAACATACAAGGGAGGCACGTTCAAGACTCCTGGTCCAGGAAGGGGACTGGATGGAGGCCTGGGTGGCTGGAGCAAGGGGAGGGCAGGGTGAGGTGTGCCTGTGGGGCTGAGTTGGAGTTTCAGCTGCCTCAGAGGCCGTGGACTTCCCTTTAATTATGATTTGCAGGTGGCTGGGCGCCTGGGGTAAGGCTTTCATCTGACAGGTGAGGCTTATCTCCTGGAGCCGGAGAATTGACTCTGTAATTGACCAGGATGTTTTTACCTTTGATGGTCCCCTTGTAGTCTGAGTCCCTGAACAAGGGATGGTGTGTGTGTGTGGCGGGGGATGGTGGTGGTGCAGGGGTGGCATTGTCGATTTCAGCTGAGCCTCTGGTTCTCTGCGTGAAGGACTCACACGGAGCCTTAAACCCAAACAAGGGGATCACTGTGTAGTGAGGTGGGGTGTAAATGCCCAGGAGGCTGGTGTGGATAAGAGCCTGCACTCCAGAGTCAGACAGGTCCAATCTGAGTGTAGCTCTGCCGCTAAGTAGCAGTATCACGCTAGTCACCTTAATTAACCCTCCAATCTTCCATTGCCCCATCTGAAAATGGGGCTAATGGTATCCATGTGACATAGTCATTGTGAGGAATAAATAGGATAATGGGTGTAAAGTGCTTAGTGCGGCGCCCAGCACCCTTGTAAGTGCCCAATTAAATGCTGGCTTTACTCATAGTCTATGCATGCAGTGTGCTCTGAGTACCCGTGCCGTGCCCTGCTTCAGGTAGATTCTGCCCTGGGCCCTTTTTAGACCTAAAAAGCCTTGAGATTCACCCTTCTGAGGGCTCCCATTCCAGGTAGTGGGAAAACCGCATCACCACCCAATCTTTATTGAGCACCTGCTATGTGCTGGCACTGTGGGTGCCACACTGCACCCCTGCCGTGCTGTCAGGGAGCTCAGTTATATCACAGGGTCATGGGGATGGTAAAAGAGGGAGGCGGCATAGTGGGCACTGAGTGGGGAATGGTGAGCCCTGGGCGTGATTTCGAGGTGGCTTCACAGAGTGGAAAGCCACTGTGCATTGACGCGTAAGGAAGATTTGGAGGCAGGGCAGGGTTTTCCTGAAAACGAAATAACATTTACAGAGGCCTGGGGATCAAGTCTGTAGGCAGCTCTCCCACTTCCCCAAGAGCACTCAGAAAGGCTCCAGCTTCAGTGAAAGGACACATCCCAGGCGGGGGGAGGCAGAGCTACTGGGGCTGTTCAGGGAAGTCCCATTTTCCTCTGATGAGGCCAGGTTTGACAAGACTGGGGACAGGATCTGGGAGCTTGCGGTGGGAGGCGGGGGGGGGTGGGGGTGGGGTGGCTCTTCTGTCTGGCAAAAAGAGGAGGGTGAGGGTTGAGGAGGAAAGTGAAACCGGTCTCTGCTCTCTTTCCTCCCATGCCGGGGCAGAGGTGAGGGCTGAGGGGGCGCACCCAGCCCCTTGCCTCTGGTTGGGGCTGTAGCCCTGGGGATGAGGGTGGGCAAGATGCGGGAAGAGACACCACATGCAGCAGAGGGGGGCACCTGCCCACCTGAGCGCAGGAGCCTGTTTTCAGGGGAGCGAAGGACCCGCTTGTCAAGCTTGGAGGGCCTTTTAATTAGTTTTACAAGAGGCCTCCGTCTCTGTGTGTCTCTCTTCACCAAGATTCCCTGGGGAAGGAACGGGGTGGAGGGGAGATGGGTGTAGCTGTTCAGAGAATTTCTCCAAACCCTCATGCCTGCAGCATTTGCCTGTCTGATTTTTCCTCTTGCCTCTTGTCTCCCCTAGAACAGAGCACCCCCCCCCCCCGCCACCCCTCCCAGGACCAGACCTGTGGGAAGGGAGAGGAGGTAGGGATGGGACATCTGCCTACCAAAACTAGATGCTGGATGTTTGTGTAGAGGGGATGCTGGGTGGTAGGAAGCAAGGGGGCAGGTTGCTGTATACTTGGGAGCTTTGCCACTCACCAGCTGGGTGGGCCTGGGCACGGCCTATAAGCTTCTGAGCCTCAGTATTGGAATTTACAAATGGGGCAATAATGCTCACCATCTGGAGTCATTTTGAGGATGAAATGAGATGTAGATGAGGCATGGAGCACAGACCTGGCAGAGTCCAGTCTTCAGCTTTGCCACAAGCCGGCCAAATGATGTCCAGGGGAAGTGTCAGATGAGGGGTCAGCCTGCAGAGATCTGTTAGCAGGTGGATGGGTTACCAGATAAGGCCCTCGGCCCTCGGGCTACATTCCTCAGCTTTCAAATCTGCAAAATAGGGTTAATGATAGTATTTACTTCATAGGTTGTATGAAGATTAAGTGAATTATATGTGAAAGTATTTGGTTATAGTGCTTAATAAATATTCGCCATTTTTACTGATTTTATTCTTACTGTTAGTTAGCCGCTGAGGCAAGCTCTCAAGCCTGAGGATTGGGTCACAGGGGTCAGAATGGGGGCCTAGAATGGAACCCGGCCTTAAGAAGGAGGTAGGGTCCATAGAAACCGTTAATTAGAACCCCAGTCCAGGTCAGAGTTGGAACCTCTAGGTTGTGCAAAGGCATGGATGGGTTGTCTAGTCGGAGTGTGTGTGTGTGTGTCCAGGGCTGGTGTGTGGCTCACTGTAACCACCCCTCCTCCCAACCCTTTCAGTATATTTCCTGCTCGCCTTGGGTTCTAGCTTGGGGGTGGGGGAAGGGGCCAGGAGTACTGGCTGGCATGCTGAGTGCCTCCACACTGGGCTCCCATGTGGCTAGGCTCAGACAGGAGCAGGCCCAGCCCTGAGGGAGGGGTGATGGCAGATGTGGCCCTTTCTTCCCACCTAGAGCTTCAGTGACTTTTTCCCACTCAAGGCTGCTCCCATCTCACAGGAGGGGCCATGCCGAGAGAGGGGACAGAGCCTCTGGGGTGGCCCAGGCTCTGATCTCGTTGGCATGTGTGGTTGTGACCCTTCTTACCCTAAGTTGCACTGCATTTGCTGACTCATGGGAGAGTCAGACTTTGGTGGACAGAGAGGGGGCACCCAAACCCTTAACTGTGTCCACAATGGGGGTTACGTATTCAGAGTTGTGTCCGCTGGGCCAGTGGAAGGGGCAATGAAAGCCAGGATGCTGGGGAAGAGTGGGATCCCTGAGCGAAAATTCATCACAGTGGCCCCAGGAGGTCTGGTCTGCTTCCTGCCAGCGCCTGAACGTAACACAGGGAAACATTCTTCTACCCTGCAGGACAATGCTCAGTGCTTAGCACAGTACCTGGTACAAAGTAGGTGCTCAAAAATACTGGGTTAAAGTCTTGATAAGATTAAAAAAAACCCATCTCATTTAGGGAAGGGTTTGTTGTAGCCAATTTGCGGAGCAATCAAGAGCGTGGAAACCCAAACCTATTAATGAGTGAGGAAGCCCTCAGGGCTCCCAGATATGGGAGGGAGTCTGCAGAGGGTGAGTGCTCTGCGCTAGAGATATCTGGGACTTGTGAGTGCCATTCACACTCGCAGGCTGGTGAAGTAGGGGTGTTTTCTGAATGAAGGAAAAAAGTAGTTTGTCAACAGGAGAGGCGGGATCTAAGTGGGGGAAGTGGAAGTCATTCGGCAATGTTGGTACAAGCATTACACCTTGATGACTCACACGTTTATTAACGTTTCCTTTCTCTTCTCTGCTAGTCTTACCGAGGCACCAACGTGTTCTGAACGTGTTCTCGTAGCTCTTGACATCTGGGGGTGTGGGCCCTCATGAGAAGGATCGGCAGGTCTGCCAGCATCCGAGGGAGACTTGATAGGCTAGAGAGAGTCTGGAGAAAGGGCTGTGTTATTTCCCACCCTCCTTTCTCATCTTTGGGTGCCCAGCACCCTCACAGTCTTCTCCCTCTCCTCCTCAGCAGTATAAGAGGAAAGACTGTAAATTATTCATTCCCAGATGAGTGGAGCACATGTCCAAGCCAGGGCTTTGGGGCCTCGCATCTCAGAGTTGCTAAGGGCAAAGGCCCACATTTTTGGGCCCACCCTGTCTATCAAGTCAAAGCCCTGAGATCTGGAGCCAGCCTTGCCTGAACCCTGGCCTTCCCACCTGTCTGGTTGCTTCCCTGATTTTTTCCCTGTCCATATCTCCCTGCCCCACCTTGCCCCAGAGGAAACTCAGTGTCAGTGTTACCACCTCCTGGGCATGGAGCTGTGGCTGTGGGCACCAGGGTTACCTTTGCCCAGGACCCCCAGGCTGTCCCTTCCAGTAGGAGCCGGGAGCCGGCACATTTGAGAGGAGGGCTTAAGATCTGCCAAGCACCGAACAAGTAAGTGTTAGAAGCACCTCAGAAGATATTTGTGGCACGCACTCTGAGTGTCAGCACTGTGCTTAGAAGGTCGCAGTTGAGCCCCACGACAACCCTATGGGATAGGTACTGTTCCTATTCTGATTTTGCAAGATGAGGAAACTGAAGCTCAGAGAGGGCCAATGACTCACCCAAGGCCAAGCAGTCCGATGCCAGGGTCTAATCAATGTGCTGCTCTGTTAAAACATTTGCTAGTTTGTTTATTCTCACAACAACCCAATGTAGAGATGGGGAGACTAAAATCTTGAGAAGATCCGTGACCCATTCCAGGTCATGGAGCTTGTGAGTGGCAGAGCCGAGATTTGAGTGCAAGGCGTTCTAATTTAGAATCCGTGCTCCTTCTAGAAGCCGCTCTCCTTGAGACCAGTGAACAGGCTGACATTCTAGATGCCCTTATGGAGGGAGGAATGGAAGGGACACTTGCAGACCCAGGGAGCCTCGACCTGTACTCTTGGTGGGGGCGGGGGCAACAGGGAGCCCTGGCTGATGGATCCAGGCTCTCTGAAACTTCCTGAGAATGAGTTTCAGTATATGTGTCTGTGATCCGGATTCAGTCTAATACCACCACCATTTAAAGATTCAGAACTGACAAAGGAGAAAAATACCGATGCTTCCTATCTGAGCCACTGCTTATCATTGAGAGTTCATCTCCAAGAAGCTGAATAATCATAACACACAGCACTCACATGTGGCTGGATGGCTTTGTTGTGAGTTTCATTTGATTACAACATGGAAGTCTGTTCATGACTTAGGGCATAGCTATATGGCTGCTTGCTTACAACTGGGAAATAGAAGTAGAGGGCCCAGTAGGACCCAGGAGCATCAGATAATGAGGTTGTTGCTTTAGGAGCATGTTAATCAACAGAGACCATTGTGTGGCCCTTCCGAATGTCCCTTTCCTGGATCATCACAGCATCCTGGGGCTTTCTTCCTATGGAGGCACTGGCCAGAGCACTGGGCCATTCACAGAGGGAGGGGAGGATGAAGACAGTGTTTGCTTTGTGTGAAAACTATAAATGTGGGCTGTGAAGGGTGTGCTTTATTATTTTTTTAAGTGTTTATTTGTTTAGAGAGAGACAGTATGCACGCGAGCAGGGGAGGGGCAGAGAGAGAGAGAGGGAGAGAGAGAGAATCCTAAGCAGACTCCATGCTGTTAGTGCAGAGCCTGACTTGGGGCTCGATCTCACGAATTTTGAGATCATGACCTGAGTTGAAACCAAGAGACAGACACTGCACCTGATGAGTCACTCAGGCATCCTGGGTGTGCTTTATTTTTAAGGCAAATTAAAAAAATCCAATCTTGTCTTGTGCCTGAACCCCAATAATACTACTAATAAGATTATTAATAAATAAGTATGGTTTTGGGTTGTTTTTTTGAGCACTTACTACCTGCTGGG
Source organism: Leopardus geoffroyi (assembly GCF_018350155.1). NCBI lineage: Eukaryota > Metazoa > Chordata > Mammalia > Carnivora > Felidae > Leopardus > Leopardus geoffroyi. Next base: position 22,459,629 of record NC_059330.1, on the reverse strand, counting down.
AACCATGCCAGGTGTTTACAGAGCAACCTTATCAAGTAGGGAAAATTATTAAGCTCATTTTACAGACAAGGAAAGTGACACTGGAAGGGGTGAAGTGAGCTGAACCAGTAGTGCAGTTGGTAAGGGAGGGAGCTAGGCATCTATACCTGTCTTGCTTGGCTGTTCTGCTGGACAGCATCTCGCAGGCACCCAGACTCCCCCTCCAAGAGCCCGGTGGGCGGTGGGACCGAAGGGTCCTCTGGCAGGAAGTGGGACCTATCTGTGGTGGCCTCAACTCTGCCACTCAGCCTAGCTGGGAACCTCCAGGAGCGAGCAAATGATACCTTCTCTAGAAGGAGGGGGTCTGCGTGTCCCATACTATGTGTCACTCAGTGTCTCTAAGGCACACTCTCCTCATCTCCAAAGTAATATTTTCCTGATCTATCATAGGGGGTTATTGTGGCATAACTCCGTATCAGCTTGTCACCTTGTTCCCCTATTCATGGGTTCGAGGTAGTGGTAAGCAGGGCAGGGAGAAACCTCAAGGAGAGATGGGCTGGGACAAGGTGGGGAGCAGGTGGCCCTAGACCTATGGGCCAGGCCTGGAGTCTTTGCATGTGCCATCCTCTTGCTGGAAATGCTCTCCTCTCCCCTCTCCCCATGATTGGGTCTTTTTAAACTTTCAGCCGTCAGCTTAAATGTCCTCTTCTCACAGAGACACTCTCCCCTCTCTCCCCTGATGGACTGGCCTGAGCCCCTACCTCCGTCAGTCCTGGGGGTCTTCCCTGGCTCCTCTACTTCGTCCCAAACCTTTCTACAAGACCCAGCCCTACCTGTGTATGAATTATTTAGTTAGAGGCTGAGGGCTCATTATGGGGACAAATATTCCAGCAAAAGCCATCTGGCTGGAACAGAAAGAGTGGAGTAGATTTAGTGTCAGGAAGTGATTTCCCATGGTAATTAAATGCTCACACCAGTGTGTGTGTGTGTGTGTGTGTGTGTGTGTGTGTGTGTGTGTGTGTTTGTGTGGTGGGAGATGTATTTTATCACTGTTCCCTCCCAGGGTCTAATCTAGCTGTGTCACACCTGGGTCTAAACAGAGCACCATACTTCCCTGACTTGAGGGGGATTGATGTTTTCAATTAAAAAAAAAAGAGGAAGAATGAGGGCCTCTGTGAGGTTCCATGAGAAATGAAGGGAGCAGCGGGGTCAAGGGGAGCTGATTATGTAGATGTATTTAAGCTCTCAGCAGGGGATGGATGGTTTCCATAAACCTGCTGGGGGCCAAGACCCCCACTGTGTTTGCTGGCTCAGGCTGTTTCTCAAGTTTATGGAAGAAGGGATGAGCAGGTGCTCAGGATGAGGGGCTGCCGGTCGGGTGGGGGACCCCATGGGGTGCAGAGACTGGTGGGAGGGGCCCTTTATCTTCTGGAGCACACACTCATTGTGTGCTCCCCCATTCCCATAGGGGTCTATCTCTGGGTGGGGGGTCTGCCTCTAGACACTCCATTGGACAAATTCTAACTTGGTCTCTGCTACAGACATGCTACCTGGCCCCGATCTGGTCCTCTTGTCTTTTGGCACTAGGTTTTCAGTGTGTAAAATCAGGTGAAGTGCTAGAAATGGATGGTGGTGATGGTTGCACAGCAATGTGAGTGTACTTAACTGTACATGGTTAAAATGGTAGATTTTGGTACGTATCTTCGCCACACACACACACACACACACACACATACAGACTCTAAAAGAAAAATTAGGTGTATCTGAAGTGTCCTTCCAGCCTTAATGCTCTGTGGATTGATGATCCTGGATTCAAAGAAATGCCCGGGGCTTTATCATTATTCGAGGCACAGGCTGTGTGACCTCTGCTAAGTTCGTCTCCCCCTCTGGTTGTATCTCCTTAGGTGGTAGAGGAGAAGCTTCTCCAGACCTGGCCACCTGCTTCCCCTCTGTTTCCTGTAGGTCTCCTGCCATACCCCTGAAGTTTCTTCTCTCCGTAGAGGCTGGACCACACCACTCCCCCTTTGGTACCTCCACCGTCATTTTTCTTGGTCTCTGTGGCTTCTTCTGGGGGCCAAGGGGGAAGCTCTGCTTGACTGTTCATTGAGCCATTGAAAATTTCATGGATAATTCAGGAACACAAATCAAACAGGAGGCTGGAAGCTCTGAATTTATGAAGAAAAATGAATCAAACTTGGCAATTTATGAGCAGCTCGGAATAGCAGCATGGTGGGGCCAGGGGAAGACCAGAGGACTGGTCTGAAGGGCTGGAGGGCGTAGCTAGGGGAGGCAGAGGTGGGAGCAGGGCTGGAGTGTAGCAGGCCTGGGCCTAAGCATCCGTGCCACTAGCTTTGTGGGAGGTTGCCTGTGTCCTGGCCAAATGGGACAAGTGGAGTCCAGTGAGGGGGCAGGGATTCCTCAGGCTTCAGAGGGACTAGCCAATCCCCAAATCTGAATTTGGTCTCCCTGTGGCCTGGGCCTTGCTTGAGTACTAAGGAGAAGGGAGGTGAGGGTAGGGAGCATGTTCTTCAGCCTTGGGTGAGTGCCAGAATGAGAAGCTTGACTGGCTTGAGAGAGTGAGACAGACCCCCAGTTGTCCAAGTGGCTTCTTTTGAGGCTTTTCCAGTCACTTGGTGGGGGGACCCTCAGACTGAGTCTGCTGAGTCTGCTGTGGTGTACTCCACATAGATCCAACCCCAGGAACCCAGAGGGTCATCCCAAAGGCCATCCCCAAGGTCAAGGCTCCAGGAACTTATGGGTCCTGGTAGAGGTGGGGTGGGAATCTGACTGGCTTTGCTCCTATGGCTAACCAGTAGCAGCCGGTTCTTGCCACCTCCCCAGCATGGTTCCTGCTGGATAGTCCCACCTTCTGTCCAGTTTCTTCTGCTTGGGATGAACTCCAAGAAATGCATTTACAAGTACATTGTCTAATAGAAATGGCTGTATCTGGGGATCAGGGAGGGAGAGACAGAGACGAGTCCCTAGGAGACAATGCTTGGCAGGGTGACACAGAGCAAGTCACATTGCCTGTTAGCGCTCAATTTCCTCATCTGAAAAATGGAAAAAGCATTCCCTTCCATCGGCCCCTTTCATAACTCATAAAGCTGTGGTATGGATGAAATAAAATTCTGAATGAATATGTGCTTGATATCCTCTAAGGTGTCGTGTCAAGGTGGTGGATTCTCTTAATTTTCCAGGGGAATCTACCACAGGCACCTCTTCTCCCTTCCTTTTCTAGATTTCCAGTGTCTGAAATGAAGAGATTAGACCACGTCAACTCTCAGTCCCCTTCTGACCTGAACAACATCTGACCTCATGACTGTCCTGGTATCTCAGTTCCTGATCACTGTGTTCCTAGTTGAGGGTGGGGCTTCCAGAGTCTAGGAGGTAGGACTTAGTTTAAGCAGCCATTTAACAGGATGATATCTAGGTAGGGAGCATTGCTGGTTTCTCTTTATCCCTTTTAGGGCCCTACTGAAAGTGTGGCTGGACGTGTGCATTTGTCTTTTCTTTAATTAAGTTTACTTATTTTGAGAGGGGGGGAGAGAGAGAGAGAGCAGGGGAGGGGCAGAGAGGAAGAGAGATAGAGAATCCCAAGCAGGCTTTGCACTTTCAGCATGGAGCATGAAGTGGGGCTCGAACCCAAGAACTGTGAGATCATGACATTGAGCTGAAACCAAGAGTTGGACGCTTAACTGACTGAGCCACTAGGGCATCCCTGGATGTGTGCATTTGAATGACTTAGATGGGTGGGGCTGTCCCTTAGAATGTATCAGAGAGATTTCCCCAGAACTCTGGTTCTTTAATGCAAAACATTCCCATGTTAAGAACTGAAGGAGGTGGCGTGTGGAGGGTTTAGACTCCTCAAGTGTAGGCGTGGAGATGTGCTGTTGACTTGGGAATCATTATTTAGAGTCAACAAATAGTTATTGAGCTCATACTACATTGCGAATACTGTCCCAGACACTTTCACGTTCTTATTTAATTTGGTTCCGTGATGACCAAGGGAGGAAGGTGGTGTTACTCTCTTTTGGCAAATGAGGAAACTGAGGCCGAGAGAAGTAAAGGAACTGGTCACAATCGTCCAGCTGGATGTGGTGGAGCTCGGACACAAATCGGGCCTGTCTGACCTCAGTGTAAGAGTTTCTTCGGCAAAGTGATTTCTTATACCAGGCCCACTTTTGTGTCCATTGAAGCCCTAGTGTCATCTCACCATTGGTCTTCATTTATTTCTCTTTGACTGTGGTCACATTTTCCTGTTTCTTCCTATGCCTAGTAATTTTGGATTGTATCCTGGACATTGTTAATGGACTATTAGAGAGACTCTAGATTCTGTTCTATTCCTCTAAAAGAGTATCAATTTTTTGTTTTTAATTTGACTGGGCTCAAACTTCAAACTGTCTCCTGTATGGTTGGTAGCAGCTGAAATCTCAGTTCAGCTCATTTAATTTTAGCTGGGGTTTTTGTCTCTCTTGTGCATGTATATTGAAGGATCAGCCAGAGATTTAGGTAGAGATTATACAAAGAAATTGGGGCTTAATCTCTGTGGCTCTCTCCTTTCTGGGGTTTCTGCCATCACTTTCCAGCTGCTGTGTTCACTCACATTTTCTCTGTTTCTTCAAGCCACTATGATTTCAGATTTCCTATAAATTTAGCTATCCTGTTTGACACCGACTGTGGTCTGCCCTCAGGAAAAATGCTTTAAAAACATAAAATATACCCATTGTCATTCTTCCAAGTATCAATTCTTCTCCAATTTCTGCCTGTTTGTTGTTTTACCAGTGCCTCTGTATAAAATATTTTATACAGAATTTGTAGTTGTTACCTGTGGGGGGACAAGCCTGATGGGAGCTACTTGGCTGTTTTTGGAAGCCTTATTCTGCTTTTGAGCATGTAGTTTCTCCTATGGCTCTTACCCAGTGGGTCTGTTCTTAAAGCCACACCAGGCTTATCCTATCAGAGTCTCTAGGAATTTAATAGTGGGTACCAAGACAATGATGTGTTGTGACTGGTTCTTGGAAATGTCATGCAACTGTCCCCAGGAAAACCTTCTGGGTGGCTTTGCCCCATGCGTGTTACCTTCAATATCACCTTCCTTGGGAAGGAGTGCTTCTAGACTGCGACCTGCATCCATTCCCAGATCACTGTTCCTGGTATCATGATGGTGGAGGGGCAAGCTTTGTCCCTCTCTCAAGCACACTTTTTTTTTTTTTTTTTAATTTTTTTTTTCAACGTTTATTTATTTTTGGGACAGAGAGAGACAGAGCATGAACGGGGGAGGGGCAGAGAGAGAGGGAGACACAGAATCGGAAACAGGCTCCAGGCTCTGAGCCATCAGCCCAGAGCCCGACGTGGGGCTCGAACTCACAGACCGCGAGATCGTGACCTGGCTGAAGTCGGACGCTCAACCGACTGCGCCACCCAGGCGCCCCAACAAGCACACTTTTGACAAAGTCTCCATTGGGAGAGTAAGAGGGGTCAGGAGGGAGAAGGAGGCAGGTTCCCCAACTTGCCAATGTCATCCAAGTGTATGTCTGCTTAAACTTTGCCTTAGGAAGTTTGTCAGATGGCCACCACCTGTTTAAGTTCCCCCAAACACCTTCTGGAGCTGCAGGTGTGTGTCAAGGGCTGGAGGAAATTGGCTCTTCCCCAAAGTTCCTTTTCTCTTTTGTTGGCGATAACAGAAAAGCAGAGCATGATGGAAAAATCCATGTGCTTTAAAAAAGATTCCTGCTTTGTAGAAGGGTTGTTTTTCAGCCCCTTCTCTTCTTAAAAAAAAAAAAAAATCTCCTGTGTGTCAGAAAGATGAAGCCAGAAGAGAAATGTCCCTTTGATGGCTGAGAATTATTGTTTTAAAGGCTTTATTTAAGCCGCTCTTAACAAAACTCAAACATCTGGCTTGTGGCGCCTGTGTGCCAACTTTCAGCTTGAATGGAATGCATGAAGATGGCAGGCTCCCAGGCTGGAGGGAAGGAAGGCAAAGCCTGCTGTGGTCCGCTTGGCTGCGGTGATTGCCGTGGCCACTGCCTGTGCTGTGACTCCTCCGTGGGGCAGGGGCAGGGGAAGCAAATCGCCATCCTGAGCATGTTTTTATGCTAGAGACATTTTGCTAAGGTGAATGTCTCCATGCTTATCTCTCGGGACTTACCATGTGAAGAGAGTCAGGACTTGAGTTTAAGAGAAGCTGGGCTGGGGGATGGTGGGGGTGGGGAATGTCAGGAGGGTTGTGTTCATCCAACGCATACTCTGTGCCATGCGTTTTCATAGCCGTTGTCGGGTTCAGTTTTTGTAACCACTCTATGAGGCAAGTACTTCTGTCCTTTCCTTCCAGGTAAGAGAGCTAGTTACAACCTGTTTGGGTTAAGCCGGTTAGCGAATGGCAGAGTTAGGAGCCAGTCTCAAGGCAGGTGCCTCTTGAGTCTGGGTTTCTTGCATGTTCTCTGGCTGCTTCTCACATGAGCCCCGAAGCCTGGCTTCTCAGAGCAACATGCGGTCTTCCTCCTTCTAAAGTGGAAGAAGGGGCTGTTCTCCCACTCAAGGGGTGGGGAAGGTGGAGAGAGGAGACAGGTCCTCACTGTAAGCGACCTCCCTGATGATTCTGTAGAGTCAGAAATCGATTCTGTAACCCAAATTTGTGTGTGCGGGGGGAAGTTCAGGAGGGTGTGCTCTCGGGAAGCATATATGTTCCAGGCTGGACTCTGGCCTTGCCCACCAAGAGCTGTGCAATGTTCAACATGGTACTTCACCTCTTTGAGCCTTAGACTGGGTGGGGATAAGACTACCCACTGGAAGGAACCTCGCGAGAAATACACGCAAAAGCCCATGGCTCTGTGCCTGGTATGGCAGAGGTGCTCAGCAAGTGTTGGTCTCTCTTCTCTGTAGCTGTGAGAGGTCCTCCGGGTTCTGGCCCTAGAGCCAGGAGTTGGGGTACAGAGAAGCCCTAGGAAAGTAAGGGAGACTGGACTGGGAAGCAGACACCTTGAGGGGCTTCAGCTTTGTTAACTGATTGGTCAGCAAGGGCCAGTGTGCACCCCGGTGAGGAGGGCTGGGTGACACGGTGGGAGGCTCAGTGTGGGGCTGCTCCCGTGTCTTTCACCTGGTGGGCTTGAGAGCCTGGAGGTTTTCCTGCTGGAAGGATCCCTCAGAAACCATCATGCCCAGCTTTCACATTTTACAGGCAGGGAAAGTGAGGCCAGAAGAGGAAAAGGCCTTGGCCAAGGCTCAAGTAGCAGGTAGGAGGCAGAGCTGGTGCTTTGCCTCAGCTCTTCAGGTCCGAAGGCAGGGCTGGGTGGAGGATGGCCAGTGTAGAGCAGTGCGGCCGGAGGGCGCCAGGGCCAGAACCCCCGGGGAGACCGCATGGCTCCTAGGGTCCAGCTTCCTTCCCTGAAGCCAGCGGAGAAAGAGGTGGGGCTGGTGGTGAAGAACTGGAGTTGCTCCCACTCCTGCTGATGCGCCTCTGATCTGTCTGTGGGCATCTGTTCACCTGCTCTCTGATCACTCACTGCGTGGGCGGAATCCTTCCATTAGTATTTCACACCCAGGGTCTCAGCACAGCCAAGCAATTAGGACGCCCAAGGTCTGAATCTCTTGCTGCTGCCTCTAAATGTACTCAGGAGAGCTTTCTCTTGTCTTCTCCAGCCTCAGTGTTTCCAGCTGTAAGATGGAGGCAAGTGACCCACCTTGGAGGATAGGAGCCCTGGAGAAATCCCTAAATGCTGGGGCATGCTTTAGGATGCCCTAGACGTTCAAACAGATAAATATAGGTAATCACTATCACGAGTAGGTTATTTGGTCTTTCTGCCTTCCCTTCCCCTTCCCTCCCTTCCCTTCTCTTCCCTTCTCTTCCCTTCCCTCCCCTCTCTTCCCATCCCTTCCCCTCCCCTCCCTTCCGTTCCCCTCCTCTCCCCTTCCCTTCCCCTTCCTTCCCCTCGCTTCCCCTTCCTTCCCCTCCCTTCCCCTCCCCTCGTCTTCCCTCCCTTCCCCTTTCCTTCCCTCCTTTCCCTCTCCTCCCCTCTCTTCCTTCCCCTTTCCTTACCTCCCTTCCCTCTCCTCCCCTCCCCTTCCCTCCTCTCCCCCTCCCTTCCCCTTTCCCTCTCCTCCCTTCCCTTCCGTTTCCTTCTGTTCCCTTCCCTTCCCTTCCCTTCCCTTCCCTCCTTTTTCCTTTGATGACATTTGTTGAGCATCTGAGAAGCCTGGTGTAATGACAAAAACCAGGACTGTGAGATGGGACTGCACCATGGAATTTCACAGGAGAGGGTGAATGTGTTTGGAGAATTTCTTGAGACTCCCAGGAACTGTGGGAGGCATAGGAAAGAATGGAAGGAAACTACATAAAAGATAACGTGGCCACCAGATCAGTGCCAAGCCCCAGGAGAGGCTGGAGGAGGGGCGTTTAGGAGGACATCGGGTTTTCACTGTGCTGAGAACCAGACTGAACCTGGAGATGCCCCAGCCTGGGACAGGGAATTCTGTATCCTTTTCCATCGAAACAAGATACCTAGTGGTCCTTTTTTCCAGGCTTACCTCAAGTTGCTCAGGTAGCAGTGGCTGCTCTAGGTCCTGCTGGCTGGGATCTTCTCTGGAGGTTGCAGGGTCTGTGCTGTGAGCCTGGGGGAAGGGACCTGGCAGGAGGCATTTTTGTCGTTTAGATCCCAAGGCAGCCTGTCCCAGTGGGGCTGCCCATGGGTTCCTCTGGTGCCCAGCCCACTCTGCCCTTGATACTCAGTTCCAGTGGGTTGGTTGGGGAATTAATTGTCTCTCCCTGAGGACTGGGATGACTCAAAAACAAGGACTCTGTCATATTCATCACATGGAGCCTTACCTGTGGCTGATCAAAGTCTAGGCCGAGGCAGTGTAGAAGACCCAAAAGAGCAAGGATGCTGAATTTGATTAGATCTGAGTAAGAATTCAAGTTCTGCCAGTTTCAAGCTTTGTGACTGTCATAGGTCAGGTTCCCCCAGAAATAGATTCTGTAACCTAAACGTGTGTGTGGGTGTGTGGGAGGTTCATGGCAGTGTGTGCTCAGGAAGCGTAGCTGTAAGGGAGTGAGAGAGAAGAAGGAGGGGGCCGAGGGGGAAGTTGAATCATGGTACAGTTGCAATAGGAAGCCTCAGCAAATCCCAGGGGGAGGCTTAGGGCCAGAATGGCTTTTGGGGGTTGTCCCAGATGGAGGCAAGGGAGCCAGAACTTTGTACCCCCATTGACCAGTCATTAGATATAGGCTTCCTAGAGAAGGGCATATGCTTTGGCAAGGCAGATGTTTGCTGAAGGCAGTGCCTGAAGCGGGACTCAGCCGGGAGCCTCAATAATCAAGAGCCTTGGCCCCTGGGGAGGTGAGCAGCTGAGCCCTGGGAGGGCAGCTGGGAAGCACACCACATCAGCCATCACAGTGACCTTGAGTAAACCACTTAGCTTAACTGAGCCTCAGTTTCCACAGTTGTGAGAGGGAGATAATTGATTTGTTCATTCAGAACATCTTTTCAGGTGTTGGGAAATATGCAGCCAACGAGACAGACAAAGCTCCCTCCCTTCAGGAAGCTTACGTTCCGGCTGGGAAAAGAGACAGCTAGAGTCAGAGGGCGCTAGGTCCCAGGGAGAAACCTAAGACAGTAAGGAGGTGGGGACCGCCGACTTGGGCAGTTCTCTATTTTATGTAAGAAGGGAGGAGCAGAAACCTGAAGGAAGTGGAAGAATGCACCACGAGACCATCTAGGTCAAGACTTCTCAACCTCAACCCTATTGCGATTTCAGGTGGGATAATTCTTTGTTGTGGAGACTCTCCTGTGCATTGTTGGATGTGTAGAAGCATCCGGCCTCTACCCACTAGATGCCAGTAGCACCCTCTCTCCAGTTGCAACAACCCAAAATGTCTTCACTCAGCGTCAAATGTGCCCCTCAGGGGGCAAAATCATCCCCTGGTTGAGAACTACTGGTTCAGAGGAAGAAAATTCCAAGCAGAGGGAATAGCGGGAGCAAAGACCGAGGGGTGAGTGTGTTCTTGTCACATCCACGGAGCAGTGAGGAGGCCAGTGTGGTTGGGGTGCTGTGGGCAGTGGGGAGCGAGGAATCAGAGGGGAAGGGAGAGGTGGAAGATCCTGTAGGATCTCATAGGTCATTGTCGGGATTTTGGCTTTGACTCCCAGATAAGTAGGAAGCCCTTGGAGGGTTTTGTGCAGAGAAATGATAGGCTCTGGCTTATATTTAAAAGGAAATCCTTTGGCTGCTCCTTCACACTAGTGATGGAAGATTAAAGATGAGGTTTCTGACATACAACAGGTACTCAATAAATGGGCCTGTCATCCTCAAGAACAGGTGGAGTGTGCCCTTTGTTTGCATTTAAGGTCATCATGCATCTTGGCTACCATCCCATCCTCAGGTATATCATAGTTGCTGCTTGGTGACTCGGGCCTAGATAAGAACCCAAGGATGTTAGAGGTAGGGGGAGCTTTCAGGAGTGTGGGACCCAAACCACTTATTGGAGAGAAAAAAACCGAGCCTAGGGCTGCGGAGCAACCTGGACAGAACCACTCCCAGCATGAGTGGCAGCGCTAGGGTTAAATATCTACAGAGTTGCTCTTTGGGAAGGCAAATCTTTGATGGTGACCTAATTTGTGCCGCCTTATGTGAGTGTTTTTTTTTTTTTTTTTTTAATTAAAAAGATAAAATTCAAAGACAAGAAGAATGTGCTTAAGGCCGGATGGGCTTTTGCACAAATAAAGGATTTGACTGGAAAATTAGTCGTAAAATAGTAATAATCGAAAGATGGGTTTGGACCCTATCTTCCTAGCAGGAAGCCAGATTGCCAAATCAGCACCTGACAATAATTCCTTTCTGGAGCTGTGGGGCTACCCCTTTGTTTTAGCAGAATGGGCGGAAGGCAGGGTGGCTGTGAGATGCACTTGTGGCCACCTTTGTGTTTTCAGGTTTGGGTAATATTTCTCTAATGGGCTCATCCCATTCTTATACAGGAAACGAAGGCAGAGGTAACCTTGAGTTTGACCCCACTGACTGATGTTCGTTGTGGTGTAGATAGAACCTGACCACAGGGCCCAGGGATCTGGACTTTATTAGGTCAGCACCATCTGGTTTAATCACCTTGGTGAAGTCATGAAATGTTCTGGTGTTTCCACTTCCTCATCTCTAGACCACAGACTATAGTTTCTCCCCCTTCTCGGGGTGGTCTAGAGAGAAAAATACTTTATCTTCCAGTTTCTCTGCTTAGCGCTTTGCATTGAATGGGTGCTTGATTCAACATTTGTGGAAGGAATGGATATTTATAAGGAAAAATGAGGTGATGTATGGGAAATATCAAAGTGGAGCAAGAGGGACTTTGTAAGACTCTCTTAATACTATTGGGTGAGCTCTGGGGCTCTGGTGAGTCGATGGGTTCTAGACTGAGAGGTTCCTTTTATCCATCCACCTGCCACAGGCCATACTATCGTGTACACACTTTCCAGGAGGAAGAATTTCTCTTCTGTGCTCTGTGGCCCTTTGGGGCAGACTTGTTGAGCGTTATCAACACTTTGGATAGGGTAGCCCCATTTTATTGCCAGGGCCTGATGCTGTGGCCATTCCTGACTGCCATGGGCAGGGACGGGAGTAAGCATTCTCTCAGGGTTGGGAGACCTGCCCCAGTTCAGGCAGGACTACAGCTACAGGAGACACAGTCCCTGCTCATGCTCAAGCCCTCCAAGGAAGCTTCGGAGTTCCTTCAGATAGTGACTTGGCTTCTACCAGTTACTATTGTGTGTTCATGGGCAAGTTGCTAGAAATCTGCCTCGTTTTCTTCATATGTAAAATGGGGTTATTACAAGCAACAAAAGAAAAAATAGATATGTTGGACTTCATCAAAATGAAAAACCTTTGTGTTTCAGAGGACACTATCAGGAAAATGAAGTAGCCTACAGAACGAAAGAAAATATTTTCAAATCATATATCTGATAAAGGACTTGTATTTCAAATATATAAAGAATGCTCACAACTCAATAATAAAGAGACAAATAACTCCATTACAAATGGGCAAAGGATCTGAACAGACACTTCTCCAAAGAAGATGTACAAATGGCCAGTAAGCACATAAAAAGATGCTCAACATCCTTAGCTGCAAGGGAAATGCAAATCAAACCCACAATGAGATATCACTTCACAGCAGTAGGACGCCTATAAAAAAGAAAAAGACAGGGGTGCCTGAGTGGCTCAGTCTGTCAAGCATCCAGCTCCTGGTTTCGGCTCAGGTCATGATCTCATGGTTCGTGAGTTTGAGTCCCGCGTCCCACACTGTCAGCACAGAGCCTGCTTGGGATTCTCTCTCTGCCCCTCCTCCACGCTCTTGCTATCCCTCTCTCTCAACATTAATAAATAAACTTTAAAAAAAGAGAAAGATGGCTAATAACAAGTGTTGAGGGCCATGCAGAGAGATTGGAGCCCTCATACACTGGGAGAATATAAACTGTTGCAGTCACTTTGGAAAACGGTAATGGCAGTTCCTTAAAAAGTTCAACACGTTGGGGCACCTGGGTGGCTCGGTCGGTTAAGCGTCCGACTTTGGCTCAGGTCATGATCTCACAGTCTGTGGGTTCAAGCCCCGCGTCGGGCTCTGTGCTGACCGCTCAGAGCCTGGAGCCTGTTTCAGATTCTGTGTCTCCCTCTCTCTGTGACCCTCCCCCGTGCATGCTCTGTCTCTCTCTGTCTCAAAAATAAATAAACGTTAAAAAAAAAAAAAGTTCAACACGAATTATCATATGATTCCACAATTCCACTCCTACATATATACCTGAGAGAAATAAAAACATATGTCCACACAAAAATTTATACACCCATGTTTATAGCCAAAAAGTAGCCAAATGGTAGAAAGACACCAATATGGCCATCATCTGATGGGCAGATAAGCAAAATGTGGTATATTCACGCAATGAAATATTTTTCAGCTGTAACAAAGAATGAAGTGCTGATAAATGGTACAGCATAGGTGAACCTTGAGAATATTATGCAAAATTAAAGAAGCAGTCACAGAAGACCACATATTGTATGATTCCACTTACATGAAATGTCCAGGACAGGCAAATGTATAAAGACAGCAGATGAGTGGTCATCTAGGGCTGGGGGCGAAGGGGTTTGGGGAGTGATAACTAAAAGGTATGGCTTTTTGGCAGGTGAGGGGGCATGATGAAAATATTGTATAATCATGCAGCCGTCTTCTGACAATCTGCTAAAAACCATTGACTTGTGTGCTTTAATGGGTGACTCATTTAGTATGTGAATTATATCTCAGCAAAGCTGTTACCAGGGGGATTTGGGGGTATTAGTAGGTCTACCTGTCAGTTTTGTTATGAGGGTCAGTGAGATAAAGCACGGCATCTGGTATGTAATTAGCTCCCAGACTATGCTAATTGTTTTGTTATTAACATTATCACTGGGCTGCTGGAGATTATAAGAGATAGGGGACAAACTAGTGAGCACCGTGTCTGACATGTAATTGGTGACTGTGATGTTAGCGCTCATCCTGTGCTTCCTTGTGCAGGCAAATCTGGGAGATGTAGGGAGATTCCCACGGAGTCCAGAACTCTGGTCATCTCACCCCTTGGAGGGGATCTTTATGGCTCCAGTGGGGAGATCTACCATGGGAAGCAGCCAGGGAAAAGTGTGGTGTGGGCTTATTAAAACCATGGAACTTCACGTTTCTCTGGAAAAATTCAATGGGGCATTTTGGTTCTAGCCCGGTCTGTCAGCCTATCTCTGTCTCACCTCCTCTTGTCCCCCCTTCCTTATCAGCGGTTTCTCCTCTTTGTTCTGGGATTGCTCAGTAAGGAGCTGAATTATTGTTTTTATTAATGGGGCCCCCTGAGCATTTTCAATTTGAATCCTTCCCTGTAGCCTAAGTCTCTCTCCCCAACTTCTCTTTGTAGTGCAGATTAGCTACATGGAAGGATGTTTTACATTATTTTGCTTCCAGGAGGGGTGGGGAAGACAGGGCTGAGTTAGGGTTTGTGGTGGGGGGCTTTGGTGCAAAGGTGTTACTTTCAGTGGTTTTAATTCTCTCCCCCATGTCTGACCTGCCTCAGGTCTCTCTCCTCTGTCTCCCATTCATCAGGCCCAAATGGGGGGTGTGGGTATGGTGGGGCTGAGGAGACGGGCACACGAGGATTCCTCGATTTCCCCATAGCAAGGCCTAGTACATAGAAGGGGTTTCAGGGTCTCAGCTCCAGATGGGGCACGTGTGCGTGTGTGTCTGTTTGTGTGCATGGGAGAGAGAGAGGAAAAAAGAGAGGGAGAGAGCGAGATTGAGATTGAATGTAGCGGATGCTGTGCCTCGCTGCCCTGATGCCCCCTTCAGGGCTGGACCATTCATTCCCCTAGCTGATGGCTCTCAGTTGAGTTGTTCTCTGGGATTGCTATAGCCAAAAAACCCCAGCTGCCTCACCCAAGATCTTACCCGCTCCCAGGGATGGTCTGCAACCAATGACTGCTCACTGTGCAGAGGGGGAGATATAAGTTGTCCTCAGAGTGGGACAACTTTGAAGGGCCAACTTGGCTCCATAACTCCCTGTGGGATCTGCTGAAGTCTTTGCTGTGACTACATCACAATTCAGTTTCTCTCTCTGCCCAATCCTGCTTCCTTCACAGCCTCTGACACCTAGAAGCTGGCCCTGCACTCACACCTTGGCCTTGGTGTTGCCCTGTTGGACAGGAACCCTCTCACAGAACACTGGACACGACCACTCAGTGATCATGCTGAAGTGAGGCACAAAACAAGACCATTCTGTAATCTTGTCGAAGCAAGGACAAAAGCATGACCACTGTCCAAGCCACAAAAATAGCAAACACCCCCATGTCCCAACGGGGGTGGGGTGTGCTTTTTCCCAACTATAACTTTAGCCTCGCTTTGGTCTTCCTTCCTTCTAGATAAGATTTATTAAGACACCCAATCATAGAATTACCCTTGCTTGCTAAGAGCAAAGGCTTGCTTCCTTGAACCATCCCCCAAATCACCTACCATGAGCCCAGATCCTATAATAAGTCTTTTTAAACACCTTCTCCTGAGAGGTCCTACTGGCCCCCATGGTGTCTGCTCTGCCCCATTGCACCAAACAATAAACCCAACCTGTGCACCATAGAGGTGTTCCTTGAGGTCCTCGGCTAGAGGGCCCTGACGCTTCCCCATGGGCGTTGGTCCCAAGGCAACTTCCAATAAACTTTCTGAACACGAATCTCTTTCTGAAAGCCTATTTAAGTTGACTTAAGAAAGTTAGTGCCGGGAGTGGTCCAAGGAGGAAACCTTTAAAATGATCTTGGAACTGAAGGGCAGAAAAAAACTAAATATCAAGCCTAGTCTGCTACCCCAAGGTCATAACTATAACTGGGAAGGAGTGGGAACGCCCCGGCTTGTGACTGGAACATCTGGGTCAAACCACTTGAATATCATGAATCTTCAGACCCCCTTGGTCCCTTTGGGCTTGCAGAAATGGCCTGCTTTTCCCTGTTAAAGGCCAACAAGAGTCACCCTGGCTCTGCTCTTACAGAAGATGACACAGAGGCCTGTCTTGGACAATACGCACTGTCCTCAGGACCTACCTTCACTTCTCGTCTGGCTACCAGACCAATGACTAGAGATAACATGCAGCCTGGCTGGGGGAAGGTCTGGCCTGTTATAAAAGGAGACAGACTATTTACCCTAGGTTTTGCGGGACACAGACAACACTTCCAGAGGGAGTGAGCACGTGCACGAATGGACCCCTTACAGTGCAAGGGGTTAGGAGGCTCCCTGCTGAGTCCTTCTCCAAAAGCTTCCCTGAGGCGAAGGGAGCTGCTTCGCCTTCTCCCGCATAGGCTACAGTCAGCAACTGAACAGTGGGATGGGGAGGTTAAAACTCCTGCCCCCTGTCCTCAAGGAGGCATAATTCTGAAGAACCCAGTCCAACTCCAGAGCTACCTCTGGGATCAGCTGAAGCCTTGATGGCAATTGCATGGCGATTCAGCTCCTCCCTCTGCCCGTTTCTGCTTCCTTCACCCTCTCTGCCGGGTGGCCCCAGGGGCACCCCCATAAATCCCCTGCAGGTAAATTGCTGCTTCTCAGTTCACTGCCTCAGGGAATCTCACCTTAGACAATGAGAAAGAGAATGAGAAGGAAGAAGACTGGGAAAACAGCTCCTCTGGAGCTAGGAGTCCCCCTCTGGAACTTCAACCAAGATCGGATGTTCCAGCCCTTGGCTTCTGTGCAGAAGGCCCTGCACGGAGTGACAGTGACTCCCCAAGTGGCATGAAAAGGCAGCTCTCCATCAACAAGCAGAAGGAGGGCAGAGCTGTGGAATAAGAACAATGGGAAAGCAAGATAGAATCCTTGGAAATAAAAAGATATTGTTGAAATGAAATTCGATACAAGGACTGGAACATCAAGTTGAGATTTCTCAGAAAGCAAACAAAAAAGGAAAAATGCGAGGAAAGTAGAGAGAGCAAAGAGAGCCCAGAGGAAGAATCTAGAAGGTCTCACATGTGAATAATAGGAGTTCCAGGACAGAGAAAAGGGAGGGTTGAAGATTATCAAGAAACAATGCAAGATAACTTCCTAAAGCTGGCAAACCTGCCTCAAGATTCAGAAGAGCCTATTAATATTGGGCCAGTTGGCTATCCATATGAAAAAGAAATGAACATTCATCCTGATTTCTACCATATACAAAAATTCAGGATGGGGCACCCGGGTGGCTTAGCCAGTTAAGCATCTGACTCTTGATTTTGGCTCAGGTCATGATCTCATGGTCTGTGGGATCAAACCCCGTGTCTGGGTCTGTGCTGACACCATGGAGCCTGCTTGAGATTCCCTCTCTGCTTCTCTCTCTGCCCCTCCCCTTTTCACATACTCTGTCTCTGAACATAATAAATAAACTTAAAAAAAAAATTAGTTCAGGATGGATCAGAGGCCTAAATGTGAAAAGTAAGACAATAACGTATCTAAAGGAAAAAGAATCCAGAAGAGGGGCAGAGAGAGAGGGAGACACAGAATCTGAAGCAGGTTCTAGGTTCTGAGCTGTCAGAACAGAGCCCACGTGGGGCTCGAACTCATAAGCCATGAGATCATGACCTGAGCCAAAGTCGGATGCTCAGCTGACTGAGCCACCCAGGACTTTTCTTCAGTAGAGACAATATTGAGAGAGAAAAGCCAAAGACCTGGAATGTTTGTAATGCATACATCCAACAAAGAAGGTACATCTAGAGTATATGCAGAAATCCGACAAGTTCACAACATAAGAAACTTTTGCTTCTGAGAATGAGCAAAAGATTTACAAAGTAAGTCACCGAGGGAAGTACTAAAATGGTCAATAAACATATGCAAAACGTGCTCAATATTGTTAGTCATCAGGGAAATGCTAATTAAAACCATAATAAAATATCACTACACCCCTAGTATGGCAAAAGCAAAAGATCTGAAAATACGGCAAGAACGTAGAGCGAGTGGCACTCTCAGGCATTGCCATGGGTGGTGTAAATTTATGCACTGCTTTGGAAGGCTGTTTGGTAGCATCTAGAAAAGTCAAATGTGTGCCTGCCCTGTGATCCAAATTTTACCTCCAAATGTAGACTGAAGGGACATGAATACTTATTTCTACTGAAAAACATGCAAGAATGTTACGGAAGCAGCTCAAAACTTAGAGACAGTTCCAAACGCTCCTCACTATTTGTAGACATAATTGTGGGTATATGCTCATGGTGGAATATACAGCAATGAAAAAAGAGCCAGCATTCTCTACATGGAACAACATGGGTGAATATTAGAGACATAATGTTAAGATAAAGAATCCAGATACAGAAGGGTTTATATTGTAAAAGTCCATTCATATAAAACTCAAAAACGGCAAAATTAAGTTTATAGAGATAGGAGAGAAAAGTGGCTACTCTTGGAAAGCTACTAACCAGGAGAAGGCATGGAGGAACCTGGGTACTGCAAATGTTTGTGTCTTGATACATATTTGTGTAGTTTACAATATGTTAGATATAAAATTACATGTAAGTTTCAATTTAAAATAAGAAAGGTCCCATGAGGTGCCTGGGTGGTTTAGTTGGTTAAGCATCCGACTTCAGCTCAGGTCATGATCTCGCAGTGCACAAGTTCGAGCCTCACGTTGGGCTCTGTGCTGACAGCTCAGAACCTGGAGCCTGCTTCAGACTCTGTGTCTCCCTCTCTCTCTGCCCCTCCCCTGCTCGTGCTTTGTCTCTGTCTCTCTTTCTCAAAAATAAATAACATTAAATTAAAAAAAAAAAAGAACGTTCCCATTGAGTGCTCAACACAATACGTAGGAAGAAGAGTCCATACCAAATTTCATATTATTGTGAGTCAGAAGAGTAAGAGAAAAGAATCTTCTAAACACTTCCAAGAGGGAAATCAGGTCACTTACAAAGGAGCAAGAATCAGATGGGTATCAGACTTCATCAGCAACATCAGATATCCTCAAAATTCTGGAAGAAATTATTTTCAGCCTATGATTTCTATACACAGGCAACCCACCATTCAAGTTGCCAAAACCCAGAAAATTTATCACCTGTGAATCCTTTTTTTTTTTTTTTTTTTTTTTTTTAATTTTTTTTTTCAACGTTTTATTTTTATTTTTGGGACAGAGAGAGACAGAGCATGAACAGGGGAGGGGCAGAGAGAGAGGGAGACACAGAATCGGAAACAGCCTCCAGGCTCTGAGCCATCAGCCCAGAGCCGGACGCGGGGCTCGAACTCACGGACCGTGAGATCGTGACCTGGCTGAAGTCGGACGCTTAACCGACTGCGCCACCCAGGCGCCCCTGTGAATCCTTTTTAAAGAAGCAACTTGAGGGGCGCCTGGGTGGCGCAGTCGGTTGGGCGTCCGACTTCAGCCAGGTCACGATCTCACGGTCCGTGAGTTCGAGCCCCGCGTCCGGCTCTGGGCTGATGGCTCAGAGCCTGGAGGCTGTTTCCGATTCTGTGTCTCCCTCTCTCTCTGCCCCTCCCCTGTTCATGCTCTGTCTCTCTCTGTCCCAAAAATAAATAAACGTTGATAAAGAAGCAACTTGAGGATGTGTTACAATATTGGAGGAATAAACCATCCAAGGGGAAGAGTGGGAAGGCACAAAACTGTAGATAGAACTCAGCAGAGCAGAGATGAATTCCAGGGTATGGGCTGTGAACAAGCCTAGAGAACATCAGTCTGGATTGAAGCAAGAGGACCAGTAGGGGAGAGTGGTGCCGGTGGTGTTCCCTCATGGAAAGGAGGACTGGATAGAATATGATTTATAAAGACTTTTTTTATTTAAAAAATTTTAATGTTTATTTATATTTGAGAGAGAGAGAGAAGACAGAGAGCGAGCAAGGGAGGGGCAGAGAGATAGACGGAGACAGAATCCAAAGCAGGCTCCAGGCTCTGAGCTGTCAGCACAGAGCCCAACATGGGGCTCGAACTCACGAGCTGTGAGATCATGACCTGAGCCCAAGTTGGCTGCTCAACCAACTGAGCCACCCAGGCGCCCCAAGACTTTTTTATTTTAGAGAGAGAATGAGTGTGAGCAGGGGAGAGGGGCACAGGGTGGGGGGGGGGGAGAGAGAGAGAGAGAGAGAGAGAGAGAGAGAGAGAGAGACTTAAGCAGGCTCCATGCTCAGCACAGAGCCCAATGTGGGGCTCGATCCCATGATCCTGGGATCATGACCTGATCAAAATCAAGAGTCTGACACTCAACTGTTGCAGCCACCCAGGCGCTCCTGATTTATAAGGACTTTTAAAAGGTATTGGGAATGTTGGGGCACCTGAGTGGCTCAGCCGGTTAAGCATCTGACTGGCTCAGGTCATGGTCTCACGGTCAGTGAGTTTGAATCCCACATCGGGCTCTGTGCTGACAGCTCACAGCCTGGAGCCTGCTTCGGATTCTGTGTCTCCCTCTCTCTCTGCCCCTCCCCTGCTCGCACTCTGTCTCTCTCTCAAAAATAAACGTTAAAAAAAAAAAAAAAGAATTGGGAATGTGATAAAGACAAATAAGACAAAAGAATAAAGAAAGGCAAGTGGAAACTTACAAGTGTGCATGCACGCGCACACACATGCACAGATACACAAACGTACCTGAAAGAAAACCGTAATCCTAGTAGCCACTCGGCTCTGCAATGAATGGTCTTTACTGAGGTACACACATGTAAGTGCTTTTCAGTGATTTTCAACTCTTAGAATCAATATGAAAGACCTATATGGTTGCAGGATACGTGTAAATATTAGCAACCTTACCAACATAAAAGTAAAAGTATGAACGGCCAAAGTTAGGAGGTGGAATGGGAGAAGCAAGGTGAAGGGTGGGGATATTAACATCCTCTTTACGACATGCAGATTCTCTTTTTGTCAAGTGCCACTCCAGAGGTTGGGAGATCACAGAGGTGACTAATGATGGACTCCAAAGAGAGATATGGCAGGAAGAAGTGACAGGGGTGTGAGGGAGATAAATCCTCACCTATTACAGTAGTAAGTCAATAGATTGTGTCTAAAATTGATGAATCAAGAAATATCAGCAGAAGCATATTATGTGGAAAAATGGAGGTAAATATAAGAAGAGATGTTTTAAAAAGATTCAGCTGCCTACGGGGAACAGAACTGGGAGTAGGCAGTCGTTTAGCAGGATACTGCATTTAAACTTGTGCATATGTTATTTCGCATAAAAACATTTTCTTTTTTTAAAAGAAGACAGACACAGGTCAAATCAAGGAGGAGATTATAAAAACCTTTCTTCCCCCTAAAGGTGATCAAGGCATCAAGGGGCCCCTGGACAGCCCCCACCTGAAACAGGACTTGAAGTCATGGCTTTGTCATCTGGGGGCTGAACTCAAGCCAGTTTTTATAGGAGCAGGGATTTGGGGACTTTGAAATGTCACTAATTTTCATGCCAAGGCTTCTCTGTGATAAACTTCATCCCTCCCCTTCTTCCCCCCTCAAAAATACAATTTTCAATAAATAGCAAGCTCATAAATAACATGGGGCGATGCGGATCCTAATGAAACAGTGACAAATGTTATATCTTCATGGGATCAGGAGAAATAATAGAGGGGAGCGGGGAGCATGGGGAGGGGCCTGGAGTCCCCGGAGCTCCTGATATTTTATTAAAAATCCTTTAAGTTTCATGTGGCCCATTAAAATTATTCTCCTGCAAAATAATTAAACATCAACAGAGTCGTCGCTGCTTTATTAGGAGGATACAGGGCCTAAGATGCTATGGGTGAAGGGTGCATTAAGAGTCCATCCAAGGCAAGAGGGAAACAGGCTCACGGGGGTCCTCGTCCTGGCTCCCTGTTGGATAGCTGGATGGCCTGGGGGACTCCCTGCTACCACTCGGGTTTAGACTCCTCATCTGTAAAATGGGAGAGTTGGATTGGATCTGTGTTCCTAATCTGGTTTTTTTTTTGGCGGGGGGGGGGGGCAGATTTCTCTCCCTCCACAAAATGCACAGCCACACACACAATTTTATAAATAATTTCATGGCTCCCTAATGCCCATCTGTAACCTTCTAAAGTTATGTGAGCTTGGGTGCTCCAGAATTCTATTCTCTTCCTTCTCCATGGCTTACAGTTTACAGCCACGGGCTCCAATTTTAATCAGATAGTTATTTTTTTTTTTCAACGTTTATTTTTGGGACAGAGAGAGACAGAGCATGAACGGGGGAGGGGCAGAGAGAGAGGGAGACACAGAACCGGAAACAGGCTCCAGGCTCTGAGCCATCAGCTCAGAGCCTGACGCGGGGCTTGAACTCCCAGACCGCGAGATCGTGACCTGGCTGAAGTCGGACGCTTAACCGACTGCGCCACCCAGGCGCCCCAATCAGATAGTTATTTTAACAGGGTGAAGCAGAGCTCTTCATGCAAGCCCTTGCCCCTCCCCAGACTCCCTGGACTTGCAAACTTAAGGGCATCCTGTGTGATCAGCCAGCCAGGGGGAGACCGCTTCCTTGGAACTCCAGATCCCTGCTCCCGAGAGAGAGGACGTCCTAGCCTTCCTTCTGAAGCTGTGATGTGAAGGGGAGCTCTGTGTGTCTCACTCTCAGGTTCCTGGGCCAACATCTGCAGCTTCCCCTGTTATTCTGTGCCCCACACTCTCCCCGTTACACTGCCTCTGGGCTCCAACTCAGCAAATGGTTTCCTTTTCTCCTGCCTCCTGGTCCTGCTCCTGGTCCCCCATCTCTGGTCCTCCACCCCTGCATTGTGTCGAGGTCCACCTGACTCTCTATGTGTGCCTGGATGCTCCTTAGCCCCCAAAGCCTCTCCCGGAGTCCAGGTCTACTGACAGGACTTAGAAGACTGATAACTCCCATTTTTTTTTTTTTTTAATTTTTTTTCAACGTTTATTTATTTTTGGGACAGAGAGAGACAGAGCATGAACGGGGGAGGGGCAGAGAGAGAGGGAGACACAGAATCGGAAACAGGCTCCAGGCTCCGAGCCATCAGCCCAGAGCCCGACGCGGGGCTCGAACTCACGGACCGCGAGATCGCGACCTGGCTGAAGTCGGACGCTTAACCGACTGCGCCACCCAGGCGCCCCAGATAACTCCCATTTTTTAAACACCTTCTATGTCCTTGGTGCTGAGCACAGTATCCCCTCCCTAGGGTTATAGAGGAGGAAACTGACAGAGAGATTAAGGAATGTGGCCAAGGACACACAGGTGGCAATGGCTATGGTAGGTAGACTTATAAGATGGCCCCCAGGGACCTCTACCTCCTGGTATTCATGCCCTGGCATAATCATCTCCTCTTCAAGTGTGGGCTGGACCAAGTGACATGATTCTAACCAAGAGAATATGGCAGGTGATAGGATGTGACTTTCATGATTAGGTTACCAAAGCACATGACTTCCTTCTTGCTATCAGACTCTCCTTATTGCCCTCTTGGCTTGCCTGCTTTTTAAAAAAAAATTTTTTTTTAATGTTTATTTTTTGAGAGAGAGAGAGAGAGAGACAGAGCTCAGGAGGGGAAGGGCCAGAGAAAGAGGGAGACACAGAATCCAAAGCAGGCTCCAGGCTCTGAGCTGTCAGCACAGAGCCCAATGCGGGGCTCGAACTCATGAACCGCGAGATCATGACCTGAGCCAAAGTCGGTTGCTTAACCGACTGAGCCACCCAGGCGCCCCTTGGCTTGCCTGCTTTAATGAAGGAAGCCGCCATGTGGGAGAGGCCCATGTGGCAAGGAAGGGAGGCCCTCATTGCAACAGCCTGCGAGAAACTGAATCCAGGTAGCTGAGCTTGGAAATGGATTCTTTTTTAATCAAACCACCAGGTGAGACTGCAGACCCGGGCCCGACGCTGGCAGGGAACCCAGCTAAGCTGTACCCAAATTCCTGCCCTGTGGAAATAGTGAACTAGTAAATATGTGGTGCTTTAAGCTGCTGAGTTTTGGGGTCATTGTCGTGCGTCAGTGGATAACTAACATAATGGCCAGGCTGGGATTTGAAGCCAGGTCTGCTGGTGCTAACGTTCCGGGTTGACTCTGTTGCGGCTGCCTCTCTCCACCCTTGTCCTTTAGCCCCAGCGTGGACAAGCTCTTGGTACTTAGCAGGCCCTGCAGCACGTTGGCTTCCAGCTCTAGGGCATATGCAGTGGCAGTTTCGGGGGACAGTTATGTAGTTAAGCCTGAAGTTTGAAGGGATGGCTAGTGCGAGAGCACTGGACCAGCAGCCAGGAGATTCACGTCTCATCTGAGCTCTGTCCTGATGAGCCCGGTGACCCGGGACAGACCTTCCACTCTTTGAGCCTGCATTTCTCTGTGTGTCAGTTGGATAAGAACGCTGTCACGGTTCATTCCCGCCTGGCTCTTCTGAGTTAGAGTCAGATCCTCTGGCTGCAGAAGCCTCTTTCAGGCAGCCTCAGCTCCAGAGTGGGTGTGGTCTCACCTGCACAACGAGCTTGAGGGTCGGACAGAGGCTGTGGGCGGCTGTCCTATTTGTGTTTGGGAGGGGGTAGTTCCGACTTGAGCCCCTGGTAGGGGTCCTGCCTTGGCCCCTGAAATTCCTGTCTAACCACCATTTCCTGGGGGTCTTTTGGTGAACTTTGGGTGGGGGAAAGTCTTCTGGAATAGAGGCTTTGTTTCCAGAGCAAAGGGCAGGGGCTGTGGGACCATGTGTGTGTGTGTTGAAAGGGGTGCTGACTCACTGGGCTTCAATAGGGGGCATTTGTTATAGGCAGGGGGATGTGATAAATGGGGGCCCATCCTCCTTCTGTCTTATTTCAGTTCCCTGGCCTGGGGTGATTTATGCAACTCCATTTATGGTCCTGGGAGGCTGAAACAGAAAAGTTATTCAACTTCTTTCTCTTCTTCCTTTGCCCTTTTCTGTTGTCTGGGAGGGCAGGGGTGAGAGGCGTTTTTCCGTTTTTTTTTTTTTTTTTTTTTTTTTTTTTTTTTTTTTTTACTATCTCCTATAAATTATAGCTGTGGATGCTCAAACAGGCTTCTTTGCTGTCTTTGAGTTGCCTGGAGTCTCTGGGGTTCAGAGAGATTTCCTTTAATCTCCAAGGAGGCAGAAAAGCAGAAGGCTTAAGAATGTAGGCTTGGAGGCAGACCACTGTGTTTGAATCCCTGTTCTGCCACTTACTAGCTGTGTGACCTCAGGCAAGTTACTTAACCTCTCTGAACCTCAGTTTCCTCGTTCTGTAAGATGAGGCCAAAGTACTTTATCATCTCATGGAGTTGTTGTAAGTACCAAATGTAACAGAGTAGGTAAGAGGATCAGCATAGTGCTGGCATATAGTAAGCAGTCTATAAATGCCCGTGTTGATGACTTTTCACAGTCCTGAGATGTGAATAGCCTTAAGTCTGTCGACCTTTAACTCTGCTTCTTCTGGTAAGCCATGCTACCTGCTGCGTCTCTGTCGAGTGCTGTCGTTCTTCTGAAGGTGGCACTTTGGTTCTAATTTGACTTTGTTTTCCTGCTGCCTCTCGAATGTGTCCTTCAGTCTTTTCCTGGAGGCAGCAGCGGTGGGAGGAGGGGCTGGGGGAGAGAGAAGAGAGGACGGTGCTGGAGTCCAGAGGGGAGGCCTGGCTTCTAAAGCACACCTCTGCGTGTCTATTCATAATTCACCAGTAGTTTTCTCTTTCCTCACCTCCTTCTTTCCCCATCTGTAGAATGGCATTTATCAACACGTGTTAGGCTTTGTTCTCGTGTGGCTGAGAAGCAAAACTAAGACTCAGAGATGAAGTGGCTTGCCCAGGGTCACATGGCTAGAAAGAAACAGCTGAGTTCACATCCTGATATTTGGGCCCCTATCTGGGAACTCTACCGTTTTCCCAGGGCTTCGGGTTCTGGGTGACCCTGAGTGAGTTTTCCTCTCCAGCCCTCAGTGTTCTCTCACCTGGAAATGAGGTGTGGGGCCCAGATCATCCCCAACAGCCCTTCCAGCTTGGGTTTCTTGTTCCCAGGTGGGGCCCACACAGGAGGAGTAAACTTCTCGAACTTTCTCTGGCTTGGCTGCTGGTGGAAAGTTTCTGCTTCAGCTTCACTGTGCCTTTTGGAGTCTTGGGCCCTGGAAGCTGAGTGTCGTACTTAATTATTCAGAAACCCATATATCCTCTCTAAGCAAGAAATCCACTCCGACAGGCGAGAAATGCCAAAAATTGTTTATTGCTCTTTGCTTCAAACCTGGAGTGGGAAGCAGGGGTCGGGAAGCATCTCCAGCTGCTGAAGACAAGTCCCCAGTCACTGTCAGGTATAGATGCTGGGCAGGATGCCTGGGTCAAGGATGAGGAGGCAGGAGTCTCATGACCCAGGTCCCCATTCTCCCATTAATCTGCTGAGTGGCTTTTGGAGAGCTATCATCTTGGAGCATCAACTTTCTCATCTGGAAAATGGGTTCACGTACACCCTGCCCCATAAGAACAGTGAGGTTGCGAAGGTCGCTCAGGACCTGAGAGAATTCCTGAATCCATGGAGGTAAATAGAGCTGGTGGTGGGATTCGTCTGGGGGGCCGGGCAAGAAAGGAAGTATAAAAGCAGCCAGAGAATGGGCAGAGATCGCTCTTGTTTCAGAAGTTTTCAGAGAAATAGGATGCTTGGGCCATCTGTCCCAGGATTTCCAAGACTTCTTCTTGTGTGGGCTCTTGGAGAGATTCCACACCGTCTCTGCACAGGGCCTTTGGGTCAGGATGGTAGGAAGTTGCTGTTGACGCTCCAGGTCAGACAGAAAGGGAGGAGAGAGACAAGTGCTTGCTCTGTGTCGGTCACTGGGCTGTGGCCTTGGCCACAATGGGACAAACCCCATGGCCATTCTCTTTTGGCAACCTTTGTCCATTTTACAGACGAAACAACCGAGGCTTACCAAAATTGGCACTTGCATTGGGTCACCTAGTGGCAAGCAGCAGAGCAACGGTTGAGGACCATGTGTCCCCTAACGCCCTTTTCCATCAAATCATAGAGCATCATCTGGAAAGCCGACCTGCCAGGTGGAAAAGAACTTGAATGGCATCCCCGGAGCCCTGGCTCTCTGCGGGGATGTGGTTCCCAGAGCCAGCTGACGGTCCTTGTCTGGCTCCTTGTCTCTGTGGTTGTGCACGGGCTGGGTCATTGGTCTCGGGGTCAGAGCTGTAAGAATACACCAGAATACCCCTGGTGTGGGCGGAGGGTGTGCATCAGGCAGCCTCTCGCCATCACGGACACCCACCTCTCACCGGGCCAGTGGACTCCCGGCCCTATGTGGCCACTGCTCCAAAGAATTTCTCTAGGTGGGTCACAGCACTACTCATTACTCAATTCATTAATTCAGTTACGTAGGCATGCATGTGACCAGTATGTGGTAAGCCTGCCTTGGAGTCAGACTCTTGGCTCAGCTCTGGACAGAGCGCGCGCGCGCGCGTGCGTGCGTGTGTGTGTGTGTGTGCACGCGCGTTCATTCACACACCAAAACAATGCTAAGACTCCGTCTCCCAGGGAGGCAGCCTTGCGCTAGGGGCGTGGCCATTTCTTCAGCACAAGTGGCGGGGAGGGGCTATCGGGGAAGCTAGCTCTCCCTTCATTGCCAAGTATACCCGAAGAGATTTATTTCAAACGCAACATAATTCACTGAGCACCTACTGTGTACCAGACCCCACCTGAGGCACTGAGGAAAGGTTCAAAGATAATCCAGACCCAGTGGTCTCTGCCTTTGTGTGGTCAGGGGTGTCCCCCAGACATCAGCAAGGCGTCATCCCCGGCGGAGGGGATACTTTTCCAACCATTCGTTGCTGTGTGGACTAAGGTGGACTTGCTTATGGTCTGGAGCTGGGGGATGTGTCAGATGGGGCAAGACCAAGACGGGGAGACCAGTTAGGGGACTACCGTATTTGTCCAGCAGGCGATGACAGGGGTCGAGATGAGGGCCTGAGCAGGGAGGCAGCCGCTGTCGGTGCTCTGCCCAGGCCCCCTCTGCACTCACCGTCTCCATGCATGCAGACCAGGGGCTGCCAGCTGCTAGCTTGCAGCCTGGGGCTCGTTGCCCGAGGCTTTCTCTGGCTATTGGCACCCCCTCAGCCATCTCAGCGGGGCAAGATACCCTTATTGACAGGAATTGGTGGAGACAAACCCCAGGTCCCTTACTCATGGGAAGGATTACCAGAGGGGTGTTCTCTTTTTATGTTCATTTATTTTTGAGAGAGAGAGAGAGAGAGAGCTGGGAAGGGGCAGAGAGAGAGAGAGGGAGACATGGAATCTGAATCAGGCTGCAGGCTCTAAGGTGTCAGCACAGAGCCCGACGCGGAGCTCAAACTCACAGACTGTGAGATCATGACCTGAGCCGAAGTCGGATGCTTAACGGACTGAACCACCCGAGTGCCCCACCGTGAGGAGTGTTCTATCCTGTCCCCAGTGGTCCTCGGTGGAGCCTGCTTGTAACACTTTCTGTGTCGTCTTCACTCTTTCCCTGTTTCACAGTCCTGTTCTCCTCCTGATACTTCCTGGGGTCAATCCTAAATAAATGTCTCGCGTTCAAATCCTTGCCTCGGGATCTGCTTCTGAGGGAGCCCAACCTAAGCTACATAACAGTGAGGACCATGGGACTGTAGTCAGCTAGATCTGGTTGAGGTCTGATGCCACCACATCATCACGGTATGGTCTTGGGCAAGCCGCTTAACCCTCTGAATTTAAGTGCCTTTCCCTGTGAGCTGGGGGTGGCCGTAATGCCATGGTTGGGGGAGGGGGTTGGATTAAATGAGCAGGTGCTCCTGACCCCTGGTAGATGTGACACAAATGCAAGCTATTATGATTATTACCTCCTTGCGAAAAATCGGAAGGCAACCTAGATATCCAATTATTGAACTGAAATATGTGTGTCCCCTAGTGTTCTTTCCCGTCAAATCACTAAGTATCATCAGTGGGGAGGGAGGGGGCAGTGGAAGGCGAGGGAAGATGTTCTTTAAGACAAGTCAGAGCCAGATGTGAGTGTGGGGGAAGAGGACATCTGCCCAGATCTTTGGATTCAGGCCCCACTGGCTTTTGGGGAAGTTGGGCTCCAGGAGGGAGATTCTTGATTTCCCAGAAATGGTGGTAAGGCTGGTGGGGGATCTGTGGTACCACACTGGCTCATAATCCAGAGGAGTTCCGCGTGACATCGTGAGCATCCCTGGTTCCAGGGTTCTGGTCTACCCGAGACTCGGGTTTGCTCAGCCCTGGAGTCCACCTGCCGTGGACCTGAACCCCCCAACAGTCAGTCACGGAGCCTCATCTCATGGTTGCTCACCCCACCCCCTTTTATGCCCATGCTTCCCTGGGAAGTATTTATTACACGTCAGTGTGATAAATGAAAAGTCATATTTTACTGTGAATTATCCCCAGCCCATGTGAAGCACAGATCTATAGCCTGGAGAGTTATTAAGTGCTTACCACGGAATGCTATAAAAACCTCATCATTTTCCCCAAGGGCCTCTCCCACCAGGGGATGGGGAGGGAAAGGCTATTGCCTCAGTTATGAGGGTGGGTGGAAGGGAAGGGTGGCCAGGTCTGGTTGGATTGCTGTGCTCAGGGAAGACACCCTAGGGTGGGATCCTGGGGTTCCTGGCTTCTTGTGTTCAGCTGTGACCTTGGGTACGGTGTTGGGAGGCCTCAGTTTCCCTCTTTGGAGACAGCAGCCATGAGCGACAATGGTATGGAAAGTTGTGAGCCACAAGCCACTTCTGATGACGGCTGACGGCGTAAAGTTTAGTCCTGTAATGAAATAAATTCCAGGACAAAGTGAACCCGACTCACATTTTGTGGAACTGTTGAATTAATTGTACACCATAGAGAGGCTATAGAGTTTAATTTTTCGTCTGATCAGGAACCCCCATGTATCAGCCAGGACCCCAACAGGAAGCAGATGGCACAGTCACATTAGGACAGTTTCAGGAGGGTTTTGATAAAGGAACAGTTTACAAAGGTGTGGGCAGGGTGTAGGGAAACCACCAGGGATGGTGTAGTACCCCAGGGTTGGTCACAGTGGTTCCCTGGCCATGTCCCTCCTGGGGCTGCGAGGGATGAGAGGACAGCAGGGACCACAAGCCAGAGGTAGCTGGGGCTGTGTGGTGCAGACTACAAGAGAGCTGGACCTTCTGTCCTGAGGCCAAGGTGGCCCTGCAGGGAGGGAGTGTGGAAGGTAAGTACCTCTCTTCTCTCCCCCACCCTGCCAGGGCTCCCACTGGCCTGATCCAACAGAAGGCGGTGGGAGTTGGGGCCTGTGATGGGGTCCATGCAGGTCAGCATCTAGGGCTGGGGTCAGGGGGAGGATAGAGAGGGGATCGGAGAGGTGAGTGGCAGGGACCCAGCCAGCACCCCCCTTGAGGCTGGCTTCTGCTTGAATATTTCAGGATGGGTGGGGGTTGGGGGGAGGCACATGGTCTCCCTGAGCGATAGGTCCCACTGTTAGGTTGCCCTAATCACTGGGGGATTCTTCCTTTGAGCAAACCCAAGTCGGCTTCCCTATAATTCCTCCCCGCTTAACAACAAATACAGTAGTTACTAGGCGGCATCTGAGACGTAAATTGTAAACAGTCAGTGTGACCACAGTTAGTATCCGTTGTTTGCTTTGCATGACCTACCCTTGTCTTTACAGCTTTTCTCTTTGCCTTTGGTGACTCACCTGTATCTACAGACAACAACGATGCTGATGTTTCCACCAATTCCGTGTACCACGAAAGGCTCACGAAAGGTCTGCGCTCTCACCTCAGTGCATCCGCTGAAAGACGACTAGGACGGTTCCGACATTTCAATTTGTAAAATTCCCTGTGACCTGGTGAACTCCTGCCTCCCTTTAGACCAGGCATGTTTTCTTCTCTTGGGCACATCTCAGGGAGCGGCACATCCAGAGAGAGAGAGAGACCACGGACATCCACTTCTATCGAAGCAGGGGGGGGCACACGGGACAGGGACCTTTTCCAGAACCCAGAGACCCTACTGACCACACCTGCAGACGGGCAAGTTTATCCTTCAGGCACTGATATGTGGGGACCGGGGAGGGGTGGGGGTGAAGGCCTTCACCAATTTCTTTTTTAGCCGGGCACCTTCTTCCCAGTCAGTATTGCCTAAAACCCCACGATCATCGACTCTGAGGATCCCATGAATGGGATGGACCCCAGGGGGGACTCTCTTTCTGATGCATTAACCCTTGACATCAGGACAGGATGGCCCAGTGTCTGTTTGAATACCTCTAGGGACAGGAGGCTTGCTCCCTTTAAAGATAGCCTGCGGATGCTGTAGAAGCTTTGAGGAGAGTCCCGGTTGCTTTAAGGGTTGTCTTTAAATGAGGGCGGACACAAAGCGTAAAGAGAACAGCAAACACACACATGACACAGGCTGTCACGACTATGGTTTCTGCTCTGTCTTTCCTATCTTATCTCGGAGGAGGCCAGGAAGGCAGTTTGCCTTCCGCCCCCTCCCCATCCTGGAGCTCAGCAAAGTTCCCCACTTTCCATCAGATCAGGAGCTCCACAGACCTCCCTCCCCCTCAGCGAGCTCTAAAGCTGCCATCGGGGTGCAGCCTTCGGTGGTATTCTGGACTTACCCTCCCGGCCGCCTTTCCCATCATTCTGGGCCATCCACTCCCTGCCAGGTCCACTTCTCTCTCTCTGAGGCCTGCCTTCCTCTCCAGACTCCAGAGCTTAGCTCTCCAAACCCACATCTCTCCTTGGACTGTGCCATCCCCTCCCCTAACAAGTCCTTTGTCCCGTCTTCCCCCGTCCCCCACACCCCCCCCCACCCTGGCTGAGCCCTCCTGCCCTCTATCCTCTCCCACTGCAGAGGCACTCACACCAGTAGCCCGATCTTCTCCTGCCCACGCCATCCTGCCAAGATCCTTGACACATTTACCTTTTAAAATAATCTATTCTATTCTATTCTATTCTATTCTATTCTATTCTATTGTATTCTAATGTATTCCTTTGTAGAACAAGTAGAAAATACAGGCAAATGTAGGGGTGCCTGGGTGGCTCAGTCCGGTGAACGTCTGACTCTTGATTTTGGCTCAGGTCATGACCTCGTGGTCATGGGATTGAGCCTCGCATCGGACTCTGCCCTGAGCATGGAGCCTGCTTGAGATTCTCTTTCCCTCCACCCCTCCCCTGCTTGCACGCACGCTCTCTCTCTCTTTCTCAAAATAAAGAAGCTTAAAAAAAAAAAAAAAGAAAGGAAAACCTTGAAAAATATGTAAGTAAGTGTAAGGAAGATAAAAATCATCCATCATCTATTGCCTGGAGATAACCTCTGCTGAAATTTTGGGTGTACGGACAGTCCCCAACGTACGATGTCTCGACTTACGGTTCCTCAATCTTACGGTGGTGTGAAAGCGATATGCGTTCAATAGAAATCGTACTTTGAATTTTGCACTTGGATCTTTCCCTGTGCTAGCGATATGTGGTACAGGATTGTCTTGTGATGCTGGGCTGTGGCAGCGAGCCGTGGCTCCCAGGCAGCCGCACGATCACGAGGGGAAACAGCCGATACGTTGACAACCCTTCTGCACCCACGCAAACATCCCGCTTCTCGTTTGCAGTACAGTATTCGAGAACTTCCATGACACATCCAACACTTTATTACGAAGCGGGCTTTGTGTTAGATGATTTTGCCCTACTGTAGGCTAATGTGAGTATTCTGAGCGTGTTTAAGGTGGGCTAGGCTAGGGGCGCCTGGGTGGCTCAGTCGGTTAAGAATCTGACTCTTGGTTTCGGCTCAGGTCATGGTCTCACAGTTCGTGAGTTGGAGCCCTGCGTCGGGTTCTGTGCTGAGAACGTGGAGCCTGCTTGGGATTCCATGTGTCCCTCTCTCTCTGCCCCTCCTCTGCTCACTATCTCTCCCTGTCAAAATAAAGAAA
Source organism: Leopardus geoffroyi (assembly GCF_018350155.1). NCBI lineage: Eukaryota > Metazoa > Chordata > Mammalia > Carnivora > Felidae > Leopardus > Leopardus geoffroyi. Next base: position 22,427,373 of record NC_059330.1, on the reverse strand, counting down.
CAAACATTTAAAAAAAAAAAAAGGTAGGCTAGGCTAAGTATGATGTTTGGTAGGTTATGTGTATTAAATGCATTGTCAGCTTGAGATATTTTCAGCTTCTGATTGGGTTTATTGGGATGTAACCCCACAGTAAGTTGAGGAAGACCTGTATATCCTTCCAGACTTCTACAGAGATATTTTTCTCCCTTCCAGAATGGCATCATACCATGCATATTATTTTGCAACCTGCCTTTTCACTTGAAATATATGTGAACATTCTTCTACGACAATAAATATCCTCCCCGACAATGCAGTTTATGGCTGTGCAGCGTTCTGTGTGCTCATGGGTCACAGTTGGGATTTTAATTCCTAGGGTTCCGGGGATACAGTGTGGAGACTGCCCTCCCCTCCCCCAGTGCGTGCTGTGAGTCTCACCCTTGGTCTGTCGGCAACCACCCCATTGCCCCCTGGATTTTCCCTCTAGCCCGATTTCTAGGAGCCTGGCCAGGGCTTGATCTGGGAAGTATTTTTATTCTCCCTGCCTCCTCCCTCCCTCTTTCTTGTACCTTCTGTCGGTGCTGCTGTTCAGAGTCTGGCCTGAGTTCTGCCGCTGTTCTGGGACCCTAGTTGATGTTTTGGCAGAGAGTGGGGGGGGGGGTCAATTTGCGTGTCCAAATTGCCCCATCTTTCAAAGACTTAGGTAAGAAGCCACTTCTTCCAGAAAGCCTTCCTTCCCCTGGATACTCACAGTATTTTGTCTCTTATTCTGGCTCTGCTACTTACCAGCTGTGTGACTTTGGGCAAATTATGGAACCTCTCTGGGTCTCAGTCTCTTCATCTCTAAAACGAGGGTAATACTAGTATCTATCTCATAGGGCTTTGCCTGGTACTTGGTAGGGGCTCCGTAACTGTTAGCTGTTGGCATTATTACCAAACTTAACTTCTCTATTAGCTGCAAGCTCCTGGAGAGCAGAGCCTGAGTCTTTCTTAATCATCTTCTGGTTTTACCTGTGCTTTTCATTCCCAGGACCTAACGCAGGGCCCGGCACCGACTTAAGCACCTTGAATAAGTGAGTCTGAACCCAAATCCCGATTTGCAGACAAGGAGGGAGCATGGCTTACCAGGGTCACACAGCAAGCTGGTGGTCGGGCTCAGAGGCCCTGCCTTCGCACTGAATCTGCTCTGCCCGGCTGGCCTCTGCACTGGAGGACCCTATCTCCTTTCAATAGTGGTTAGTTGTGTACAGAACTATTGAAGAGTGTTCCGTCTGAAGGATCTGGTGGCCGGAGAGCCTTCTTCCAAGAGCCTGACTGTGTGGGGACGCCTGGGTGGCTCGGTTGGTTAAGTGTCCGACTTCGGCTCGGGTCATGATCTGACGGTTCGTGGGTCCAAGCCCTGCATCAGGCTCTCTGCTGTCTGCACAGGGCCCGCTTCAGAGCCTCTGTCCCCCTCTCTCTTTGCCCCTCCCCTGCTCTCTCTCTCTCTATCAAGAATAACTAAACATTAAAAAAAATTGAGAGCCTGAAGCCTCAGTGCCTCTCTACACCCCACATCCCCTCCTCCCCGCCGATCCTTAGACCTCTAGTTGTCCCTCCCCACCAGCCCTCTGCAGGTATGGGGATGGGATGGACCCCGTTGTCCCTTCCCCCAGCTGCCCTCCCCAGCCCTGTCTCCCCGGCCCTCTCTTCCATCCCTGCACCTGTCCCTTGGTGGCTGAGGTCTGTCATTAGGGGGTGTGCTTAGACTGCAAACTTCATTACACAGGGTGGTCATGAGGCAGGCGGCCGGGGGGGTCGGGAGCCCAGCAGGGCTGTGGGCACAGCACAGCATGGCAGAGATTGGGGTGGCAGGGAGACTGTGCTGACCTTCCTGGAGGAGCCGTGAGGTGTCCAATTGTTGGCCTCCCAGGTGTCTGGCTCAGAGCTGAGGTAAACAAGAGTGCCTGGGCTGGGCAGGTGTGGTGGGGGAGAGGGGCAGCGGCCTGTGTCAGCATGCCTTGGGCCGTGACTGCTCATCGAGTACCTTGAAGGGGAGCATGGCCAGGCTGTGTCCTGGGGTCTCTGAGCCTGAGGCCAGAGGCGCTCCTCGGTGGAGTGTCCCATGGAAAGAACATGTGCTTTGGAGCTTGAGTCTTGGCTCTGTTGTTTCCTTGCCGTGTGATCTTAAGCAGGTCATTTGATCTCTCTGCACCTCAGTTTTCTCACCTGTAAAATGGGGACAGCAAGAGTACTGACTTCATAGAGCTGTAACTAAATGCAGTTATTTGTGTGCCTAACAAAACCTCAGCAAGCCTTCGTTTCTTTCTTACATCCTTTTCGCTTTTTGGCACCTCCCTTCCTTCTCAACAGAGTGAGCCCCGAGGGCCCCAAACAAATCACAACTGCTGGGTTCCCAGGGCCCTGTCTATACCCTGCCCAGCAAGGTTTCACCAGCCACACCCTCCCCTGTGCCACACTGGGGTCTAAGAGTTCAATCCCCTTGGCTCCTACTCTCTGTCCCCATTCCTCCTAAGGGTCAGGCTGCTGTCTTCTAGCTCATTCTCTCATGAGATTAAAGGCTCCTGCCTAGGCAAATGCCCAGTTTGGGGAGTGTTGGCTCACGTCCCGGGGACTGGGAAGACCAGCCTAATATCCCGAGGCAGAGAAAGGCTCGAGATGAGTCCTCCAAGCCCGGGCCCTCTCTGTGGTGTAGACCCCCAACCAAGACACGAGAGGTGATCAGCATTCAGGTGGCCAAGGCCCTCTCTTTATAGATGGAGACAATGGGGGCCAGAGGGGGCCATGGCTTGCCCAGGGTTGAATTGCCCAGCAGTGATGGCTGAACTGGGACGAGGAACTGGTTTTCCCAAACTCCCAATGTGGAGCCCCTGATGCTGCTTCATCCAGCATCTTCTGTGTGTCTCTTACTGGTTTACAAGAGCATGGGAGGACTCTCAGCCTTAACCTTGACCCCTTCCTTTGGGGAATGTGGCTTCCAGAGCTGTGCAGAGGGTATGGTTAGTGGGGCTAAGCACTGAAGTGGGTTTGGGGTCTACAGGGGCCACCGCATTTGGGGCTGACGGCTTTTCAAAGGTGGTGGGAAGTTTCATGGGAATCCTTAAATCCTTCCTTCACTGAAGCTCTTCAGGGACTTTCCAGAGAGCTGGAGGTGGGACCAGGGACAGGGAGGGGGTGTTTGGGGAGGAGGGGAGCTCAGTGGCGCCAACTGCTATTACCGAATTTCATCCTCTCTGTCTTGTTCCAGTTCAGAAAACATAAAAATGGCCCTATCTCCGTTGCCCCTGCCCTGGGGGTGGAGGCAGAGGTTTTCAAAGGGACAGACAGCTTAATTCCCCACCTGCCTGCCTGCTTCATGGGCTGGGGTGGGGGTGGGGCTGGGGGGGGTCGTTCGATTTTTCCACCTCCATTCTGGAAGCCACCAGCTTGAACCTCTCCTACGTAGCAGGCCAAGTGCAGGGTCCCCCTATAAGGAAACTTGGCAGACACTAAGACATCAGTAAAAATGAGATGTTTGGCTCTGCTGAGTTTGTGCCCCATGGAAGATGTGTGCCTGAGAGCTCGGCGCTGTTTTTATTTGAATCGCATATGATGGTAGGCAGTCTTTCCAGTGCTTGGCGCTTCTAGAGGTCTTATTCTGGCTCTGAACAGATCCATTTGAGGATCACTTGAAAGCTACAGACCCTCTTTCCAGAAATTGCACGGATGTACCAACACTTGGTGGGTTCCTTCAGACTTCATAATGTCCCCCCTCGTTTAGAACGGTGCTTGCCCTGCTTGCCCAGGGCGAATTGGCCTGCCGATGGGGTAGAGGTAGGAAGGCATGCTTTCTGTCCTTAGTAGTGCGTGGATTGATGAGGGAGACATATCCTGTCCTGATCTGATGGGGGAGGCAGTCAGTACTCTCTAGGAGTTCCTGGACCGGTATTCATGGAATGAAGAGAAATAAACAATCACAGAATGACCTAAACTCACTGGGGGCTGAGAAAGGTCCAGAGCTTGGGTGGTAGGGCTGGGACATAGACAAGCATCATCTGGGAGGACTTCCTGGAGAAGGGGTTGAGGCCGCTTCAAAGTGAGGTAAGAGGTAGGGAAGTTGAAAGGAAGTGATGGGACAACAGTGCACTGATTTACAGGGTTCACCTTTAGGAACATCTGCTCGTTTTCTCCCCTGACAAAGGAAAACAGTTTCAAACATAAATCCAGCGATGGCTTGGATGGATTTTTTCCACCCCTCCCTCTCCCCGATCGCAGGGCCCGAGGGTGTAGGAAATGTGTTGTCTTGTGTTTATCACAGCCAAGCAGAGCTCGGGGTGACAGGCCTGACAGCCTGGTCATGTGGAGGTGATATACAGAGCTTTGGGAGAGGGCCCCAGAGAGGAGGCTTGGCATTTGTCCTTCAAACACAAAGTCACGCTTGCTATTTATTTATTTATTTATTTGCTGCATGGGGATAGCTTGCTCGTCAGTCCGCTGGGGCATGAAGCAGACACTGGGAGAGGGGACGCTGGCGGCCTGCTCACCTGGGCGTCCCAATGAAGAAGACTATGGCCCCCGTGGTGGGTGAGGCCTTGCTGGCTGAGCACATGGTGACGGTGACCCTGCTCTCCTGTTTTATTCCCCCAGGACTATTCCATGGCTTCTTTAAGGTTCCTCTGAGTCTGGAATCTGTGCTGTGATCGTAGACTCTGTGATCGATGCTAGGGTCTTTGATTTAGGATTGGGACAATCCAGAACTATTTCCTAAATCAGGAAGTTTGTGACTTTTTTTTTTTTTTTTTTAAATGAGTTACAAGGTCTGTAGGATTCTTTCACTGTGTGATGATGAGAAAGGATCCATTTCTTTCTCATGTTCCGGAGTTCCCTCCAGGAGAAAGGAAAGAGAAGCCTGGGCTGAAGATCTGCCGTTGGGAAGGAGAAAAACCCAACTGTACCAAATTCTTCTTTAATATCTTTGGGATGGAGGGAACCCCAGAGTAAAGCCTGCACCCACTTTCTTCTTGATTCTGAAATCCCTAATTCTTCTATCACTAGACCCATTTTTGCTTTGTAACATACCAAGTGACAACTCCCCTCTGGTTCCTGAGAATGTCTGGTCCCTCACTCTCTACCCTGGTCCCCACTGTTGGGACTGCTTACAGATCTCGGTGCTCTATGCTTGCTTTTGAGCTCCTCAAAACCAGGGTCCTGGGGAGCACGGTGAGGGGGCCTTGCAAGGATCACTCACCTCGTTGTTAGAAAGTCCACTCCTTGCTATAGTGTCGTTCTTCTCTTATTAGTGCTATGAAGCAATTACCTCCAAAATCCTTTATTTAGAAAAACCATCGTTTGAATATCTGGGGGGCAATAACTATAGGGGGCAAGAAAAGCCAGGTTATGCTGTGGTTACCGTAGCCTGCAGATCCTAATGGCATAATCCAGACACGGCTGACCTCTTACCTTTGCAGGGTCCACTGGGCATGTCCTCCGAGTGGCAATTTGACGATCTGGCCTTCTTGGCCACAACACCGGAGAGGCCCCGGGAGCAGCGACGTCCTACTGGTCGGCGCTCTGTCCGGGAGGCCACAGACGTCTTTCTGCCCGTGGCCTCTTGACAGGTGTGGACCCGGCCATGATCCCCAGACTGACTAGTCCAGCACTCCTGTCCCTTGTGCTCTTCCATGACCCGGTCCTGTGGGGCAGCTCGGGAGGGCAGGTGGAGGCCCAGGAGCTCACTGGGGCCACGCGGCTCAGGGTCCCAGGGCCCGGTCCTGGCCGGCCTCTGTCCTCTGACTCCATCCATCCAGGGCATGATGGTCAATTAGTCAGCATGCGCCATTATGCCGCCTTAACAACTACTTTAGATGCAGCCAACACGGACGTCGTGTGGCAGCGGCGATGGACGGCCGCAGTTGTAATTAGCAGCGAAATCGTGGAAGGACAAATGGGAGGCTTTTATAGTCAAGCAAACCTCAGAATCGAAATAACTCTGCTAATTGTGCTTCGGGTGCTTATTAACATCACTTGAGACGGTAAATAATGCCCCCCACCTGCAAGTTTCTCTCTCCATCGTCTTCGGGGCTGAGAATTAAGAGTGAAGCTCTTACTGATTGACCGCCTACTACGTGCCGGGCACCACTCTGTTTTACACGTGTCACCTCATTCGATTCTCGCAGGAAACCGAGGCACTGGACAGCGGGGGTTCTTGCCCGAGGCCCTGCAGCGGGTGGTGCAAGTGGTCTGGCTTCCGTGCTCTTAACCACTGCGCCTCCAGAACAAAGCGGCTTCTTTCTGTGAGGCGGGGCTTCTCTGTGTCTTGGAGATCCGAGGAGACGTGGAGAGAATTCTGCGGGTCCGTGAACTTGGAGGCAAAAAATTCACGTCTTTATTTTCACTAACCTCTTACCGCAGTGGAGTATTTCCTTTTATTATGAATGCAGGGACCAGACTACAGTAAGTAGAATTAGCAGTACTGGCAGTCTGTCGCCAATAGAAATCACAGGCATTTTCTTTTTTCTTTTCTTGTTTTGATTTTTAAAAAATGTTTGTTTATTTTTGAGAGACAGAGCAGGAGTGGGGGAGGGGCAGGGAGAGAGGGAGACACAGAATCCGAAGCAGGCTCCAGGCTCTGAGCTGTCAGCACAGTGCCCAACGTGGGGCTTGAACTCATGAACCGTGAGACCATGACCTGAGCCAAAGTCGGATGCTTAACCGACTGAGCCATCCAGGCGCCCCTCAGAGGCATTTTCATACCATATTACAGTACTGAAAAAAAAATTGTTAAATGTTTATTTACTTTTGAGAGACAGAGACATAGATAGAGCACCGGTCGGGGAGGGTTAGAGAGACACACACACAGAATCCAAAGCAGGCTCCAGACTCTGAGCTGTCAGCACAGAGCCTGATACAGAGCTCAAACCCACGAACTCTGAGATTGTGACCTGCGCCAAAGTTGGACACTTAACTGACTGAGCCACCCAGGTGCCCCATGATATTTCAGTATTACTTATTTATTTATTAAAAAATTTAAAAAAATTTTGTTTATTTATTTATTTTTTATTTAAAAAATTTTAAATGTTTATTTATTTTTGACAGAGAGAGAGAGACAGAGCTTGAGTGGGTGAGGGGCAGAGAGAGAGGGAGACACAGAATGCGAAGCAGGCTCCAGGCTCTGAGCTGTCAGCACAGAGCCCGACGTGGGGCTCGAACCCACGAACTGTGAGATCATGACCTGAGCCGAAGTTGGACGCTTAACCTGCTGAGCCACCCAGACACCCCAAATCTTTATTTATTTTTGAGAGAGAGAGAGAGAGAGACAGAATGCAAGCAGGGGAGGAACAGAGAGAGAGGGAGACACAGAATCTGAAGCAGGGTCCAGGCTCTGAGCTGGCAGCATAGAGCCCAATGCTGGGGCTTGAACTCACGAACTACAAGATCATGACCTGAGCCAAAGTTGGATGCTTCACCGACTGAGCCACCCAGGTGCCCTTACTAAATATTTTTTGAAAGATTTCGTTTTTAAGCAATCTCTTACACCCAACGTGGGGCTCGAACTCATAACCCCAAGATTAAGAGTCACATGGTCTTGTGACTGAGCCAGCCGGGTCCCCTTCCATATTACAGTTGTTTTAATATCTTGAAAAGCAATGTTTGCTCGGCACTACTTTCCGCCACTAGATCTTGTCATTTAATGCATTGTTAAAGAGACACATATATTACTATGAACACACATATATTTATTTGTTCATTTAAAATTTTTATTGAAGAGTAGTTGACATACAATATTATATTAGTTTCAGATGTATAATATAATGATTCAACACCTCTATATATTAAGGAGTGATCACAAGAAATCTAGCTACCACCTGTCACCATACAAAGTTGTTATATATTATTAACTATATTCCCTACATTGTATGCTGTATCCCCAGAACACACACATATTTAAAAAAAATCTTTTTATAATAACTACTTTACTATCATTGGTTCCCTTTGCAATTCTATGTACTTTATGTTTTTAAAGGCGGCCTCCCCTAGGCTTCACCAGACGGCCAGAGGCATCCAGAGCACAAAGAAGGTCAGGAACGCCCCCTGAGAGGGTCTCTCTGAGCCTCATGCACTTGCCCTAGAAACCATTTCATCTGGAAGTGAGTTAGATCCTGGTCGATGCTCTTCCTACTTTATATGGAGCTACCGGCAATTCCTCGAATGGGCCAAGTTCTCTCTCTTTTCCACGCCTTTGTGCAAACTGTTCCCCTTGCCTGATCACCGCACCATCAGCCCCAGCGCGTCACCTGCCTCCTTGGGTTCACTCCCATCAGCAGGGAGGCCTCCTTTCTCCTCCAGGCGGGGGTAGGTGGGCCAACCTGTGCTTCCCCAGGGTCATATTGATCACATTAGATCGGCTTAGACAGCGTTAACTATGATGGAACACTTTGGAGAGGCAGGCTTCTGGAACACCGAGGCGCTGGTTGGAGCCTTGGTTCTGGGATACCTGGGCTGCTACTCTGCTTTCTCCTCTGGATGACTGTGTAGCCCTATTAGTGCTGGATTAGCTTTAAAAATAATCCACGGTGACTGTGAGTTTCCTGAAGTATGAGTACAAAGACTGTCAGGGTCAGGTGTCTGGATGGTGCCGTCACCCTCAGGCACAGAAGGGTAGTGATGTCGCCAGGGTGAGAGGACCTTATTTCTCTAGTAGCCCTGCAACTCTTGGGACCCCAGGAGCCAGGGTCATGCAGAGCCCTGCTGCACCTGCTTCTACTCTGGGTGAAGGTTCATGTTCCTCACAGTGTGTGTCAATGACCCCTTCCTGCCAGCTCACTGCAGACACCCCCTGCTGCCGTGGCCTTGGGTACTTTCTGAACAGGTTGCGTGAAAGAATGCCTTTCATCCTCGTAAGCCCCTTGGTGGTAGGCACTGTTGTCTTGATGGTACGTCTGAGGAAACTGAGGCACAGAGAGGCTCCGTGCCTCATCCGAGGTCACGCAGTGGTAGAGCCAGGAGCAAGTTCCCCATGCTCTGATTCCGCAGCCAGAGCTCCGGACACAAGACCTGTTGCAGCGTGTGTGAGACAGGCTACAGAAAGCCTTGTATAACTCAGAAACTTGCATAATTTAAGACAATTCCTGACATGTTGGTAGGTGTTTCTGTTTATCAGCTGAAGTGGCATTGCCGTGTGGCGAGCATGCAAACACAGTTTACGATTTACTGGGCCTGCCAGCTTCAACATTCTTCATGCCTAAAAAATATTTGGACTACACATTCGTGGGCATTTTGCATATGAAGAGAGACTATTAATGTCTTTATCACGGTGTCAAACCCACATATACAAAATCTCATAAAGCACGAAGATACTATACTGCTGAGTAACTGGATTTGAATCCGTCGAGGGAGCCTGGGCTGTGAGCTGCTCCAGAGAAGGCACCTCTTTTTGCCCGTGTGTCCCTGTGCCAAGCACAGTGCCAGCAGGTGCCCTGCAAAGGGTCGTTAAGTGAGCACAGTCTAAATCAAAGCCATCCAGCGCAGCTGGTTGTGATTTCTTTTTGGGAGGGGAGCCACCTTTAAATAAGGTTGTACTTCCTGGTAGTTTTGTTCATCCTGGATTTACTACCTCCTTCTTTTCCATTCTTAAAAAGCAGAGGAGAAAGTTATTAGTAACTGATAATGAACAGGGACGGGGACAGACCAACCCGAGGATGAGTCGCAGGTGAGCACGGCATCCTGAAGAACAAGGCTTGCATATCTGAGGGCGTGGGCGTGGTTTATGTATCCGTCTGGGGTCTGCAGCGATGGAAAACCAATTCTGCATAACTTAGCAAAAGGGGACTCCTGGAGCCGAATGAGGTGAGAAGCCTAGCCTTGGGGACAGCAGGAACCCAGGGGCTGCGACGAGGAGGAAGTAGGGAGAGGACACAGTGCAGGCCAGTCTGTTCCAGACATGCCACCAGAGGTGACCCTTGACCCCGGCACACACAGCTGGAGGTTTCCTAACCGGGAGTTTGGGTGCTAGAGGGATGGGGATGTGGGTGCTGGTGTGACAATGGGGACATGTGTCCACCACTTGCACCTCCAAATAATCAGGGTGGAGGGAACGATGAAGGTTGTCTAATCCCTCCTGGTGTCACAGATGAGGGAACTGAGTCTTTGGTTCCATTTCCAGTTGGTGACAGAAGCAGGGCCAGAGCCCTCCTGGGTGCTCTGTGCAGAGAGGGGGCAGAAATGTGTTAACACCGTAAAGACCTTCAAAGCACCATTAGTCTTGGGGCGCCTGGGGGTGGCTCAGTGGGCTAAGTGTCTGACTCTTGACTTCGGCTCAGGTCATGATCTCATGGTTTGTGAGTTCGAGCCCCACATCGGGCTCTGTGCTGATGGTGTAGAGCCTGCTTGGGATTCTTCTCCCTCTCTCCATGCCCCTACCCTGCCTGCTCTCTAAATAAATAAATAAATAAATAAATAAATAAATAAATAAATAAAACAAAGCACTATCAGTCTTTATCATGATGGGTCAAAGACCCTCTTGCCAATAGGTCCTGATGGGGCCTCCCTCCCTCTCACCCCAGTTCTCTCAACCCAGAGAATGAAGGGTCTGGGGTGGCCCTGGCAAGTACAGGGACAGACTCCTGATCAACTCTAGTGGGGAAGATGGCACCATCGCACCTAGGCGTGTGTGTGGCAGGCAGGGTATAATAACCTCAGTGGCCCTCAGCCAAGCCTACCCCTGCCATGTTTCCAGGTGAGCAAGAATTAAGATGGGAGGAAGGCCCCAAAGGGCAAAATAAGAGGGAGGAACATCCCAGAAAGATATAAACTGTAAATTCACGTGGGAGGGCATTTTTATGTCCCCTTGTGTGCTACTTGCTGTAAACGTATGAATCCCAGATAACTTTTGCTACCAGAAGAATACAACCACCGTCCATTCTTGCCAATTTATTGGGCTTTATCCTGGGTGGGGATAGGGGAAGGGCAGAGAAACTAAGATTAATTGAACATCTACTGTGTGCCAGATCTTATACTTAGATAATCTCATTTAATCCAATATTTGTACCAGTCCCATGAAACAGTTATAATGACCTTATTTTATTTTATTTTATTTTATTTTAAGAGAGAGAGACAGGGTGAGGGAGTAGCAGAGGGAGAGGGAAAGAGAGATTTTTTAAAAAATAAAGTGTATTTTTAAAAGTGTAAATTTAGAAGGTCATTTTAAAAGCCCACCCAAGGATATACTGGTTAACTCCAGCTACTTTTCTCTTTACAAACTATAATCCCTTTTAAACATCCTGTCTAATCTGTCTGCTGTGAGACCATAGGGTGGCAAAGGTTGGAGAGAAAGAATCTTAAGCAGACTCCGCATTCAGTGCAGAGCCCAAAGCAGGGCTCGATCTCATGACCGTGAGATCATGACCTGAGCCGAAATCAGGAGTTGGACGCTTAACCGACTGAGCCACCCAGGCAGCCTGTAATTACCTCATTTTATAAGTGAGGAAGCCAAGGCTCAGGCAAACCCCCCAACTGAGAAGGCTAGAGTCCAGGGCTGGCAGAGTGACCCCCAACTTTTGTGATTCTCCTGTGGGTGTGTGTATTAGTCAGGGTTCTCCAGAGAAACAGGACCAATAGAATATATTTGTCATATTTTATTGATTGATTAGTAAGAAATTGGCTCGTGTGATTATGGGGGTTAAGAAGTCACAAGGTCTGTAGTCAGTGAGCTGGACGCAGGAGAGACAGTTACGTAGTTCTAGTCCAGGTCCAGAGACCTGAGAGCCAAGGAGAGCTGATATTGTAAGTTCCAGTCTGAAAGCTGCCAGGCTCAGGACCCCAGGAGAGCCGATATTTTGAGTCTGAAGGCCAGAAGAGACCGGTATCCCAGCCCAATCAGTCAGGTAGGAGGGATTCCCTGTCACTCAACCTTTTTGTTCTATTCTGGGCTTCAGCTGATTGCACGAGGCCCACCCATGTTAGGGAGGATGATCTGCTTTACTCAGTCTACCGATTCAAGTGTGAATCGCATCCAGAAACACCCTCACAGACACACGGAATGATGTGTGACCGGATGTCTGGGAACCGTGTGGCCCAGTGAGGCAGTGAGGGTGACACACAAAATTACCCATCCCAGTGTGACACCGGGACGGTTAGGGGAGGGGCCTTGGAAGCCATTTTATTTCCTCTTTGCAGAGAAGGTTTTGAGAGGGATTAGACTAGGGGCAGGGGCGGGGCGGGGGGGGGGTGGTGCTCAGCCCTTCTCTCTGCCCTTGCAGAGGAGGAAACTTAAGCATTCCCAGCACACAGCTAGACCAGCGCCACAGGTGGAAGCCAGACAGTCCTTCTTGCGGATCAGCCCCCTGGGGGCTGAGTTCTTACAGCCAGGAACATCAGCCAAGGCTCCCAGAGAGGAAGGAGCCAGCGGGGGACCCATCGTTTCTTATCCTGGGACTGAACCAAGCCTGCAACCCTTGTCTCTATCACCTTAGCAATACTATCACAGGCCCAGTGCTTGGACTGGGAGCCGAGCCTGACTGGTTCCTGGCACAGAGACTGCAGGAATGCCTTCTCTCTTCCTCCCCTGTAAGAACCCTGCACGTAGCCTCCAGAATAAAGACTACATTTCCCAGTTACCCTTGTAAGTAGGTGTGGCCATATGAGCAACTTAGGGTCAATGCACTTGAAGCAGAGAATGGTGTGTGTAACTTCCAGGAAATGTCCTTAAAGGGAGGGGTGCCCCTCTCTCCCTCAGCTTCTTTCTTGCCGGCTGCCATGCGGATGTAACGACTAGCACTGGAGCAGCCACACTGGGCCATGAGGTTGACGTAGGAGAGAGGCTGTGAAGCAGCAAGGCGGATGGAGCTTAAGTCTCCAACACTGAAGGCACCATAACAGCCCTGGACCCCCACCTGGAAAGTGACGGCTAAGCTCGATCTTGAGTTTTAGATAGTCCCTCCCTTGCTGTGGGACCTGGGGCAGTGGTTCAGCCTCTCTGGACCTCTGCTCGTTATTGATAGTGATAACTACACATGGTGTGACCTCCCATGCCGGGGGGGGGGGGGGGTGGAGGGCGGGGGGTCAGGTGTGAGTGGCAGTAGGGAGATCTCACCTCCCGGGGGGCAGAACACGGAGAGGCCTGGGGCTTTGTTCCGTGTCAGCTGTTTGGGAAGAAGGTGGTGTAGTGAAAGGGGAGGCATCCTGGGACAGGGTCACCTCTTGGTTTTGCACGTCCAGTGACCTTGGGCATGTTGCTCTCTGTGAACCATACTGTCCTCGTCTGTAAATTAGAGACAGTGATACCGACTCCACAGATGGGGCGAGGATCAGAGACAGCGTGTGTAAAGAGCCTGTGCTCTGTGGGAGGCAGGCGCTCTGTGAATGGCAGCTAGGACTTTCACCGCTGCTCTGCGGGTCCAGAGGCTTAGATTTTTGGGTGCGTGGCGATCACGGGCTTAACTCTCTGGACCTGTTCACTCACATGTGAAATAGGGAAAGAGGTGGTGATTGGATTGCACGAACTCTGAGGGTTCCTTTCCGGCCCGGGTAGTTGATCTGGTCCCCCGCCCGCATTTTACAGGTAGTAAAACTGAGGCTTCATGTGGTGGAGACGACTTTCTCTGCTCCCCTTCCGGTGTGGGGTGACCGTGTGGATGCAGCTGCCCCCCAGGACCACCATGCCCAGTCTGCTTCTCACAGACGGAATGTGGGCAGAAGAAATGCGCGGTGCTTCGGGGCCATGATGGTTAACACGTGGGTGCACCCTCTCCTTCCTCTCTTCCCCATCTGCTAGCTAAAATCCTAGGCCCGGGGCAGCCTTGGTCAGGGGGCATGGTGCTTGGCCCCCTCCCCCAACCAGAGCTGCTTTGGCCTTTGTGTGAACACAGCATTGCATTGCTGAGATTTCGGGGTTCACCAGTTACAGCAGCTAGCGTTGCCGTTAACTAATGCACTCAAGTGGTAGAGTGGTCCAGAGTCTATGCCTTCTCTCTGATTCTTGGTGACATCCCGTTTGAAAGACTACTCTTAGTCTTCTCAATGAGTCTGCCGGTTCCTTGAGAGCCAGAACCGTGGCTTACGTTCCTGCAGGCTTATGACACCCAGCACCTACCCATTGCCTGTCCCCCACTGGGCATCTACAGGGCACCTACCTGAGTCCCACCAGGCTGCGAGCGGACCCCACAGATCAGGTGCTGCGTCCCTCCCACATCGCTGGAGGCCCCAGGGTGTGGGAACCCCCAAACAATGGGCAAGGGAACAGCTAAACTCTCAGAAGAGGGGAGCCTGAGTAGGGCAGGAGCCAAGGCCAGGCGGGTCTGGGAGAGGCATCCGTGTGCAACGGGGGCTTTGCTACTTTGTGGAATTGAGGATGGACGTCTGGCCTGGGGCCGAAGCCCTGATCTGAGTCTAGCTCTGCCCCCAACTTGTATGTGACCTGCAGAAGTCCAAGGTCACCAGAGAGCTGGTGACGGGAGTGGAGACCAGAACCCAGGCTCCCCTCCAGCCACGGATGGGTTCTTTCCTGAAAACACTGCCCCCCCCTCACTCTCTCTTCCCTCAAAGCCTGGGCATCCCTGATTAGGATGCTAATGGAGGGAGAGGTGAGGAACTGAGGGAGCTGGGGACTGGGGAGCCAGTGGCTAATTAAAGGCTCCATGTCAAAGAAGAATGCCAAGTAGGTAATTTCCATGCCATTTGAATAATGGGAAAACGTTTACCATTTCTCCAGTTTGCTTGCTGAAGAGAGAGGGGAAGAAGGAAGGAGGGGAGAAGATTGTGTCTGGAGGGGCCTCTCCATGCTCCTGGGGAGGGTGGGGGGGGCACAGGGGGCAGAGTTGCTCCAGGCAGGGGGAGGGAGGCAGGGGGAGGGAGGCAGGGAGCAGGAGGGGGATAATATTCTGCCTTTTTCCAGAAGGTCCTGTGAAGTTCCTGAAACCGGGCCAGGGGAGAGGGCAGCCATGCAGCGTGGTGGTGATGTCAGGTCCCGGTGGAGTTTAGGAGAGCCCTCCTCATGGGTGCACCGTACTTTATAGTTTACATCATTCGTCTCACTGGATCGGCTTGATAGGCGATCAGTAAGCCAGGAAGGGGTGATGGTGATGATGATGGTGATGATTCCCAATTTGTTTTTGTTTTTTGAGAGAGAGTGCAAGCTTGGGAGGGGCAGAGAGAGAGAGAGAGAGAGAGAAAGAGAGAGCGAGAGCAAGAGAGAGAGAGAGAGAGAGAATTGTAAGCAGGCTCCATGCTCACTGCAGAGTCCTACCCAGGGCTTGATCCCATGACCCTGGGATCATGACCTGAGCTGAAATCAAGAGTCGGACACTTAACCGACTGAGCCACCCAGGCGCTCCGTGATGATTCCTATTTTAGAGATAAATAACCAAGCCACGGAGAGCAAGAGTGAATTGCTTAAGGCCACATTTGTGCATTTGTTCATTCATTAATTCAACAAAACAGTTTCTTGGGGAAAGAGTGCCATGTGACAAATGCCGTGGATGAAGAAGCCATGGCCCCGGTGATGTGAAAGTGTACCCCACCAGGTGCTGTGGGTGCCAGGCGGCAGAGGGACTGAGCCTGCTTGCTTGAGGCAGTTGGGTGCTCCCCAGGGGGCTGGCCTTTATGCTGAGGTGTCATGCAGGAGCTTGCCAAGTGACTGAAGGGAAGAGCATAATCCAGATTGAGGGAACAGCGTATGCCAAGGTGTAGAGTCCCAGGAGGGCTTTTCTTGTCTAGGGAATGGTGAGGGGCCCCGTGTGAGAGGGCCATAGGGCTCGTAGGGCAGGGTGGGGGGTGGGAATGTGGATGGGGTGCTTGGTGGGAGAAGAATGAACCCATAGAGGCAGGTCCTGGACAGATTGTGGAGGGCCTGTATGCTAAGCCATGAGGATTTTATCTTCAGGCTACAGGGCCCTAGGGAGTGGCTGACCAGGTGCTGGTGTAATAAGGCCAAAGCTACTGCTGACTCCTTGCTGGAAGCCAACCCTAAGAACCTGGTTTCCCAGCCCAGCCTGCCCAGCTCAGGCCCCTGCGGTCCCTCAAGTCAGGGGCCGATGAGCAGAAAACCAAGCCAGGGGGTGGAGGGTCCCTGCTGCTCTGACCTGCTCCTTCTTGTAGCAGTCAACCTGCTGATGTAACACATTACCCCAAATCTCAGTGGCTTAAAACAGCAGCCAGTGTTTATTGTCTCTCACGGTTTCTGTGGGTTAGACTTTTGGCAATAGCCTAGCTGGGAGCCTCTGGCTCTAAGTTTCTCATGAAGTTACAGTCAAGATGTGGGCCCAGGGCCACAGTCATCCGAGGGCTGGACTGGGGCCGGAGAGTCTGCCCCAGGATGCCCCATTCCCAGACGGCTCCCTCGCAGGCCTGGCCGGTTTGTGCTGGTGTGGCCAGGGAGCCTCAGTTCACCACTATGTGGACCTCTCCAGGGTTGCTTGAGGTCCCCACCACATGGTGGCTGGCTGTCCCCAGGGTGAGAAAGAGAGACCTAGGTGGAAGTGGCAGCGTCTTCTGTGACCTAGCCTCGAGGTCTCACGCCCTTGTTCCGCCATGGCCCCTTGGTTACACAGTGTGGGAGAGGATGACACCAAGGCAGGAGCCAGGAGGCCAGGCTCACTGGCGGCCATCTGGAAGGCTGCACAGCGCTCCCTCCTGCAGGGGAGAGCAGACAGCAGCTCCCGCAGCAGCGCAAAGAAAGCCGGGCTGGTGAGATAAGGGGGCTTCCCTGGAGAAGGAGGGCACGCCTTGCCTGGCGTTGCCTCCAACTTACTGTGTGACCCTGAGCGGTTTCCCAAGCTCTCCAGGCCTCCGTTTGCCATCTCTGTGGCGTGGGAAGAACTCGTCGGCTCGGCAGGGCTGGGAAGGCACGGAGGATCCAGCTTCCGAGGGACAGATGAGAATTGCAGACCGTGGAGTCTTTTCTCTTCTCATCCTTAATCCCGTTTCTTCACACAGTCGGATAACCAGTTTTCCCAGAAGTCTCTGCAGCAAGCCATTTGCATAACCCCCAAATAAGCACCGTTCCTTCCTTTAAGCTAACTCTCAGCTGAAGATCTCCAGCTGGCTTTTGTGCATTTGAACCAGCGTGGTTTAACTTTCCTCTTCCAAAGGCCACATCGCTCCCCAAGTGGCTTGGAACAGAGGCAGGACCCCATATCAGCTCTGCTCCCTTCCCCCGTGTTACCCCAAGCCTTGTGTGGCCAATGCCCAGGGGTCAGGCCAGGCCAGGCCGAGCTCTCCTCTCCTCTCCTCTCCTCCTCAGCTATCCTTTGTAATGAGGGGTGAGGGCTTGGTGGTGAGGGCCTCAGGATGCCAGAGCCAGAAGGGACCTTGGGGACATCTCATGTAACCCTCCATTTTACAGATAAGATAGTCACACAGCAAGTAAAGAGCAGCACTGGGCCAAGAATCGGGCTTCTGGACTCCTTTGCAGAGCTCTTTCTGGTCTCACCACGGGGCGTGCACAGGAGGTACTCTGTGGTTATTCTAGATGGGCCCTGGGCCACCTCTCTCTAAGAGAGGCAGGGCGGGTGCCAGGGCAGGCAGAGCAGGGGCAGGGCAAGGAGCAAGCGTGCCATCCGTGGACCAGTCAGACCCACCCTTAATGGGCACATGGAGGGGGGGAATAGTCAAGAGAAGAATAAGAAGTGGGCCAGATCTTTGACGACTCATGTTCCACGGAGGAACCACAGAGCAGGAAATAATCAGAAAGCTAACGCAGCACGACCTAGACTCCATGTACTTGGAGGTTGGCTTAAATCTGAGAAGCTCACACGAAGGGGAGGGGTGAGTCGAGTTTCCAGTCCATGGAGTCCAGAAATGGGCCAGCCAGGAAGAGGCCAAAAGGCACGGAGGGACTCAGCGGGCCACCAGCTGCTCTCCTTCCTCGCTACAGACAGACGCCCCTTGTGCTCACAGCAGTGGGAGTGCCATGGTTCTCTCTGGCTTTGAGGGTCTGTTAGGGCCAGGCATGTTGTCCCTTTGTGTTTAGTTGATTGTTCCTGGTGTGGGAGAATTTCTGTCTTCATTTTATGGCCAAGGAGCCGGAGGACCAGAGAGGGCAGACACTTGCCTAAGCTTGCACAGCCAGTTTGTGGCAGAGATGGGTTTGGAAGCTGGGCTTAGGCGACACCAAGGTCTAGGTGCTTTTCTTTCCATGGTGCAGGCAGGAGGGATCCCACCCTCCACCCTCTAGCTCTGCAGTTGTTGGCCTTGCCAAGGCCCTCAAGGAGCTGGTAATGAGCGGGGACCCCCGGGGAGCTAGATTTGCCACCTGCACACGGCCGGGTTAAAGAGGAGCCCTGACACTAATCGGGGAGCAAGAGCCCCAGCATCTTTATTTCTCATCTCTTCTTCTTGGCCCAACAAAAGGCCTTTGCCTTGGTTGGCCTGGTGACAGCATCATGTGATGCTCTCCTGCTCCTTCAGCCTGGCTCCTTCTCAGGCCTTTTAGGCGTGACGACTCCCCACTACCGTTTCATATGCAGTCACAGACAGGAGACATGGGGGACCGCCCAGCCAGCTACCAACCAGCTGTGTTCTCTTGAACGAGTTGCTTACTCTCTCTGGGTCTCAGTTTCTCCATCTGCAAAATGGGGGTAGATGTTGGAGCCGACGTTTGCTAAGTTTCTCTGGTGACTTCCTTCCTTCCCATCTTGATGAGGGAGGTCAGTGGGACGTTAAAGTCAGGACCGCTTCTGAACTCAGGCTGCAGAGATGGGGGATGGATGTCCCCAGGCAGAGGCATCTTTATCCAATCACGTGATTGCTAGAGAGTGATGTTGTTTGCAGAGAATTTGCACTTTCTTTTAATGTCAAAATGCTCTGACATACCCATCCTAATTTGTCCCTCCCTCTCCCACTGCCTCTCACCCCCTGTTTTCTGCCTCCCACCCCATGTCAGCCCCAGCCCTGCATTGCTGGGTTGTGGCGGCTGCAGCCCCTGCCTGCCTTTACGGTGTGACCCAGCTGGGCAGCACCCACAGTGTGCCTGGAACTGCGCAGTGTGATCCTCGTGTTCAGCTCAGAGAGGTCAAGCAACCTGTCCAAACTTCCAGAGTGAAGTGGCCGAGTCGGCATTCAATCCCTGACTGCCTGACTCTGGGACTGTGCTTTCCTCGCTGCTCCTCAATGTGAGGTCCCTACGCCAGGGGTGGGGGGCATCACTGGGAGCTTGTTAGAGGTCAGGCCCCATAGCAGACCTGCTGAATCAGGATCTGCACTTTATCAGGATCCCCAGGAGGTTGTGTGCACAGTAAAGGTAGAGAGAAGCGCTGCTCTAGAACTCTGCCGGCCACCCTGGCTTCTAGGTTCCGGAGCCACCTGATGCTTTCTGGAGGCAAGATTACATGACAGCAGAGCCAGAAAGGCCCCCAGATGTCTTCAATGCTGGTGGTTTCACCAACTGTGCTCTTTGGAGCACTGGGGTTCCCAGAGGTGGCTTTGTGGCTTCTCTGCTGTGGGGTAGGTGCCCAGCAGGCAGGACTCCGGAACTCCCAGGCTCACTTGACCGCTTACCCTTGAATTAGGTTTATAAACTCATGGACGGGGCACCTGGGTGGCTCAGTTGGTTAAGCGTCCGACTCTTGTCTTCGGCTCAGGTCATAGTCTCATGGTCTCAGATCGAGCCCGGCGTTGTTGGGCTCTGTGCTGACAGCACAGAGACTGCTTGGGATTCTCTCTCTCCCTCTCTCTCTCTGCCCCTCTCCTACTTGTGCATGCGCGTGCTCTCTCTCTCTCTCAAAATAAAGAAATAAGCTTAAAAAAAAAACCCCTCATGGAACACAATTTCATTGGACTGGGGTAGGACTGTTAGGGTCTATTGGCTAAAAAGATGTTTTTTAAAACATTCTTTATTCCATCCTTCTATTTGATAAGTGAGGAAATTGTTACTCAGAGAGATGTAGGGACCTGCCCAAAGTCACACAGAATCTGAGACCAGGTTCCAGCTACGTCAGTTAGGATTGTTTTTGACTGCAAGTAGCGGCAAAAGTGACTAAGAGAGACTTATGCAAGTAAAGACTTACAAGAAGGTCAGGCATAGACTGCTGAGGACTGGTACCATGTTCAGCCCAATGATGCATCAGTGGCCCAGGCTCTTCCGGTTTTCAATTTTGCCTGCCCTCCTTCCTGCCACAAGCCCTCTGCCTGGGGCTTTTATCCTCATGGCAGAGAATGGTTGCTATTGCTCCAGACCTTGCATCCATGTTCCAGGTGGGAAGAAGATGGATGGAGGAGTGAGCAGAGGGTATTCTTCTAGTTAATTTTGCTTTTTTTTTTTTTTCTTTTCATTCAGGGAAGGATGCTCTCCCCTGAGGCTCCTATTTGTTTTAGGCTGGGACTAGGTTACATGGCCACCCCTAGCTAGAAGAGAGCCAGGAGTAGGGGAGAGGGGAACGGGCTTAGGTCAAACCATCTGATGGTGAATGCCTCCCTATCTAGGGATCCTGTCCTGGTATCCTGAGATTCTTCAGGGCCCAGAATTGCAGCCTTTGGGATGGAATGGGTTATGTTTGAATCAGAGAGGCTTGTGCTCAAGCCTTGGGGCTTGACTCCCCCCCCCCCCCCCCACCAAAATGGTCCTTTATGGGAACCATTTGATGTGGGGACTAGAGCTCTGCTAAACAAAGACATACATTCTTGGGGGGCTTAGGGGCAGAGGGATTGGGTTAGAGGGAAAACCACAAGGGCTAATTCTAATTCTCTGACTATCTCTACAGCTCACAGTCCCTAATGAAAACATGTGTAAGAAACCCGCAGGGTTAATTTTGCCAAAAAAAATTCCAATAAAGCCCCATTAGATTTTCACGTTAAATTAATGTAATGGATGCTTAAAAGCCATGCTAATTAGGCTTTGTTATTAACAGGAATGTCAGGTGGATGGGATCTGGCCCAGAGCTTACATTTTTTCCTGGCCACCTATGGGAGATGGATTTGTCAGTGGTCGGAAGGCACCACACCATCTGGCCCCAACAACCCAGCTCCCGCTCATGCCTTGGAATGTCTTTAGTCATTTAAATTCATTTGCCCGGAACTGGAATATTTGCTTCACCAAGATGACAGGCAACAAACTCTGTTTTATGTTGGTTTTTATTTTTATTTCTTGGGACATTTCCAAATTTTCCCTTCTAGGGACTGTCCTAATGTTTCTGCTAGGGACATGGCTCTGATGGGTTCTTCCCTTGCTCAGAAATCTTTGATAGCTCCCTATTATTGTCTATCTGATAAGTCCAGAACCCTGACTTGGCATTCAAAGCCTTCTGGGATTTAGCCCTAATTCACCTTTCTGGCCCCTCCCCATTCCTCTCCATATGTACTAAGGGAAGGCTCCTCGCTGAACTTGGCCTTCCCAGTTCCCCTTGACTTTGGCTATAACCCCCAAACCCCATCATCTCAGCCTTCCAACATTTGTGTTATTCTTTCCATTTTACAGATGGCAAAACTGACCCTGATCACTCAGATTCCCTTTATGTAAGACCCCGGGCACGTTTTGGGTGCTCAAATAATTCCTGTCTCTTCCTTTTCTCCCTTTCCCTCAACCTGTCTGCTGGGCCAGGTAGGACATCTTTAGGGTGGCTACCTGTCCTGCCCCAGGGCTTGGGACTTGGGAATTCCAAATGCCACATGGCATTTGGGAAGAGACTCTGTTTCCGGAAGGAGAAATGCACAAAGCCAGGATGAACAAGAGAAGGGAAGGCCTGGCCCCTGTTCCTCCCATCATCCCAGGCTGTCTGGGCCCAGGTTATATGCTCCACACTAGAGACAGTTTGCATATCATAGGGAGACCCTGACCCCAACCCCAGGCTCATCTGCGTGTTTATAGGGGACAAAACCTATACTGTTTGCCTCCAGGCAGCCTGAACTGGGACACCAGCTGTTGAGAGGAGCTGGCTGTGAGACACCTGCCCAGCATCTGGGGCACTGGGGCCTATGGGAAGTTGCAGTCAGAGGTAGGCTGGGGGGACCTTCTTCCCTGTGGGAAGCTGAGCTCGAGCCCAGCCAATAGGGGCAGAAAGGGTCCAGGGTCTCTTTGCAACTGTCCTATCCCTGCATCATAGTCCACGCCTGCCTCTGAAGGCTCAAGGACGTAAACCTCATCTCCAGGGCCACCAGTCTCTCTAGATCTGAACTAGGACAAGAGAGAGGTCATTTAAACCTCTTCTTTCTCTGTACTTTGAGATCTCTCATGTCTACGTCCAACCCATGGGGGTTGGCCATTCCCCTTTGGGGGCGAGTTGGATTTTCCCTTTCGGGTCACCACCAGGTTTGGGGTGAATCGCATGGTGTCTGATAGGAGAACTACAGGGTAGACTTTGGTACGGGGATGAGTCTCACACAGCTAGGAGAGGCAGGAAGGGAGAAGGTTTGGGTCTTGGGAGCCTCATCAATCACCCAGATGCCTGTTTGTTGAGCCCCAGGCACTCAGAGAGCAAGGAGGAAGGGACAAAAGAGCGGCACAGTCTCCAGGAGGGAGCTTGAGAAAGCTTAATACTTTAGAAATTGCTCAGAGGCTTTTTGAGGAAAATCCAGCCGTGATAGGGATGTGACAGCACAAGAAAGCAAATGGGGCTCCTCTGGGCCCAAACCACAACCAGAGGAATTGCTGGAGATTGAAATGTTTACTTCCATCCAGGCAACGAAGGAAAGTCAAAGGCCAGCAGACAGTGTGCGTGTGCGCGTGCATGTGTGTGTGTGTGTGTGTGTGTGTGTGTGTGTGTGTATGTGCGTGTGTGCGGGCGCGCGTGTGCATTTGTGCTCGCACACACACGCGTAGTTAATGCAAGGCCTCCCACTGCAGAACAAATTGTCCGACTGACCCCAGGCAGGAGGGAACATAACTCCCCAGTCTTGCACACTGGAGATTTCCCCAAGACGGAGCCTGTCAGCAAAACATGGCCTGAAATGCAAACCTATACTGGCCCTCAGTAGATGGCCTGACTCCCGCGTACCATCAGTGGAGATGACGAGAGGAAAGAGGCCAAGGCTTTCCCCGGCTGACTCCGCGTATTGTCCCCTCCCCTACATAACTCTTCTTTCTTAACGAAGGCCATGTGGCCTTGTGGAATTTGCCCCTGAGCTTTTGTATGACAGGTGGCACCAGGATGGGACCCACCTTGCCTGACACCCTTCTCCAGGAAGCTTCTTGAAACGCCTGGGTGATCTCTCTGCCTCAAAAATCTTGCCCAGATGGCAGGATGGAAGTCCTGGCAGAGACACGTGAACCCAGATGCCCAGGGTCTCAAAGAAATGAAGAGGGGGCCACGGAGGGGGGAAAGGGAGACGTGGGGGTGGGAAAAGAATGCTGGGAATCTGGAAGCAGAGGGTATGAACTTCTGGCCTGTGCAGGGATGGGGGGCAGAAAGAGACTCCGTGCGCCAGGGCATACCTTGCCCGGCCCAGGCCACCTGCACTGCCATTTCCATCCTGGCACTTGGCACAATCTGGAGTACCTCTCAGAAAGGGTGGCCTCTTGGTCCAGCCTGCTGCCTGGGGCCACTCGGGCCTCTACTTCTTGGTGCACAGCTTGTGGCTTGTGGGGTCATTGAACAGGAAGGTGAGAGAAACAGAGCTGAGGAGGCAGCGCTGCAGGGGGATGCCCACGAAACCTTGGCCTTTCTGGGCTGGGCTGTGGGAAAGGGGAAGAGAGGACCAAAGGCCAAAGGGTCTCTGGAGGGATCTGTGCCTCCACTCGGGGTTAATTAGAGGCCAGGCCACTGGGGAGATGAACCCTTCCCCTGGCTCTCTCTGCTCCCTGAGGCAAGAAGACACAGCAGGGCACCGAAAATATCGATGAGGAAGGTAGACTGTGTCTGTTTCCTAGACCTCGGGGGTTAGGACTCTCCATATGAGCCATAGCATAAGAATTCTAAAGTTTCCATCCGTTGCCTTCCCAACAGCCACCCCGCTGCCCACTTTTTCCTCGCTATCAGAACTCAGATACCAGCAGCCATGCTTTTAGGGGAGGCTGGGACCCTCCCCACCCCAGGAGTGAATCCTGACTACGCCGAGCCAAATGTGACAATCCCATTTCCTTGGCTGGTGATGTTTGCACATGGGCATGCCATGCAGTTCTGGCCAGTGACAACTAAGGGGGAGACTCCTGGTGGAGAAGGGTGCCTTCTGGGAAAAGCTTTTTGAGATCTGGGAAACTGACTGGCCAAAGAAGCAGCTACCCCTGCCCACCACCTGTGGATATTGTTTGATGAGGATGTGATGCCTGGAGCTTTGGCAGCCACATTAAGATCATGAGGGAAGTGGTTAAGATGCTGAGGAACAAATAGAAAGGGAGAAAGATTCTGGTTTCTGATGGTATCCCTGGACTCAGCTGAATTAACCAAATGTGGGATCACCTTACCTCTGGATTTCTTAGTAGAAGGAATTATGAACCTTTTATTTTTAAAACTACTCATAATTGAGCTTTCTATTCGTTGTTGCAGAAAGCAGCCAACCTCATCACATTTCTGAGGTCAAGATGAAATAATTCGGATTCTCTGCTGTGAATCTCTCCTTGGGGACAGTGAAGGTGTCTCTGAGCTCACTGGAAACTTAGCTCAGCTGGAACTGCCCCCTTCCCTTCCAGGCAAAAGTTGAAGAGTCTGGGTTTGGGAACCAGAAAACAGAAAACTTGGGTTCAAATCCCACACCTTCACGCAGGTACTGTGTGACCTTATGTTAATTATTTAAACCAGGGGTGGGCAAAATTTTTCTGTAAAGGGCCAGAAAGTAATTGTTTAGGCTTGGTGGGTCATACGGTCATACGGTCGCTATTGGAACATTGTTGGAACTATTTCACTCTTGTTTTAATCTGAAAGCAAATCGTGGATAACATGCAACTAAATGGATACGGCTGCGTTCCAATAAAACTTTATTTACAAGAACAAGTAACACGCTGGATTTGGCCTGCAGGCCATGGCAAATCAACCTAAATTCTCAGACTCTTAGCTTCCTCAGTAGGAAAACGAGGCTCATTTCTGTCTTCCTCATGGGGCAAATCTGGGCGTCAAATGAGTTGACTTAAAATGATCACTACATAAATAAAAGGTACATGTGGGCCCCCGTTCCTATGAGAATCAAAGTGCTGGCCCTCAAGAATGGCGAAGCACTTGACTACCACCTCCTATAGCTGTGTGACTTTGGGAAGTACCTTAACTTCTCTGGGCATCACTTTCCTACCTTAAGACCGACTTCATACACGGTTGCAAGGGTTAAGTGACTACTGTGTGTAAAGGACGGCACGGATTGAGTACACAAGGAACAGTAGTAAGTGTTATTAATGAGTAAAGCCCCTCTTTTCTGACCTGGCAGATCCCATTCTTTCTCATCCTATCTATATCCTGACATTTGGTAAATCTTGCTTTCCTCCCATGGATGTCAGAGCCCCTGGGGGCCTGCACACCGCCCCGCCTGCCGTGCACTCTCTCTCCCTCCACCACCCACCCATTGCCCTCCCCACCACACCCGCTTCCCCATTTAACAGAACGAGTAATTAACAATGTTAATTCTAATCTCATTTGCTAATGAAGGCATTCTAATTGCACCATAATTGGCAGCGGCTGCAGCAGAAAAAACACAAAATAAACCCTGCGTGGGTAATTCGGTTTAACTTCTTTATAATTACCTTGCAGGCTGGGACCCGGTGGTTTTGAGTGGGATGGGGAGGTTGGGGGATTAAGAGAGGGGCGGGCAAAGACCCGAGGGTGGGAGAAAAGGGGTGAGCGGAGCACTTCTCTTGTCCCGCTCTCCTGCTTATCCCCAGACCTCTGACATAAACTTCCTTCTCGACTCCCATTTTCTCCTTGGGCGAGTCCTGGCAGACGTCTTCTGCAGGCTGACTACAGGATACTCCGGGGCATGGACTTACTCGCCCTCCAATATCTTCATCAGCCCGCCCTTCCCCAGTCCGGCCTCTGTGAGACCAGAATGCAGGTCCCAGATCTTTCCACCCTGAACTCACAGCTCTGACCTGATATTCCAGACAGACCCAATTGTCGGCGCGGCTTCTGTACAGGCTGTGTCCTCCGATTAGGAACGCCACCCCCACGTTCCCCTTCACCCCCTGGACAACCCTGTGAAGGAAAGGCTAACCTGCTCTCCTTTACTTAGTGCAAACCTGCACCGTAACACACATCCCATTATTTCACACGGGCCTGTTTACTGTTGACAGCCTTCCTTTGTCACTAGATTGTGTCATTTTATGTATGGACCCCTCCCCCTCCCCGCCCCCTGCCTGTGCCTGACCCAGAACAGGTGCTTGGTTCTACTTTTGTAGAGTGCTTGCATGAGATGTAGGTGACCGTGGAGAACATTCTGGAGGCATGTGGCAAGGACCTGGGTTCTAGTCTTGGCTCTCTACATACAAAGGCATTTCTCTGTAGAGTGAAAGACTCATACTCTATAATCTCTCCTTCTCCACCTGTTCTCAAAGTCAAGGACTTCTTGAACTGTCCTGCTTGAAATGCTTTCTCCCTTCCTAAATAAATAAGTAAGTATTAAAAGTCAGCCAACAGGGGAGTCATATCCATTCCAGGCCATCTCTGTCACTGGAAGTGAAGTTTCTGCCTAAACTTCTCGTGCAGCCTTCTCTATTTCCACCAGGCAACCTCACTCTGATGTTGATGGTTCTGAACAAGTAAACGTCTTCTCTGAACCCTGATATAACGTCTTCTGCATCTCATCCGACTAAGCCTTACCTTGATAGCTTCCCCTGCCCAGTTTTGGAAGAAACGAGGGCCCAAGGTATTTGTTCGGCGTATACTTACAACCATTCCCATAGCAACCAGCTGTGATTCAGACTGAGCGGGGAACTGCTTTCCTTTAAGAGAGATGGCGGGAGAGGAAATCTAGCATTTCTGGCCAAAAGAGAGCGCTTCCGAAGGAGGTCCCTTCTTCTGAGCCTGGAGTCCCCACGCACTGTATCAAAGGCGGGCATCCGCGCTTAGGGTGTTCATCCGTGGTCTCTCGGTTTCATTGTTTCATTGGAGACATCCCTCGTGGAGACCTCTGTCCTGCTCTCCTGTTCCCCTGCAATCCCGGGGGTTCTTTGCCACCACCTGGAAATCTCCTTGGCTTCTCCTCTGTCTGGGTATCGTGTCTCCCGGTTCCCACGCCTCCATTTTTTCTTGGTTTATGCTCTTATTTTGGTGTAGCATGGGAGATAAAATTTCCGAGACTGCCTTTGAGAAATTTAATGCCATGCAGCTTCCTGATCTTTTTTATGTAACCAGACGTTTTCCCTTTCCCCTCCGGTGGCTTTAATAGCTTCATCCTCAGTGTTTTGAAATTTCCCAACGAAGTGCTTTGGCATCAGGGGCCCATGAATCTGGAAACTCATATCCTTCAATGCTAAGATATTTGCTTATGTTACTTCTGTGATCATTGCCTTACCTCTGATTTCTCTCTCTTTTTGGATTGCCTGTTAGTTAGATGTTGGGTCTCCTGAACTGATCTTCTGAAATTTTTAATCATTTTTCTCCTTTTTTATTCTTTTTTTGTTGTTGTTGTTGTTCTCGGAGATTTCCTCAGTGTTATTCACTCACCCTCCAGTGGAATTCTCTCTCTCTTTTTGATTCCCAAAGTTCCTTTTATTTCCTGAGTGTTCTTTTATTTATTTTTGTGTTTTAATAGGAAACTGTTCTTTTTTCAAGCGTGCCGTATCTTCTCTTATACAGGGACGACTGTAAGGTTTTAAGAGATCCTGTTTCTTCCTAAATGCCCTGGCTTTCTGGAAGCCCCGCATGCATGGGGCTGTTCTGTTCCGTCAGAGAGGAGTTCTCCAAGCTCCAGCCTGGGTGGTGGGAGCTGGGCTGACAGTGCTCAGGAAATTGAATGGGAGTGGGAAGCGAGTAGATCTTTACTTAATACGTGTTTTCTGTCATCACCTTGCCCCCGGTGAGGACGGGTGTTCTGGAATTTAAAGCCCTTCAGATCCCATCACTCTTCTCTCTTATGAGGGAGAGTGGGGATTGTGTCTGGAGGGTCTGATGACTTTGTAATGCAGACTTTCAGTCACTGTGTCCATTTAAATATTATTCATTCATTCATTCATTCATTTTGAGAGAGAGACAACATGAGCAGGGAAAGGGCAGAGCGTGAGAAGCGGGGAGAGACAGAGAATCCCAAGCAGGCTCCGCACCACCAGCACAGAGCCCCATGTGGGGCTTGAACTCACGAAACCGTGAGATCACGACCTGAGCTAAAACCAAGAGTCAAGACGCTTACTCCACTGAGCCACCCAGGCGCCCCTCCTTGACTCCATTTTTAGCTTGACCTGAGCCCTGCTTTCAGAAGCGGCTGGTCTTCCCCATACTTGAGACTTTCTGGGCTTCTGCACTAGGAACCAGCCAGGTCCTGGGCTGCCCCACAGCCAATGCAGGCTTCAGCCTTGTCTGACCTCCCGTGTGTGTCGGCTGTTATTCGCCTATCTGCTCCCCGGTCTCGGCAATTTTGTTGGTGTTGCCTCCTCTTCTTTTTTTCCTGGTCTTGTTTACGTCTTAACGAACTCCCTTAGTCATTTTTGTGGTGTGTTGGGAGGAAGTAAGGAAAAGAGTGACTCCCTCCTGTGTACACAGCACTTCAGCGTTTACGCAGCCCATCCACATCCATTGTCTCATTTTTTATATGTCTTTTTTTAATGTTTATTTATTTATTTATTTATTTTTATTAAAAAAAATTTTTTTTAACGTTTATTTTTGAGACAGAGAGAGACAGAGCATGAACGGGGGAGGGTCAGAGAGAGGGAGACACAGAATCTGAAACAGGCTCCAGGCTCCGAGCGGTCAGCACAGAGCCCGACGCGGGGCTCGAACCCACATACCTCGAGATCGTGACCTGAGCCGAAGTCGGACGCTTAACCGACTGAGCCACCCAGGCGCCCCTGTTTATTTATTTTTGAGAGAGAGAGAGAGAGAGAGAGAGAGAGAATCCCAAGCAGGCTCCACAGTCAGTGCAGAGCCTGACACGGGGCTTGAACTCACAAACTATGAGATCGTGACCCGGGCTGAAACCACGAGTCGGACGCTTAACTGACTGAGCCACCCAGGCGCCTCCATTCTCTCATTTTATCTGCCAAGAGCCCAGTGGACCCGGCAGGGAGGGAATTTTTCTCCACCACATTTAACTGGGATTCTGAACGTGACCCCTTAAGCGGCATTTAAACAGAAGTGAGCAAGAGTTAAACAGAGGTGAGGGGGGGTTTCACTGCCATCGTCCCTGCTTCCCCAAGCTCCCCATGTGGAATTTAATGAGAAGTGAAATGCCATTGGCAACGTGGACCCAGTGGGAAGAGGAATTTGGAATCAGGGCTGCTAGAAGCAGCCTGGGTCCAGGGCACCTGCAGTAACATTGCTTTGATGTAGTAACTGATGATGTGAAAATTAAAAGTTGAAAATCAAAGGCGAAGCCTGATAGTGATGTGAGGCATTGAGGGGGGCGCCGTTGGGATTTCTCCCCTCTTTCCTCAACTCCTGCTTTTCTTTCCAGGCCTGTCACTTCTGCTTGTTGGCAGATGTGTGTGTGTGCGCGTGCATGCACACATATGTATTTGCATGTATCTGGGTGTGTGTATGCAGGCATCTGTGTGAGTGCACCTGTGTGTGTCTGTGTACACGTGTCCGTGTGTGTGCAGATGTGGATGTGTGTATCCATCTGTGTCTGTGCATGTGCACACAGTTATGTGTATGTTCATGTATGTGTTGGGCAAGAGTGACAATTTGTGAATTTCAACTTGGTAAAGTGGGAAAGCAAAGGTTGTAGATGTGGATTCAAGGACAGACATACTCATATTATTGTAGGCAACTCTTGCTTTCTCTGGGTCTCTATGTTCTTATATCCAAAGTGAGTTTTAAGATGTCAAAGCTGGATACCACATGCGGGGGGCGGGGGTGGTGCATTGTGAGAGCTCTCGGAGCGATATATGGGGAGATAACTTTGTCAAGTGTCAAGGATCATGCAAATGTCATTCATTCGTTCATTCATTCATCTGAGGCATACTTTTTGAGCTTTTTCTAATAGGACCCATGTTCTGAGGAACGTACTTTCTCTTGGGAGAAGCAAAGACAGAGGCACCTAAGATACCCCATGTAGAGAGCCTGGGGGAGCACCGGGGGGGGGGGGGACACCAAACCCGGCCAGAGGAGGAGGAGGGCCTTTAGAGGTCAAGGCTGGAAGTGGGGGGGAGTAGTTCATGAGGAATCGCTATTGCAGACAAATGGAGGCAGAGGCCTGGGTTCAAATCCCTTTAGACAGGAAAGCAGAGGTACACAGACAGGGATGTGAGAGAGTGATCTGTCTGATTTGCCGGGAAGATGGTCTCAAGGGGCTGGGCGCCATGAGACTTCATCCAGTCCATTGCCTGCCCCCCCCCCCCCCACTAGGGACGGTCAGGCAAGACCCGGGGAAGTCTTGGCTCCTGGGCTCATCCTTTCACTCCGTCTTGAATGTAGTGAGCATTTATTAAGCCCCCACTCTGCTATCCCGGGCTCTGGGGATGCAGAAGCAGACCCACCTGGTGGAGCCCAAGGCTGGGCAGGGCCCCTCGTCGCCAGCCCTGCCTCTAGGTACACCTTCCAGGCTCAGGCTGGCTGGGAGGGTTCTCCCGGAACAATGTCACTGCGGAGTTTTATGCTGTTTTATCCCCTTCCAGGGGAACATCTGCCAGTGGCTTTTACGATGCCGAATAAAAAGCCCTTTTTTTTTTCCTTTAGATATTTTTATTTCACCTTTAGAGGATGTACAGTAAGGGTGAGAACATCTCGATGAAATCTCTGCAGTAAATAACTCTTGGATCCCTTTCTCATGCAAGCAGAAGGACAAAAGGACAAGGCACGCTGGAGGTGGCCTCCCCACCTTCCTCATCCTTATGGTGCTGGTTCTCAGCTAAACCACAAGCAGGTGGGGAGGGATAGAGGTGGCCTCTGGGCTCCATGGGAAGGGGCTGAGGGTGCTTGGCCACCTACCATGCACTTCACCTTGGTGTGCAGGGGCTAAGTGGTCAGGACTCTGGATCTGCTCTGCTTTCATTTGGCTCCTGCCTTCTCCACTTGCTAGCTGTGAGACCTTGGCCAAGTTATTTGTCACCTTTGTGCCTCAGTTTCCTCATCTCTAAAATGGGGATCACAACGTTGATTCAAATGGAGAGATGATTCCCATCTCTAAGATGGGAATCACAACATGCCTACCTGACTAGAGCTGTCGGGGTGAATACATAAAATCGTGCAGGTAAAGTACATAGAAGTGTCTGGGATGCAGAAAAATGTTAAGAACTGGTCGCTCTTTTATTCTTCTTATTTTGTCTCTTCGTCAGCTAAGCAGGCCCTGGCCGTGTGCCTGTCTCATCTCTCAGCGGAAGGGTGGCCAGCCTCTCATTTGAGCCCACGAGGAAGGTGAAACTGCGTGGGTTGCCCAGGCCAGCCAGGGGGAGAGCGAGGGGGCCGAGCGGTCCCTTCTCTCGAACGCAGCCCCTGAAACTTCTACTCCTGAGGAATCATTCTGAGATTTCCCCTGGGGGGCTGGAAGGCAGGTCCAGAAGGGGGAACGACTTCCCCAAGGCCAGCGTTGCCCCAGCACAGAGCCAGGATCTGGGCTCAGCCACGTTCGCTGACCCCTGGTCCCAGGCTCCTTCTTGCCTGCCGGCCACCTCTCGAGCATGGATGCGTCTGTTTGGGGGCCTCAGACTTGAGAGGTTGCCCCTTGCCTCCAGACCCAGGGGAGTCGGGCAGGGGAGGACTCCACGGTGGTAACGAGTGGGCACCCTTGGCTCTAAGCGTCAACACTGGACTCTAAGCTGGGCTGTCCCATGTGTTGTCGGTGGCGGGGTGGGAGGTGGCCAGGGCTGCGGGGTCAGCGATGACACACGCCTGGGTGTTCTGCTGGACTGAGAGGCGCCAACGGCAACTGTTTTTAATGAAGCTGTCAGCTGGGCCGCTAGGCTCTGGGGAGCAGACTGGGTAGAAAATCATCAATTTAAACAGAAAATGAGTCAGAGGCTTGGGGTGGGGTGGGGTGAGGGCCTGGGGTCAGCAGGGAAGGGCTGGAGGAGCTCTGTGGGGGGGCCGTGGCACTGACGGGCTCGGCCCAGGTGGCCCAAACCCTACCCCACCCACCACGGGGCCCTCCCTGCGGTGTTCGGGCTGGTTCAGTAAACCTGTCCTTAGCATCGGCTCTGTGCCAGGCACTGAGCCAGTGCTGGGAATGGAGACAGGAGACGCGTCCCTGCCTGTAAGAAGCCCAGTCCTCAGCAGGAGACAGACACCTAAGCAGTCAATGATACTGGCCCTGCGAACAGGGCATAAGAGGGCCGACTCTGGGACTTGATTGTCTGAACTTCTGTCTTTGGCTTGGCCCCCTCCTAGCCTTAGGACCTCGTGCAGGTCACCTAAGCTGTCATTGCCTCTGTGTTCTCATCTGTCACATGGGGTGCACCATAATGGAGACGTGTGGGTAACAAACTCCCCGAACTCAGGGGCACAAAGGACCGCCATGTTATTACGTGCTGAGAGGTTCTGTGGTCAGGAATTTGGACAGGGTGCAGGGGGGATGGGCCTGTCTCTGCTCCACAACGTGTGGGGCCTCAGGCTGGAAGACTTGGACGTTCAGGGGTGATGAAAATGGCGGGGCTGGAATCATCTGGAGGCTTCTTTCTCACATGGGACTCCAAGGCTGGGCTCAGCTGGGACTGCAGACCAGAGCCACTAGCAGCCTATGCATGGGCTTAGGCTTCTCACAGCCTGGTGGCTTCTGAGAGGGAGCCTTCTGGGGGGAAATGTCCAGAAGGCAAGAACCCAAGGTGGCTGCTCCTTTGTAACCCAGCCTTGGAAGGCACACTGCATCACTTCTGCTGGACTCTGTTGGTTGAAGTCGTCACAAAACCACCTAGGTTTGAGGGGAGGGGACATTTTCAAAACCGTCTCTCTACTCAGAGTGCTGGATAGTTAAATTAAATGAGAGACATGTAATGGGTGTAGGATAATGCCTGTAAGTACCCAATAAATGTTAAGTATTATCATTAGTGCTGTCGTGGGGAGGACATGGTAAGAAAAGGCTTGGGAGTGAAGGGGTATCTGAGCAGGGTTTTGAAGGATGAATAGGAGTTTGCTATGCACCATGGAGGGAGCACAGTTCAGGTAGAGGGAAGAGCTTAGGTAAAGGGAAAGAAGGCTTGAGACAATGATGTGTTCGGGGACAGCAGGTGTAATTTGGTGTTGTTGCAGCACTGAGGGCAAGGAGGAGCATGGCTGAGGACATGCTACAGGGGCGGCAGGTTCACAGGAGGCAAAGCAATGTCTTGTGGGCCTGAGAAGTCCGGATTTTATCCTGAGGGCATCAGGGAGCCATGGAAGGTTTCAAGCAGGGGAGTGACATAGGCAGGCTTGTCAGAAAGATGATTCTGGCAGCATTGTAGGGGAGGGGCTGGGAGGGTAAAATCTGAGGCTGGGGACCAGCGAGGAGGCCATTACAGAAAGAGATGAAGAAGGTCTGGCCTAAGTGGGTAGCAGTGAGGACAAAGGGAGCCAGTCAGACACGGAGCGACTTAAGCTAGAACATGAGCTGGATTGGGGTAACTGGAGGCGGGAGGAAAGGGAGCGGCCCAGGGGAGGGTGGACCTGTGGCAGGAGGCTGGATGTAGGTGGGTAACATCAACCTTGTTCCCGAGCAGGGCCAGGGAAACATGGCGGACACGCAGTCTCCTCAGCCAGGCCTGATCCTGCTGCCTCGCTGGAGGATGCCTTCAACTCAGCTCTGAATCCTTCTCGATCGACTCGGGCCACACTGCTTGGGGTCCGACAGGCTGTGGAGGTGGGGGGAAAGAGGAGTCAAGGATACCCCCACATGAAAGCAAGGGCAGACTCTTATCCTTCCTGTGTCCAAGGTTTGGGAAGCCCTTCTTGAGAACAGAAGGGTCTCTCGGCTCAGAGCCCTGTCCCACGCTGAGGGCCAAGTGTCGGTGACCTTGGCTGGGGGGTGGCTCGGGCCACAGAGTGGCAGAGTTCCAGAGTGTTGCAATGGGAGAGTCCTGGGAGGAGGCCCCAAGTCTGGCACTAGACAGGACTGTGTTTTAGCTGTGGTTCTGCTTCTTGGCCGTGTGTACAAAGCTCTGTGCAGAATGGAGGCCATGACCTCACCTTCCCCACAGGATTGCCAAGGGGGCTGAATGGAATCATAGATGGGAACAAGTGAAGGCCAATATATATATATATATATATATATATATATATATATACATACACACATACATACATATACCACTGACCCTTGAACAACACAGGCTTGAACTGCATGGGTCCATTCATATGTGGATATTTTTCAATAAATACAGTACAGTAGTGTAAATGTATTTTCTCTTCCTTGTGATTTTCTTGATAACATTTCCTTTTCTGTCATTTATTTTATTGTAAGAATACTGTATATAATACATACAACATATAAAATATGTGTTAATTATCTGTTTTTGTTATCAGTAAGCCTTCCAGTCAACAGTAGGCTGTTAGTAGTGAAGTTTTCGGGGAGTCAAAGGTTATGCACAGATTCTCAACTGCATAGGGGAGAGCGGGTTGGTGCCCCTAACTCCTGAGTTTTTCAGGGGTCAACTATACACACACACACACACACACACACACACACAATTATATAATTGTATAATTATACATACACATATATATGTATATGTATAATTATTTTTAGAAGGACTTGGCTCACACAATTACAGAGGCTGAGAAGTCCAAGCTCTGTAGCTAGCAAACTGAAGACCCAGGAGTCAGACCATTGTTCCAGCTCAACAGTCAGGCAGAGAGAGTGAATTCTCCCTTATCCTGCCATTTTGTTCTTTTCAAGCCTGCACCAGGCTGGATGAGACCCACATACATTGGGGAGGGCAGTCTGCTTTATTCAGTCTGTTGATTCACTTTTTTATCTCATCCAGAAACACTCATGCA
This sequence comes from Leopardus geoffroyi, assembly GCF_018350155.1. NCBI lineage: Eukaryota > Metazoa > Chordata > Mammalia > Carnivora > Felidae > Leopardus > Leopardus geoffroyi. Next base: position 22,392,517 of record NC_059330.1, on the reverse strand, counting down.
GACAACACCCAGAAGAGTGTTTAACCAAATATCTGGGCACTCTGTGGCCCAGTCAAGCTGATGTAAAATATTAACCTTCACAGAAGAGACTGCTAAGGGTTACTCGGCAAACTTGTGGCAGACCCAGAGGACGGTCTGATCCAGGCAGAGATGGGAGGGCAGAAAGCAGAGATTTCTGCCAGTATCTATCTTTACACCAGGGCAGCAGGACAGACGTGACCTCCTCCCCAGAGAGCACGGCACCTTCTGCCTTTTGACCTGGGTTCTAGTTCTGGCTCTGTCATTTTCTAGCTGAGTGACTCTGGGCCATCACATCTTAGGGCCCTGGTTTCCTCCTTTGTGCAGAGAAGTTGTGTTGTGCATCTATGGCTCGCTGAGTGACCATGTTGCATGTGACAGCAGGATGAGGGAATCTGGGGCAAGAGACTAACGTTTAGCAGAGAGCATAGAAGGGGGGTCAGGGTGGTGCTGGAACCAGCATTCCAGAACCACCGACTCTGTGTCTTTGCAGGAGTTATTTACTCTTCCTGCATCTTAGTTTCCTCATCAGCAAATGGGGATCCAATTAGATAATGCATCCTAAGTGCGGAGCATGGTGTGGAGCTCATGCAAACCTTCCAAGAATATTAGTCATTCGGATTTTTTGAGAGCCTTCCACGTGCCATGCATTTTATTTATTTACGTAAAACCCTTAGCTCATCAAGTCACCCCAATAGCCCAAGAGGCGGTGTGGCAGAGGCAAGACTGCATGCTCCACAGTTTTTCTGTTTCTGCCTCCACGACATGCAGTGGACTACATTTCCCAGCCTGCCCTGCAGGGGGACCGTGGGACCTCCATCTGGCCAATGGAATGGGGGCAATGTAATGGGCTCTTCTGCTTCCAAGCTGGCCCCCTCAAACCTCCTGTGTGAGGTGCCTTGTGTTCCCTCTTGACGCCTCGGTTGGTCAGCTGTGGAGGATCTAAAGCAGCGGTTCTCCAACGAGGCAATTTTGCTCCCTCTCCTGCTGGGGACGTTCATTAGGCAATATCTGGACACATTTTTGGTTGTGACAACTTGGGGTAAATGCTACTACTGGTGTCTCGTGGGTAAAGGGCAGGGATGCTGCAAAACATGTCAGAATGCATAGCACAGCCTCCACTACAAAGAATTATCCAGCCCCAATGTCAGTAGAGCTGACATTAAGAAACCCTGGGCTCTAGCCCAGGTCCCAAGGCCCTGGGATAGTCTAAAAAGAAGAGCCTGCGTTCTTGAATGACTGTATGGAGCACAGCTCTCCTTCCCCCATGGTTTAGACTGGAAGTAAGAAATAGGTCTTTAAACCACTGAGATTTGGGGGACTATTAGAACAGTTGGCCTACCTCATTTAATGCAGGCAGCTAGTGCTATGCCCGTTTCACTGATGAGGCAACTGAGACAGGAGGTCACGGAACTTGTAAATGACAAAGTGTGGGTTTGCAACCAGGTTTTCTCTGTGCTAAAACCCGTGCTTGCCTCAGTATTAGTACGGCCTCTTTTCAGCTCCTGGTTTTAGGGAGAAGCCTCATCATCATTTCTGTCCCCTCTCTTACATCCCCCAGGGGATTGATGCGGAGGCAGCTATAGAACAAGTCACTAAATTGCTGCCAGGGCTTCTGCTCTGAGGCCTTCTGCTTTTGGGAGGAGCGTGTTCCCCAGAACACGCTGGCGGTCCCATCCCAGGCAGCCCGCGTTGGTTATCTGTGACACTGGATACCCCCCTACCAAGGGCTGGTACACAGCCCCTGCATGTGTCCGCTGTCCTCTGCATGGAGCCTCCTCCCATCACATGCTCTGCTCTCCAGAGCCAGCCCCCAGGTTTGAATTTCCGGGCAGGTGTCTGGAGGCGTCTTGGCTCCCTGTTAATTTCCTGACTTGGCTTCCTGAAAGGCAGAGGGCCCAGAGGTGGCTGCCCGGAGCGATGAGGAGATAGAAATGTCTCCTCTGGCTTCCTGCCTGCCCATCGGCCCACCTGAGGGCCCCTTCCCTCATAGTCCGGCCGCACAGAGGGGGTTGAGCTAGGCTGGTGAGCCTGGCTGTGGGTGGGCGGCAGAACCTCATCGGGGAGAAACAGGTGTCTAAGCCTCCAAGAAATGTGGTGTGCGTGTGTGTGTGTCTGAATGTGCGTATTGGTGTGTTTACCTACACCTATGACCCTACGAGTCACAGGACCCGCCAACAGGTCATTTGGTGCAGAGGCTTTTTCTGTGTCCACACAAGTTAGCGCCGTTCCAATGCTTTATAGGGAAGAGGCCCCTCCTTCACTTACATAAGTCAAACCTGTACCAGTTCTCTGATGGGTAGGAAGTCCTTCCTCCAGTCTGCTCCGCGTCCCTCTTGGTGCAGTCTGTGTCCATTGTCTTTATTTGGTGGAAATGCACGGTATCTTTTTTGCCTCCCTGATGTCAAGCCCTGCCAGTACCTGAAAATAGAAATTGAGCTCCTCCCTCAAAATACTTCCCAGATTCTCTTCCGCAGACCTGGTAAACCCACTTCCCCTTGCCTGTTTTTCACAGATGAGGATGGCTTCTGGGGACCTGCCCAGTAGGAAAAGTGTGTTTGCCACTTTTCCTTCCTTTTTGAAGTTCTTTTCTCCTTTAGGAGTCCCCGTGGCTGCAGAAAAAGCATAGGCTTTGGGAGCCAGGCAGATATGCATCCCAGCTCCTGCATGGTCATTTACGAGCTGAGCCATCTCGGCAAAGTTTTTTAACCTCTCTGAGCAAGGCTCCCTTCCTGCACTTTGCACCGAGCGAGTTCCAGAGCACATGCTCAATAAATGTTTCTTTCTTCCCCCTGCCTTCCTCCTTTCTGTCTCTCCCCATCAAGTGGGAATCAGGTGCCCACACTCCACCCTACCTCTCTCCTACTTTCTCTCTGGCCCTTCGGCTACTGCTGCCTGAGAAAGGATCAGATGTGCACACGTCTCCTGCCAAACCTGATCAGTTGAGTGCAGGGTTAGCATGGGCCAAGTGCATTAGGGAAACTAAGTAGCCATGGTGACATCCCAGGCACCAGCCATGGGGTGGATGAAGGGAGAAGGCTTTCCCATTGCCTCTGCTCATGGAGCCTGCTTTTCACCCCCTTATCTTAAAAAAAATTGTTTGTGATGTTTATTTATTTTTGCAAGAGAGTGGCAGAGTATGAGCAGGGGAGGACCAGAGAAAGGGAGGAAGACACAGATCCAAAGCAGACTCCAGGCTCTGAGCTGCCAGCACGGAGCCCAACGCAGGGCTCGAACTCACGAACCGGTGAGATCATGACCTGAGCTGCAGTTGGACACTTGACCGACTGGACCACCAGGTGCCCACCCCCTTATCTTTGAGTCCTTCCCCTGGCACCTACTCTGTGGGTTTCCGTTGGCCCCGATATCCCCTCTCTTAACGCTGCAACCACAGTCCTGCCTGTTGTTAGGTATGTGGTAAGATCTGGGGTCACTTGATTGCAGGATGCCCCAGATTTCTTAGAATCTTAGAGTACTGTAGCCATTTTCCAGATGAGAAAGCAGGCTCAGAACGGGGCCAAGATCTGCTCAAGGCTTCCTTGAGTTGGGTGAGACTCAGGTATCCTGACTCTGAGTCCAGGGCTGTCTCCACCGTGCTAGTTAGACGGGGGGCCCAACTGTGACTCTTACTCCCTGGGAACCAGGACGTACACAGCTCCCTGAACACGGTAGGAGCTTGAGGGGGTTATCTAAAAAAAATTTTTAAACATTTATTTATTTTTGAGAGACAGAGCATGAGCAGGAGAGGGGCAGAGAGAGAGGGAGACACAGAATCCGAAGCAGGCTCCAGGCTCCGAGCCGTCAGCACAGAGCCCGACACGGGGCTCGAACCCACGAACCGTGAGATCATGACCTGAGCCGAAATTGGACGCTTAACCAACTGAGCCACCCAGGCGCCCCATTGAGGGGTTATCTAAAGAGTTGACTTTCTCCTTTTCAGGAGGAAAAGGGAGAAGGTCCAGGCATCCCTAAGCAAAGGACGCTCAGGAGGGTCACAGCTCATTTTCCTGAAATCTAGGGTCGCATTAAATTCTTATATCTGTGAGCAGCCTTTCAAATTGGCTACTGCCACTGCTGTCTGTGTGTTACATAAATGCTCACGGAGGCAAGAAGCAAATAGGGAGCGGGGGGTGGTGGGGAGAGCCTACACGCACAGATTCAGGGAGAGATGGACAGAAGAAGTGAGAGATGGAAAGGGAGAGATGGTAAGACACAGAGACAAAACACATTCAGACACAGAGGCACAGATAGGTGGCAAGACAGAGGGACAAACAACAGACTGAAGACGAGAGAGAGGAGAAACAAGGAAACAGGTGGAAAGCAAGTGTGAGACAGAGGGACACACAGAGAGTTGTAGAGTGAGACAGAGAAAGCAGGAAACAGGGAAAGCACGGATGAACAGACAGGCAGGCAAGCAGACAGACAGCCACACACACGGAGACACAAAGGGAGGCCGAGGTAAAGAGGAGAAGACATTGAACTGATTAGAGACACAAAGATACAAAGCAAGCAAAGGGATCCAGAGAGATGAGTTTTCCTTTTGCAAAATTTGGATTTTGAAGCTGGTTTGCACATGAAAGGGAAGATGAAGGGTTTGTTCTCAGGATCTTGGAAAAATCTGTTTGGGTGGAGGCGAGGTCAGGGACCACATACATAACTGCATGGAAATTTCTATGTTCACACACACGTGAGCTTTGCAGAAACCCAGGGAGGTAAGCAGCCGGGGATCGCTGTCACTCACATTTGAAAGGTGGGGAACCCCAGAGGCAGTGAGTTCCCCAGGCCCCAGCCGGTAAAATCCGGCCGTGTTTGCACCTACATGGGCCTCACTGAAGTGCTTACTGCGCTCGTCTTGCCATGCTCCCGGGGTGGTGGACAGGTTGAGGAACTGTCCTGGATTCTGGGCCTCGAACATCTTCTCACAGGTGGGGATGCAGGGCATGGCAGAATGATGGCCTCACCTCCTGCCACAGGGCCTTTGCACTTTCTTTCTTTCTTTCATGTTTATTTATTTTTGAGGGAGAGAGTGAGACAGAGCACGAGCAGGGAGGGGCAGACAGAGAAGGAGACAGAGGATCCGAAGCAGGCTCCAGGCTCTGCGCTGACAGCAGCAAGCCCTATGGGAGTCTTGAACTCGTAAACCAGAGATTGTGACCTGAGCTGAAGTTAGACACTCAACCGACTGAGTCACCCAGGTGCCCCCCTACCAGTCTTTTCCACGGGGGTTGCCCGTGGGTGGAAATGTGCCCTCTCCCTCACCTAAAATCCTGGCCTCAACTCGATTTGACACCTGTCTGTCTGAGATGAGATGTCCAGGGCCTCAGAGGGCAGATAGGTGCTTTGAGAAGAGACTTTCCTTCTTCCCTCCTCTGCCCCCATTCATTTTCCAAACGTTCAGTACGTGCCAGCAACTGTCATCGGTACTGAGGGATTCAGAATGAACAACACCAGTAAAAAGAAAAAAAAAAAAAGATAAAAACGGCAACTTGCCCCCAAGGAATTTACACTTTAGAAGGGGTGACAAAAGCAAACAAAATAAATTTTAAAAATGGCATTATTAATGATGACTCCTGTCATGCAGGAAAAAAGTGAAGCATGGGGGGGAGAGTGGGGGTGTTGGTACAGTTCATAGATGACAGCTAGGAAGGCCTCACCTGGCAGATGACATCCAAGTAGAGATCTGGAAGAGGGGAGGGGCATGTGAGCATCTGTGCATGTGCAAAGACCCTGTGGCAGGAGGTGAGGAGGCCAGTGTTACTGCAGCACAAAGGATGCAGGGGAGAGTGGTAGGTGATGAGGGCAGAGAGACAGTGAGGGCTTTGTAGGGTCATTGTCATGACTGGCTTTTACCCTGAGTGAGACAGAGCCATGGGGAGGTTTTGAGCGGAACAGTGCCTGGACGCGACTTGGATTTTAATGGGGTCGATTGCTCCGATGGCTGGGTTGGGCCTAGTGTGAAGAGGGCAAGAGCTGAAGCAGGGAGACAAAATTTCCAACATTAGCGAGGTTCCGTGAGGCCACAGGATGAAAAGGCACAATTTCTGCTCTCCGAGAAAGTGGTACCTGGTAGCAGGTGTGGGGTTTGTGCGGACAGGTGACCTTCACCTCCACGCTGTGTACCCCAGAGGGAAGAAAGGGCTGAACATGCAATGCAAGCTTCCGAGTTAGGCGTAGGAGGAGAAAGCAATTGTGTTAAGTGTATAGTAGGTGCTGAGCCCTGTTCCTACCAATACAATTAAAAAAAATTTTTTTAATGTTTTTACTTATTTTTGACAGAGAGAGAGAGAGAGAGAGAGAGACAGAGCATGAGTGGGGGAGGGCCAGAGAGAGGGGGAGACACAAAATCCGAAGCAGGCTCCAGGCTCTGAGCTGTCAGCACAGAGCCCGACGCGGGGCTCGAACTCACAGACCGCGAGATCATGACCTGAGCCGAAGTCGGACGCTCAACCGACTGAGCCACCCAGGTGCCCCGAATACGATTTAATTGAAATCATTGCACCAGCTTATGAGGTGTTTTTTCCTCTTCTTAGACAAGACCCCTGAGGCTCACGGTAGTAGTCAAGGAGCTTGACTGAACTTCACCGCAGAAAGGAGGGAAACTTTGGTATCAAGTTGAGGCAGCCCACCTGGAAAGCCCCCGCTTGTGCCTCTGGGCCCGATGCCTCACCTGGATACCCCCCTTTGGTTCCTCCCAGCTACCTTGGTTTCCTCTCTCTCTCCAGAGGAGGCTCTCCGTAGTCCTTGAGGGAGTGAGTTGAGCTTTTTCCTACTTGGGAGCCCCGCACAAGCCATTTCCTCTACCCGGAACACTCCTCTCCCACCCTCTTTCGTAGGCAAACCCCACTCACCTGTCAGGTTTCAGATACCAAGTTACCTTCTCGGGGGACTTCTCCAGAAGCCACCCGAGTCAGCCTTCTGATCCCATGCCCTGCCCAGCTCTGGGGACTTTTCCTCAGCACTCATTCTCGTGCAAAGACAGGAATGGGAAAACGGGGAGCGATGCTCTCGGGGGAGAAGTATGGCACTGGGGGGCCTGGCAGGGTCAGGGATGGGGTGCTAATACAGCGACGGGGAAGGCTGGACGCAAAGACCAGTGGACCTGGTGGGGTCACATGTGCAGGGGGCTGTGAGCAGTGCCTGGACTCTGCCCCCCTGAGAGTAAGATGTCTTTGATACCTCTTGTCCCCTTCTCATCTTCTTCCATGGCATTCTCAAGTAGGGGGTGGGGGAGCTAGGCAAGTGGGGCCAGAGAAAGTGAGGGCCTGAACTTGGGCAGAAACACTGCCACCCATCTCCCCACTGGACCCCCTCTCAGCAAGCCACAGCCCTTTCCCATAGGTGGGACCCAGCACTGAGGACCCCTCTTTGCTCACACCCTTCCCAGCAGCTGGGGAGCTAGAAGAACCCACCCAGGCCGGGGTCTGTCCGCTGCCATGCAGGGGGACTGGGCTTTTCTCTTCCCTCATTTCCCCCTTGGCTCACTCTGCCATTGCGGCCCTACGGCTCCCAGCTTTTGCTTCGGGACTGGCAGACACGTCTCATCCAGAGGGATGGGGCTTTTGCTGGCAGAGGCAGTGGGTGATGGTGACAGTGAGTGACTTTGGAGCAGTCAGGGATGCCCCAACTCTCCTCTGGGGAATCTCAGAAAACAGCCTTGCAAATGGAACTTGACCTTGGTTGCATGGCGTAAGAGAAAAAAAGACCTCAGGCCAAATGAAATCAGGGAGCAGCCTCGAAAGAAGTCAGATTCCCTTTTCTTCCTTTTTAGTCTCCTACGCTCAGTGCCCAGGGGACTCTGAGTTTTGAAGGCACCTGCCTGCTCTCACTTAATCTGAGAAAGTAAGGGTGTCCCAGGATCCAGGGCTGGGAGACAGCAGTTGTAGGTAATGAGGCAGGTCAGTGTTGGTGAAAGACAGTTTTCCCTGTCTGGTCTCAGGCACTGTGGTTTGGTTTTCCTTTTGTTGAGAGAAGATCTGGTCTAACATTATGCGTATTACCTTTGTTTCTTTATAATCTGAGAGAATTGTAGTCGGTGCTGGCTTCTTGTAGCAAGGCATGAGAGTGGCTCCGTGGAAGGGACAGGCCAGGCACTAGGAGACTGGACTTTGCCCTTAAAAAGCTGTGTGGTCTTAGGCCTTCCCTTGTCCTCTCTGGTCCCTGTGTCTGTAGGGCTAGGTTTGACAGGAGGCCCTCAGGCCCCTGGACTGTGCCAGGTTGGTATGACAGATGGCTGTGGCCAGACCCTCAGGAGGTGAGGCCTCCAGCGGCCACCAGGTCCTGTATGTCTCATGTCATCTGCTGGGCAACTCCAGGCTGGCCTCCCCTTGCCTGGCTCATTCTCGCCGTCTGGGCGTTCTCAGGGAGGCCTTGACCTCCATCCGGTTTTCACTACCTGCTGGGAATTTCCTTGCAATGTGGTGGTGGCCTCCATGAATCTCAGCTCCTCCAGGGCTGGGAACACCTCATTTGCTTGACTGGAGGCTGCTGATCCCTGCTTCTTTCTTAGTGACCCCCTGGTCAGTGATAGGCGCAGAAACAGATGGAAAGGTCAGATCTGAAGAAGGATGATTCTCTCCTAGGCCTGGAGATCCCTGCTTAGTGGTGTGTGGGGGGGGTGGGGGTGGGGGGCGGGGGGGGCGGGGAGATGGGCTCCCTTGGGGACCCTGGTTCAGAAGGATGTTGTCTATGGGGTTGGCAGTAGGAATGAGCACCAGTGGTGAGACAACAGGGTGCCGGTTCTGGCTTAGGTTCTTTTTTTTTTTTTTTTTTTTAAATGCTTATTTGTTTATTTTAAGACACAGAGAGAGAGAGAGAGAGTCACAAGCAGGCTCCTTGCTCAGCACAGAGCCTGGTGTGGGGCTTGATCCCACAACGGTGAGATCTGACCTGAGCCAAAATCAAGAGTCGGACACTCAACCGACTGAACCCGCAGGTGCCCCCTGGCTTAGGTGCTAACTCACTCTGAGCCTCTCTCCTCTCTCTAGGCCTCAGTCTCCCTATCTGTAAAATGAGGGGATTGGACAATGTCCATATTCTCAAATGATCTTTCCTGGGTGTCTGCTTGTTAAAAAATGCAGAGGACTTTCAGCATCAAAGCTTCGGGGCAAGGGCCTGGGAATCTGTATTTTAGTAAATCCCACCAGCTGATTCTGATGCATGTGAAGTTTGCCCGTGGTTGGAGTGGATCACCCCAAAGGGCCCTCTGGTATTAGTGCTACCCTGGCCTGTCACCCTCCTTCTTGGGTGTGTGATTGAGTGTTCAGTGCCATGTACAAATGTTAGGTCACATCAAGTCCTGTAGGAGGATATGGGGAGGTCTCTCTCTCTCTCTTTTAAAATAACTGCACGGCACTTTTTATTTTCTTTAATCAGAAAAGTAAGAGGGAAACTGGTTTCCCTGGGAGGGAAGAGAAGGCCTCACCTAGAGAAGAGATCACCAAGAAGGAAACAGTCCTGTCTCCTGGAGATGCTGTGGGGGACAGAGATTGGCCTTGTTCCGTGTGACTCTGGAGGCAGATCCAGGACTACGTGAGTAAATGTGAAGGAGGGAAATACAGTAAAACCTTGGATTGTGAGTAACTTGTTTCGCGAGGGTTCCGCGAGACGAGCAAACATTTCTAATAAGTTTTAACTTGATAAACGAGCGACGTCTTCCAGTATGAGTAGTATGTGATGCCGAACGTCAGATGATCACCACTGAGCCAACGGCTCTTGAAATTTGCTTTGATATAGGAGTGCTTTGGGTGACAGGCATGTTTCTGGAACGATTTATGCTCGCAAACCAAGGTTTCACTGTCCATCCTAACAATGAGAGCCGCAGGCCGCCTTGAGCGGTGGTGAGCAAGCGCCCCTTCAGGCCGGAGGGTGGGTTGACGTGTACCCTCTTGGGGGAATATGGTGGAAGCAGCAGTTGGGGCCGAAGGCATTTATGAAGTTCCCTTCCAAGTCAGAGTGGCTAGGATTCCATAGAAGTCAAGCAGCTTCGCCTGCCTAGGATTTAAAGCAATGCGCGCACACCCGTGCACACATGTGCTCATGCACATACAAAGCGACACTCACACAGGCACGTTCCCACATGCTGGAAGTGCACACAGGCATGAACACGTGCATGGACCCACACGGACATGCGCGTGCTCCACGCACTGTACACATCGTCTCGGCTGCTTTCCTCTGGCTGTTTGTTTCCCTCCCCACCAGAACCCGGGGGGCCTCCCTGTGCCAGCTTCCGGGCTGGTCTCTGGAGTCAGAGCCTTGTTGAATCTCCATTAGCGCTCTTATTTCCGGCACCGAATTAAAAGTGTAACCGAGAGTTAATTATTCTAATTCAATTTGGCCCTATTGCGGGTGCGTGTGTGATGGGAGGCCCCTGGCGGAGGTGAGGCCGGGTGTGGGCAGGAGGAGGGGACCTCAGGATTTCACACGCCTTAATGATTTCTTGCAGGAAACTGCCCCAAAGCCTTTTCTCTCTGCCTCCTTCCCTGCCACGGCCACAGTCTAGATTTCTTAGAAATCTCAGGGTGCTCTGGGGAGCTTGGGTCTGGGAAATCATGGAGGAGATCGCAGTCTTCCCTTTGGAGGCCAGAGCACAGGTGGAAAGGGGTGTGTGGGTGTGCGCATGTGCGCATGCGCACGCCCACACGTGTTGTGTGTACTCTGGTGGAGAGCAGTCCAGACTCAAAAAGCCTCCAGAGAGCTGAGTTGGAGCTTCTCCTGGGCATACCTCAGGAGATGTTGAAGCCTGCCTGCGCCCCCTCCCCCGCCTCCACCCTTGCCCTGAGCCTTCCTCCTTGGACAAAGCTGAGAGAAATGAAGATTACTGCCTTTGCTGCCCTCTTCTCCAGCGCAGATTGCTTTTCAGATCAGTCTCCTGCTCCTGCCTCCACTCCCCGCTCAGACTTGTCTGTTCATTCCCCTCCCTCTCCTGCTCAGGAATGGAGAGTTTGGGCTCCATTCCAGCTTTCCCTAGTAACCGGGCTTTCCCCAAACACTGAATCTGCCCCCACATGTGAACACGGGGCCCCTCGATGGGTGCTGGGGCGGGGAGGAGCAAGGGTGGAGTCTGAAGAATTAGGATTCATGCCCTGGGGGCTTTCTGTCTCACTTGAGAATCAAGCCGGGGCCTTGGAGATCCTGGACTCATGCAGGAGGCAGCATCTCGGTTGGGAAAGACAGATCATAACATCACAGAATCTTAGGAAGCTGATGTCAAGCCACTTAGCTCATGCTCGACTAGCTTCTACAGCATTCCTGCCTCTTTGCACAGCCCCGTGATGGGAACTCACTATCTCCTAAGGTCTCCCTGCATCCACATCTTCCCGTGTTTTGAGCTGTGATCTGCATCCTTGGAAGTTTCCTCCCGTTGGTCCTATAGCTGCTTTCTGGGGTCACACAGGACAACTCTGCCCCCTGACAGCGCATAAAGTATCTGAGCGTAATGTACAATGTTCTCTGCCAAACCTCCTCTTCTCCAGGGCAACAGTTCCCCAGCTGGCCTCGCACGATGGGGGCTGTGAGTCCACCTGCGGTGGTCAGGGCAGGCCAACCACGATGCCACCCATGCCCAAATCTCAGGGGCTTCATTTACATACAGGAGTTGACTTCTCAGTCAGGTAACTAATGGTCCAGTGCACGTATTCAGTAGGCAACCTTCTGGGTAGCAATTCCACATCCCTGTTTCCTTCCATCGTGGGTTCTGCCCTGCTGTAGAAGGGGTCTTCTCCATTTAGCCAGGGGGAAGGTCATGTCTAGAAATGATGCACATCACTCTTGTCCATACCCTGTTGGCTAGAGCCCATTCACGTGGCTGACCCTAAGAGCAAAGCAGGCTGGGAAATATAGGCTGGTGGTACCTCCAAGGAGTTAGCCAGTCTGTACCACGTCATCCTTAGGTCACCCTTCTCCGAGCATGCTCCAGCATGGGCAGGGGAGAGGGCGGGAGCAGGGGCCAAGCATGTCAGGCCAAAGCGGGGCGCTGCCCACTGGCATCCCTGTGCTCCACAGCAGGTGCTGGTGTGTAATCATCAGGAGCACTGATCTGTAGCATGCATTAAGAGGAAGACAGAGGAAATTAAATTTTCTTTTTAATCCAATTAGGGAAAAATACCAGGGGTGGTAGGTTTGTGTGTTTGTTACTCACTGGCTCATAGAGCCATTCATCTAAGCTTTCTGGTTCAGCTGCATCACTCGGGTGGAGCAATTGGCATGAGGAATGAATTCGCAGCCTGTGGGACTGATGGATGAATCTGGAAGGAGGGTGAGGGTGCCTGGCAGGGGTGCATGTCTGGATGAATGAGAGATGTCCCAAACTTCACCTTTCATTAGGGGACCCTAACACTGGCCTGTTGGCTGGATGGCTTCTAGATCCCAGGTTTCTAGATCCCAGCCAACAGGATGGGGTTTGGCAAAGTTTTGCCATGCCCTTGATGGTTGGACCAGATTTATGGTTTCTGGTAATCCTTTCACCTCTTCTGCTTCCTTTTCTTGCCCCCTTTTCTCACCCTTCCTTCTTTTCTTTCTCTTCTTTATTTTCTGGAGTTATGAAGATGGCGAGGAGTGGAGAGGAGTTCCCGGCAAGGGATTTAGCATGAGGAAATTCAGGGAGAGGCAGAAGGCAAGGGGATGGCCACCCTAGCTGGAACAGGATTGGGGGCAGGGAGACCATTAGGGGGTGAGACTGGACCAAGTGTGAGGGTCCTGGGATGTCAGACTGAGAAGTCCTTGAAGTTTCTTGTTCAATGTTGTATCTCCAGGACCTGGTGCCATGCCCAGCACGTAGTAGGTATTCAAGAAATATTTTCTGAGTAAGTGAATGACATTGTTCTGTTAAGTAAAGCCTGAACTTCAGCCAACTGAAGCTAGTTGAGGGTAGAGTGGCATAATCCAGACAAGTATGAAGTGCCCACATGTTTTACAGTGGAAAAGGAATGGGAGTATTGGGTGCTTACCCTGGAGAACCCAGTGTGCAGTTGGAGAGCTAATCCACTCATGCATGAAGGATTCTAAGGCAACTTGTGTGAGAAATAATAATAGCACAGACACACTGAGGGGACCCAAAGTAAGGAGCATATAGTTGTGAAGTAAATTGGGGGAAGAGTCTTAGAGAAAGTTGGATTGTGCTTTGGATTGGTGGAAGGGTGCTGGGAGGACATTCCCAGTAAGGAACAGGCAGAGCAAAGGCTGGGAGCACCAGATGCTTGTTGGGAGGGGACAGTGAAAAGACTGGCCCATCATATTTAATAAGATCCTAAAACCTGAAAGACCTTTCATTTTTTTCAGAGCAGCAGACTGAGGCTCAGAAAGGGTATAAGAAGTCCGGGGTCACACAGCAAATGCTAAGAGGACCAACCTTCCGACTCTCAGCCTAGTGCTTTTTCTCCTACACCATGCCGCCAGCTACCCTTTCAGACAGAACATGGTGTAGAAATTTAACAAACCTAGTCACAATGTATCAAGGAAGGAGAAGAAAATCCGCAAACGTTGGTCCCCTTCCTGGGTATTTGCATCATTCTAAATTGTCTTCTGTCTTTAAATTATTTCTCTTTGGAGATACTAAAAAGATCCTGGGCCTCCTGGGGATAAGGAGGAGGGTGTGTGTGTGTGTGTGTGTGTGTGTGTGTGATGGAGAGATGGCTTGGTTGGGGGCAGAGCTCTATCTCAGTTTGCCATATGGTAACCCTGGGCACCTGTCTGCTTGGCTTTGACCTTGACCATGGAGGTAGGAAGTTACCCATAGGGCAGGCTCTCTTCTCCCACTCTGGGATTTAGGAACTTGGGCGGGAGCTCTTTATTTGAGCTGTTGATCTTTTATTCTTTTGTGGTCAAAGTCTTCCACATTATGAAGGCTTTGGGGTAAGTTTTCCTTTTCTTTCCGCTGAGTCCCCACGGCTCAGACTTTGCAGTGTGCGTATCATGTTTCTTGAGGCCAATTCTGGCTTTGTTTCTGGGACCTCTGCTGTGAAAAAAATAAAAAAAGAACAAAGCTGTTCTTTTACTTCTAGGGAGTGAGTACAATTTGCCAGTACCTCTGGAAAGATAGTGCTATGTAGAGTGGTAAGAAATAGATTGGGGGGCACTGGTCATTTTCTTTGATACTGTAAGAAAAATATCAGAGTCAGAGCCTGCCACCAATCGTCTGTGTGACCCCCACTTCTCTGAGCCTCAGTTTCATCCCTGGGAATATGAGAGGATTGGACCAGATTTTCTCTAAAGTGCATTTTCGTTTTAGCCATTTAGAATTCCATGCTTATGCCTCAATTTCTCCCTCGATCAGAGGTATTTCTTGAAAATTCCTTCTGTCTCAAGCACCCTGCCTATTTTTCCTCCCCACCTCCACACGTGGAATGACCGAAAACACAGTTGCAAAGTAACGGATCTCATTACACATCTCATTACATAAGCAATGAGAGAGAATGTTAGCATTAGCATCTTGGTTAAGGGCATGGGGCCTGGAGGTGGACTTCTCTGGTTAGAATCCTGGCTCCGCTACTTACGAGCTTGTGACCTTAGGCTAGTTCCACAGTCTGCCTGGATGTCAGTTTCCTCATCTGTAAAGATGGGGATGTTAATAATGTGCATCTGTGGGCAGAGAGTACGTGAAGTTAGCTAGGCAAAATGCTAGTACCAGTCTTAGCACATAGGAAGTATTCAATAGATGTTAGCAACCGGTGTAAATACAATGACGACTTTGCCATAGATTGCAGCACTCTCGTGCCCAAGATTCCTCATCCCTCCCCTCTCTGTCGCACACACCTATAGTCCAGACCACTTAGTGTGGCTCACGATGTTCCCTCAGACATGAACCCTGAGTATATTTTGGGTTCCCAACTCCCCTTTCCTCCAAAAAACCACGAAAACTTTATAATCCGATAATACTCAATGGCTAACGAGCCTCTGAAATAATGACACTTACTCTATACACTTGCCAGGAATGTTTGTCCTCATCTTCGACACCTGGTCCACATACCCCCGCGCCTGTGGTTTCTCCAACCCTTCAAGCAGGGATCACCACTTTCACCGGGGGGAAACGATGGACCCAGAACACGCCCTCATTAGATGGGTTCCCTTGGAGCTGACAGTATTTACTGATCTGCCTTCTTTTCTGTGAGCTACACGAGAGTGGAGACGACTTCATTTTTATTTCTATCCCGGGTGCTTAACACAGTGCCCGAGTTTACTCTCAACCAAGCCATCTTTCCACTGCACACAGAGCTTAGAGCTGGTGCCCAGTGAAGTTTTCTGAATTTCATATGAAACACTGAAAATGGATGTTGGGTATGTGAGGAGCAAGGATCAAGGTGAATGGTGTTGGTGGTGGGGAGGCGGGAATAATTCAAGAAGGTTTACTGAAAAGGTGAGTCTTGAACTGGTTTTGGGAGCTGGTTCAAGGTCTCCTTCATGGGAACAGGTGCCTCTGGGAGTCTGTACCAGGTATCTTGGTCCCCACTCAGGAACAAAGTGGGGACCTAACCTCCATGCCCAATCTGGGTCCTGTCACTAATCATTTGTTCATGCCTAGAACCTGGGCATTACTTAGGTTGCTCTTTCTCTCTCTACCCTCGTATTCTTCCCCATCCAGATACAAAGCCATAGATTTAATTTCCAAAATATTTCTTCAATCCATCCACTTTTCTTTCTTTCTGCTGCCACCAACCCAGTCCAACCTGTCATTACTCTGCCTGGATTCTTGCAATAATTTTATAACGGATGTATCTGCATTCACTTAGAACCCTGTATCAGTTAGAATTAGTCTAGAGTATGAGTAGCAGAGACCCAAAGTTACATGGAAAAGTCTGCAGCTGAGCAGTTCAGGGCTCTTCTCCTCAGCATTGTCAGGCACTGAAGCTCCTTTTTATTTTAATGTTCTGTCGTTTTCACTCTGTGACCTCATGGACCAATATGGCTGCTTCAGCCCCAGCTATTATATGTGCAGTCCAGCCAGCAGGAAGGAGGGCTGTCCTTTTACAGACACTTCCTGGATAGGGCTCACCACTTCCACTGACATCCCATTGGCCAAAACTGAGTCATAGGGCCACACATAGATGCAGGAGAGACTTGAGCTGGAATCATGTGCCCATTGGCAGGCTAGACGCGCTGAGAAAGCAAGTGAGTGGTAGTACTGGGGGACAATTAGTGGCTTCTACTACAAAGATCTAAACAAACAAATTCATCATCATTTCACTCTCCTGCTTAAAACCCTTCAATGGCTTTTAGATTCTTTCAGGGTAAAATTCAAAATCTTAACACAGCCTGCAAGATTATGATTAGACACTACTTTTTTTTTTTTTTTTTTTTCCCTCAGGTCCTTCTCCAAGCCCAGTATGCTCTAATCATCTTCTCTGTCACCTTTGGGGACATCTATGGGGGCTAGGAGTCCATGAACAAATGTCCCTACCCTCTGCCCTTAGAAAAACAATTAAGAGTGCATTCCACATGGTTCTTCAGAGGGTCCCAGTAGGGCTAAGCCCAGTTGCCCACAGTGTAACCAACTCAACTGTGTACCTGTATTGATTTTTCTCCTTCTCTCACTGTCTCTACCTCCTCACTCTGGTTTCCTGGGATCATCTTGTGCCTAAGATCTTGTCTCAGGTTCTGCTTTAAACAAATTGTTTTTGGGGCGCCTGGGTGGCGCAGTCGGTTAAGTGTCCGACTTCAGCCAGGTCACTATCTCGCGGTCTGTGAGTTCGAGCCCCGCGTCAGGCTCTGGGCTGATGGCTCAGAGCCTGGAGCCTGTTTCCGATTCTGTGTCTCCCTCTCTCTCTGCCCCTCCCCCGTTCATGCTCTGCTCTCTCTCTGTCCCAAAAATAAATAAACGTTGAAAAAAAAATTAAACAAATTGTTTTTAATGTTTATTTATTTATTTATTTATTTGAGAGAGAGAGAGAGAGAGAGAGACATTGAGAAAGAGAGAGAGACAGCACAAGCAGGGGAGGGGCAGGGAGAGAAAGAGACACAGAATCTGAAGCAGACTCCAGGCTCCCAGCTGTCATCACAGCGCCTGAGGCGGGACTCGAACCCATGAACTGCAAGATCATGACCTGAGCCGAAGTCAGATGTTTAATTGACTGAGCTACCCAGGCACCCCTCAGGTTCTGCTTTCAGGGGAACCTCAAATATGACAGTTAGTTCTAGACGTGGTCCTAGAAAATGGGATTCTGATACATCTCTCACCACTCAGATGGCAATAGGGATTCCATTGTAGGCAGTTAGTGGGGCATGTGAGAACCTCTGAGGTGCCAAAGCATCCTAATTCCTGAAACTTTCACTTGGTGGATTGGGTGAGGTACAGTTAGAAGGCAGACAGGCTGAAGCCCAGGCCCAGGAGCTAATGATAAAGGAGGCAGAACTGCAAAGGAGGCTGAATGTGCAATCTCCACAGGTCTCTTAGGCTCAAGTCAGGTCTCTGATAGCAAAGGGATGAGACCCCAACAGTGGATGAGGACATTGGGGGATGCACCTGAGAACACTGAACTCCCAGATTCCTCTGAACCCTCTCGGCTGGTAACAATAGTTCCCTCCCTTTTGTTGGAACAGGTCAGCATCTCTTTGTCTGAAGACCATGCAGAAACCTCTTCTGAGGTGGCCACCTTGTAAGATGATGCTTGTCCAACCTAAATATCTGCCCTTCATTTCCCACCCAGATCTGTAACTAGAGTCAGGTCTTAGCCTAGCTCAAGGGAAATATATAGCCTCTGTTGTGGGAGGAGATAGCTTATTCACTGAAAGAGTTGCGGAAAGACCCGAATAAGATATGACAGTATTAACTGGGAAATGTGTATGGGAGAGGAATTTGAGGGGTTGGACTTTGAATGGGGTGGAATATAGGCTGGAAACAGATTTATTGACATGGGGACACTCTCCCAAGACTCAGAATTTAATGTTCTGGAGAGGACTCCTGGAGCCAGTCCTAATCTGCTGCTGGGATTGCCCTTGAAGATGTCAGAATAGCCTTGGCAGAACACTGAGGAAGGGGTCAGAAGGCTCAGAGAAGTGGATGCACTAGAATGGATTTATTACACAAAACCAGGAAAACTCCACCTAAATCCATGTGCCCTGGGAAGGCCAATAGGACACTCATCATTAAATTGATAAGGAATGCACTACTGAGAGAGGCTCTAGCATCACTGAGCTGTTCAATGGTGTCTGTCTTCTGGAGACCAGGGCTGTATTGGGAGATGCGGCCATAGAACTGGTTCCCTTGTATTGACGGGGATGAGAAGGTTCTGGACTAGCAGAGGTCTTGTGGTGGCATTAATCATCAGAGGCAAGGTTGACATAATTATCATAGTGGGAAGCAAGACCAGAATGGCCACCAGGGTGTCTTGACACACAGGGGACTATGGTGATGGATAATACACTATGGGGTTCCTAGGGACTAGATAGGTGACCAACTTGGGTATTCCATGACTTGTGTAACCAGGACAAACAAACAACTGGTCATCTGATGGCCAATATCAGCCACTGCAGTAGAAAACCATGATTTCTCATCCATGCTCCAGGTCTGAGAACTATCTCAGACCTAGTGTCTATCAACTGATGAAAAGACTGAGCCCTTTTGAGGAAGAACCTGCAATGCCACCACAAGTACATACAATAAATGTTACCTTAGTTCTTTCCCAAAGGAGCCCATGACCATTCACCAAAGAAAGAGGAATACCCAGACCTTTTGAAGACTATCGAATACAGGGTCTGAACTATCAGTGATACTCGGAGAACTGTGATACCATCAAAATCTCCCAGTTAGACTGGGGGTATGTGAAGGCCAGGTGATAATGGAGTCTTGCTTATACTCACCTTATCATACATCTCATGGGTCCACAGACCCTTCTTGCAGTCATGCCTCTAACTCGTGTGCATTACTGGGATGGGTATACTCATTCATTGGCAGAACCCTCACGTCGGTGCCTTCATCTGTGGAGTGAGGGTTTTTATGGTAAGAAGAGTCAAATGGAATGTCCTGAAACTTCCTTTCTCTATAGCCAACATAAAAAGTGAAAAGCTAACCAAGTGGAATTGCAGAGATTAGTACCACCCTCAAAGATCTAAAAGATGCAGGTTGGTGGTCTTCATTTAACTCTATTTAGTTCATCTGTTTGGCCTTTGTCCTCAGATGAGATTTGTTGTTTTTGTTCACAGTGCTTCCATTAATATTACTACCTGAGGGACTAAAGTGGGCCAGATTTATCAACATGGGATGCCACAAAACGTCATGTCAGACCAAGAGACTCCTTTCATGGTAAAGGACGCTGACATAGTCATGAGACATGTAATTCACTGGTCCTACAATGTAACACATAACCAGCTGGCCTGGTTGAATACTGGAGTAGCCTAGTAAAGGCTTAGGGAAGGTGCCGGTTTGTGAGAAACACTTTGTGGTGCTGACCTCCAGGATATGGTATATGTATTGAATCGGTGGCTAATGTGTGGTGCTATGCCTCTAACAGCTGGAATACACATGTCTGGGAAACAAGAGATGGAAGTAGGGTTGGATCCACTCATCATTTCTAGTAACCTCTGTGGAGAATGTGTGCTTTCTGTTTCCATAACTCTAGGCTCGGTTCCTGTGAGGAATGCTTCCTTCAGGAGATAATGTAGGGGTCCACTGTGAGTGACACTACAAGTATGCCTGCTCACTTTGGGGTCCTTGTATTAGTGGAATAGCAGACAAAGAAGAGGTGGGGATAATTCACTATGATTTTCATAAAGCTGGGGTTGCCGTTACATAATGAGGACAAGGAGGACTCTGTCTGGAGCTCAGGGATTCACTAGGAATCTTTCGATGTTTCTAGGCCTGATGATAATAGTGAGTGGGCTGTTGTAGCAACCATAGCCTGATGGCAAGGCAAGCAAGGGCTTACACCCCTCAGGGAGCAAGCAACCTGGATTAACTGAAGTCTGACTGAAGATGAAGGAAGTATAGGGTAAGTGCTAAAGGATGTAGATTATGAATATCAACTGTAGCCTCGGTTGATCTCATGGGTCCATAGACCTTGATCCACTAACCTCCCTGCTTGAAGAATTCTTTTTAAGGGTTAAGGCCAGCCACATCTTGAAAAATTCAAGTGACAAGGTGCACTTATTTTGGGTTATGAGCAGCTCGGAGCACTACAAGGGGTGGACTGTAGCAGACACTTCCTGGGTCCCATGGCACATTCCCTCAGTTGACTTGATTTCAGTGCAACTCTGGTGGACAGTTCCAGGCATGCTGCCAGCATCTTATCTGAAGCCTGCAAAGTGGTATCTCTCTGCTTTTCTGACTCAGGGCTTTCTCTGAAGCCAGAGAAGACTGCTCAGCCCACACATGTGTAGTGTGGAAGTGCAGAAAAATGAATACCTCTGGGGGTCCCTCTGAAACAATGGGGACATGAGTCAGAGGTGAGTGTCCCAGCTTCTTTCCTTCAAAAGGATAACTCTGAGATTAATTTTGCATGGTTAGTCAGAGGGACTTGAGTTTTCTATATATGTGTAACTAGTTCAATAATCTGCCCTTTGTTGTTTTTCTCCTTCCCTGTCTCACTCGCCTTATTCCCTTGCTCTGGTTTCCCTCCAAGTAAATTACCTGCCCCCAGGACCTTGTTTCAGGCTCTGTTTTGAGAGGAACCCAAACTAAGAGCCCAAACTCTCTTTCTCCTTTGAGCTTGTACAAATCCTGTTCAGATTTTCACCTATGTTACTTCCTCCCAAATTCTTCCCGAACCACCAGGTCTTGCTAAGAGACCCCTCTTATTATGGCTATACTCTCAGCACCTAGTAGAGCACCTGGTTTATAAAAGGCTCTCAGTAAATATTTGTTGAGCAAATGGCTCCCCTGGTGGACCCTTCCCAGCAGGTGAGTAGTCCCTGAAGACAATTGTGAATCCTGCCACCCTTGACACAATGCTGCAGTCCCTGAGTACACCAATGCTGGCTCCCTATGTGGGACAGAAGTCCATTATCTGCTCATATCAAACTCTAATACACCTCAGCAAGGGGCCTCGGTAACTAGGCTGGATAAGTGCTGCACAGAACACCGTCTCCCCCTCCTGTCCTCCTCCTCTGCACCCCTCCTCCCAGCCAGCCACATTAAGTGAGTAAGTAATGAGAATGGCTAGAAATTGAATTTTATGAAAAAGTAATCTGCGGCTTAGAGAACAAGCAGGGAGGAAGGGGGAGAGATTTGATGAGATGGGGGAGATGATTTTAAGGGCCATCAGAGGGAATGAAGGAACATGGGAGCTGACAAGGAGAGTCAGGTAGGAGAGTCATTCAATTAGGGAGGCTGAGACAGTGGCGGAATTTTGTCCCTCTTCTTCTGTTCTTTTCTTTTTTTCCCTCCATCCTTTTTATTGTATCTGTGGGTATTTTGTCTTCGTGTTCATGGGGTGGATGGGAGGAAGACTAAGACAGAGACGGCAGTAGGTGGGGAGCAGAAGATGCTTAGACTGTAGACTCAATTACGCTGCCTGCAACTCAGAGAATACTGACATCTGGAATGAACAAGGGGAGGAAGCAAGGGGCTGAGGAGGTGCAGGCTTGGGTGGCTAGCATGGCATGACTCACCCCATCCTATTTTGGCCTCCTAGATGGCCTGCCTGGTCATTCTGCACAAGTCATGATAGGTGAGCCACACTGTTGGACGAGTGATGCTTAAAGTTGGGAACAAGCAAGGCTAGGTACTTGTTACAGGGAGAGTGAGCATATTTGTCATGCATCCTATGTTGTGTGAACCCCTCTCTGGGTGAGTATATGAGTGATCACATTGCATCCTGACAACAACTTTACAAGGTTTCCACATTCAAGATGAGCAAAGTGAGGCCCACAGAGTTAGGTGAATCCCCAGGAAGATAATCAATCCATTCATGGAAGACTGAGATCTGCCTGGATATACACTGGAATTGCGTGAAAGCCTGTGTTGACCAATGTCTCTGCTTCTGGTTGAAAGATGGTCAATTTAGGGACGTGACTGTGGTCGGGGTGGACCCAAACCCTCGCTGTGTTGCTCACAGTCAGCCGGCCTTCCTCCCCACCCCCCCCCCCCCCCCCCCCGCACATACCTCACCTGCCTTGCCAACAGTCCCCCTACCTTGGTGTCTTCTCACAAGCCCCCCAGACTTCCTCCCTGGGCTTCAAGCCTCTCATTCACACACCCACGTGCCCCCCACTCCCCACCGCCATTTGCAAACAGCTAAGTGGAGCACAGCTTGAGTTTGATGCTTGGTGATGATGAGTTTCCCAGCAGGGGAAGGGTTTGCTTTGCAGAGACAAAGACCAAAGCAGCAACATTAAATCTTCCAGCTTGTCCACACTCAGAGCTGCAAGGAGGCCCAGACAGCCTATCTTTGGGAAAACAGCAACGGGGTAGAGCCAGAGCAAACAGAAACCCCAGGGGGTTAAATGCAGCAATAGAGATGCCCAAAGCAGGGCTGATGGGATAATGGAGGTGGGTATATGCATGGCCATTAACAGGCAGATGAAAGGACAGAAGCACAGAGGGAAGAGACCACAGGGAGAAAAGAGACTGGGAAGTAGGGGGCTGGCTTCTTGCCCTGGCTCTGCCACCTAATCATGGAATGATTTTATGCTTCAGAATTTTAATTCAACTTTTTATTTTAGTGGGAGGGGGGGGATTGGATGACTTTTAACTCCAGGTGAACTGGAGTTTAACTAGCCAACAAAGCCATGAGCTAGGAAGGGGACTATAATTTAGCACAGTTGATACAGACAGAAGGGGCTCGGTGATTTCTTCACTGAACTACTGTGTAACCAGGCCTTATGCTAGGGTCTGGATGCACATTGGTGAGCACCACCAGTTTGCACCTTGCCTCCTGGAAATCCTGTTCTAGTAGGGAAGGAGACGTTAGTTAATAATCACACCAATATCTATCTCCTTGTAATCGCAATTTGTGCTCTGAAGGAAAGGGGTGAGATGCTATGAGATAGAATTATATGGAGATTTAATTCGAACTCTAAGTTTGGAGCAGGTCTCCCTGAGAAAGTGATGCTGAAGCTGAGATCTGAAGAATGAGCAGGACAAAACTTCCTGGGGATGGAGCTGGAAGCACCCTGAGATGAGTCTGGTTTGAGTGGTGGACACAAGGCCCACGTGGCTGGAGCTCAAGGAATGAAGGGGCCACTGTGGGGAGGAGGGGGAGGCTGGGGAGGTAGGTGGCTCCTGGATCAGCTGTGCCTAGTTGGCTAAGGGTGGAACTGTTCGAGGTGCTGATTGAGAAAGGCTGCTAAGCCACCAGTAAGACCTTGGGTGTAGTGAGAGGGAAACCTTGGATGGTTGTGGCTTCAGAGTAGGTGGGCAGTGGGCCCCCTTACTGGCCCCCCACCCAGATCACTCTTTCCCCGACCTTTGTGCAATGTGACACTTCACTGTCCTTGACACCTGTCATTATTTGGAATATTTTGTAAACTCACTTCCTGTCACCATCCTCTGAGGGAGCTGGGACAGGAGAGAT
Organism: Leopardus geoffroyi; assembly: GCF_018350155.1. NCBI lineage: Eukaryota > Metazoa > Chordata > Mammalia > Carnivora > Felidae > Leopardus > Leopardus geoffroyi. Next base: position 22,369,061 of record NC_059330.1, on the reverse strand, counting down.
ATTCCCTGCTGTAGGAAGAAAGAAAAATGAAGAATTTAGTGATTAAAAAATGTTTATTTATTTTGAGAGAGAGAGACAGAGTGTGTGTGTGTGTGTGTGTGAGTGTGTGTGTGTGTGTGTGTGTGTGTGTGTGTATGTACATGAGCAGGGGAGGGGCAGAGAGAGAGGGAGAGAGAGAGAATCCTAAGCAGGCTCTGTGTTGTCAGTGCGTAGCCCAACACGGGGCTCAATCCCACAACCCATGAGACCGTGACCTGAGCTGAAATCAAGAATCTGATGTTTAACCAACTGAGCCCCCCAGGTGCCCCAAGTAATTTTTTTCCATAAAGAAATGAGGGGTTTGTAACCAATTAGCCAACCATCTCCTCCATATGTTTACTCATTTATTTGCAGGATTTAGAATCATAGGTCATAGGGAGACTGTGGCCAGGCTATGAGAGAGAAACCCAAAGGCCTATAGGAAGGTAACAGAAATGAGTGAATTGGGTTAGACAGGCATAAGAAGACTGAGGATACACTGGGGAGAGGTGAGGCCTGGGGCAAACTGGAGCGTGTGCATCCTGTCTGAAGGAAGAGTGGTTATGCAGCACCATGTGGCTGTTGCCATGAGGGATGTGGGCCCACTTGTTGTCCCATCTTCTGGTTTTTTTTTTCATGTTTATTTATTTATTTTGAGAGAGGCAGAGAGAGCACAAGCAGGAGAGGGACAGGGAGAGTGAGAGAGAGAATCCAAAGCAGGCTCTGCACTGTCAATGCAGAGCCCGATGCAGGGCTTGAACTCAAGAACCGTAAGATCGTGACCTGAGCCGAAATCAAGAATCGGGCACTTAACCAACTGAACCACCCAGGTGCCTCTCCCATGTTCTGTTTTTTTAAATAATGTTTTATTTATTTTTGAGAGAGCACAAACGGGGGAGGGGCAGAGAGAGGGGGACAGAAGATCTGAAGTGGGTTCTGCCCTGACAGCAGCAAGCCTGATGTGGGGCTTGAACTCATGGGCCGCCAACCACGATATCATGATCTGAGCTGAAATTGGACTGAGCCGCCCAGACACCCCATCCCATCTTCTATTTTTTAAAGAGGCACTGGAAATTTATTTATTTATTTATTTATTTTTAAATTTTTTTAATGTTTATTTATTTTTGAGAAACAGAGTGAGACAAAGCGTAAGCAGGGGAGGGGCAGAGAGCGGAGACACAGAATCCGAAGCAGGCTCCAGGCTCTGAGCTGTCAGCACGTGGGGCTCGAACCCACAAACTGTGAGATCATGACCTGAGCCGAAGTCGGACGCTCAACCGACTGAGCCACCCAGGTGCCCCTAAAGAGGCACTGGAAATTTAGATTTTTTAGATGAAATTTCCTATTGTCTAAATATCACCAAATAATTGAATAAAAAAATCCCCCAGTCTTGTGAGTCATACAGAAAATGTCTGTGAGGCCAGTGGTCCTCCAGTTTGCAGCCTCTGGTGTGGTTAAGTCCCCTTATTTTCTAGAGGCAGGATGCAACTCACCCAGGGTGTCAGGGGACACCTGTTATCACGGACTAGAATGTATGTTCTCCAACTTGGAGTATCTACTACACGCAAGGCCCAGTGGACACAAAGATGCGTTCAAAAGACAGAGTCCCAGCCCTGGACGAGCTCATGGTCCGGTGGGGAGCAGGCCCATCCCCCACAGGACACAATATGATAGCTGTTAGAAGGTAGCACTAAGGGAACACAGAAGTTCACCCCAGAACATTCTGTCACATACACATGGATGGGGTGGAGATCTACAGTTTCCTGCAGCCCAAATAGGCAAAAGGTTCAGGCGCCCAGCTTCCAGGGGGTGTCTCTGTGCTGGCAGGTGGATCTGAGGGCGAGAATCGTCACCACCGATGGCTGGAGTCTCGGATGCAGGAGTGCAGGCTGTGCCTGGCAGAGGCATGGCGGTGCCCGCAATTTACAGCCCGCTCTCTGCCGCCTAATTGCACCATCAGTGCCTGGTGTCGCAGGGCCAGGCTGAGGATAGATGGGCTGCAGTTACAGGCCTAATGGCTGCAGTAAAGAGTGGTGTTTATAGTGTTAAATAGCCCAGCCCACCCATGCTAGAGGGCCACCCTCCAGCTCCATTTTGGGGCCAGGAACTCGGTGCACCTGGGCTGGGTTTTGAGCATGTCTTGAGAGGGGTCTCCCCACTCTGTCCCCTGCATCTCCTCCCTAATGCAGGCAGCAGAGCTCTGTGTTGGAAATACGGGCCTGGCACCGGTCCTCTTCCCGTCCTCTCTCTGGGTCTCGGAGCCAACTAGCAGCTCTCCAAGGGTGGGACTGTGCCTTTGCCTAAAGACTGGGGTTCCCCAAGGCAAGGGCTAGGTCTCCCTAACAAGAAGGGGAGACTCCCACCAGGCAAGACTCTCTATTTTTTTAAATTTTTTTATTTTTTGGGCAAGAGGGTGCAAGTGAGTGAGGGGCAGAGAGAGAGGGAGACAGAGAGAGAGAGAAAGAAGCAGGGCTTACCTGATGAGGGGCTCGAACTCACGAACTGTGAGATCATGACCTAACCTGAAGTCAGATGCTTAACCGACTAAGCCCACAGGCAGGGCTTTATACCCATTATTGTACTGGGGACTACATCTCTCTTGTCGGTTTTGGGGATCCTTGAACTTGGGGCCTATCCCTCCTCCATGAGACTGATTTCTCTAAGAGTATGTGTTCTGTCTCCCACCAGAGTGCCTGGGGGTGAGGACTCCATTCTTTGGTTCTTTACCTCTTTAAGCTTCAGCCTCCTCATCCATGAAATGGACTCCTAATGCCCTTCTGCAGGTTTCGTTTTTGTTTTTGTTTTTAGAGTATTCATTCAGCGTTGCTCCTCAAAGCAGGGTCTACAGACCAGCAGCGGGGGCATTGCCTGGGAGCTTGTTAGAGATGCAGTATCAGGCCCCACCTCAGCCCTGCAGACTCAAGGTCTGATTTTAACGCAATCCCAGGTGACTGTTATGCGCACTGAAGTCTGAGAGGTATTGACTTACGAAGCTCCTAAGACAATGCCCGATACATAGTGGCCTCAGTATAGTTTCTCCTTCACCCTTTTTGGTCTCCAGCGTCAGCATACAGGCATTGTAGCGGGCCACGGAGAAGGGACTCCAAGCCCCTGGACATAGCCTCAATCCATCTGGTGGGAAGTCCAGGCCATATCCCCATCCCCATCCCTATGTGGACTTCCTCTGCCACCCAGGGTAAATGATTGTCCCTCTCTGGGGAAAGGGGGACTAGCCCCTCTAAGATATGTGGGCTCAGAGGGTGTGTTTCTTGACCTCACACTCAGTTCAAGAGTCCCTCTGCAGGGCCCTGATGAGCCAATGCCAGTCTCGGCTTGAGCATTCCTAGTGCTAGTTTCCCGCCTCTCGAGGCTACTAGATGCCTGAACTACATGCTGTCTGTATTTCAGTTCAGTTGGACTCAAACAAAATCAAGGCACGGGGCTAGGCTCTGAGAAGCGACATTGTCCCTGCTTTTAGGGAGCATTCAGGGGCAAGAGGAACAGAATGTGACTATGAGTTCGATAGAGAGATCAGTGCATCTGGGGACGTGGAGCAAAGAAGCCCATTACCATTGTGGGTGTGGAGGCAATCTGGGAAGCTGCATGGAGGAGAGGGTATTTGAATTGGACTTGGACGACTGGGTTAAGATTTCAGCGGGATATGTGACTGTCCTTGGATGTCTCTCAGATCCGCCCCTTGTCACCATACTCACTGCCCCTGCCTTGGTTCCAGTCTCGGCCCCGCTCACCTGGACTAGTCCGGTGGCCTCTTAACACTGGCTCACCGCTCTGTCTCTTGTCTCACCCTCTGTAGCCATCCTTCACTCAGCTGCCAGGGCCAGTGTTTGCTGATGGCCGTCAGTGGCCCCGTGGCCACTCCGCTGGGCACCATGAGACCCTGAAGTTCCGTGTCTCACCACTGCTCACCTCATCTTCACAGCCCAGTGATCACAAACTCCTACAAGCTTCTCAAATGTGTGCATCCTCTATGACTCTGAGCCATTGCACATGCCTGTTCTCTTTGCTCCAAACACCCTTCCGCCAGCCTTCTCACCCAGCTGCTAAACTTCTCTTTACCCTTCAGGACCCGAACCTGTGTTGCAGGCGTCCTTGGTAGCTCACTCTCTCTACCGTCACGGCCACCACACTATTTTTAAATTGCTTATGGGGGAGACGATCTTCCCCTGTTGTACCAGTCAGGGGCTCGTTAATCTCATGCTATCCAGTGTTTTATTAGTAATGCGGATGGTAGGTGGTTACTTTACTGCCTGTCGAAGGCACAGATGACTAAGGTACCGAGTGGCACCCCAGGCAGAGAACACAGTCCAGGCATGGGCGCGGAGGAGGGACAACACGGTGAGCGGCCTGGCTGTGGCTGGAACAGGAGGTAAGGGAGGAGGTGGGGTGCAGGCAGATTTGGATCCTCATCCCGCCCTCTGGGGAGGGCCCTTCAACCCTGGGTCCTGGGCTGGAACAAGTGGGCTCTGCCAGCCTCCTTGGCCTCTGCCTTCCCACTGAGACTCCTCCCCAGAGACAAGGGGGAGGGAACATGACTTAGGGGTGGCAGTTCTCAGATGCATCCTCGCCCGGCACGGGGAGCGCGCTGGCGCCCGTATATCAGGGGCTGCGTCGGCTTGTTGCTCGCTGGAATGGGAAGTGGGGGAGATAATTGTGTCTCCTCGGGAAGAAATATGGGCACGGGCAGCAGCATCTTTCTTCCAGCTTTGGGAGAAGAGATGTCTACTCAGCATCCTTCCCCAGAACTGGGTGAGGTAACGGGGAGAGTTTAACCCTTTCCCCTTGGATGCCCTCTGCAAAGTCGATTCCCAAAGGCGAATCGTGCCGAAGGAATTTGGAATCCTCCAGAGAGGTGGTTGGGGGAGAGTTCTTGGTGTTGGGCAGGCAGACGGCAGGTGGGGGGTGACAGTTGTCCAAGGGGGCAGTGGGCACCTCTGGAACAGCATCAGCTGAGAAAGTGGCTGTGGTGTTCATTGTAGTCTCCCACTGTCGTCCTTGTAGATTCTCAGGTTCCAGCCAGCCTGGACCACCTGCAGGCATCTCCTTCCTATTTTGCCCAGGAGGGATCTGAGCTTGGCTCCAAAGCTGGAGGCTGGCTCAGCAGGTACAGGAGGGGATCTCGCCCCAGGCCAGGCGGCCCTCCCTCTCCATCACCAGATTAATTTGATTTCCAAATGAGTTTGTTCATGCCATTCTCCTTCACGGCCCCAATCTGCAATTTCCATTAATTAATGATTGTAAATCGCTAAGTAACGAACCACTTGGTGCTGCTGCTATTATTAATGGCTCCGAGTGGACCTAGATCAGAATGTGGGGGAGAAGGGTCATTAGCCTTGGGTTGAGGGAATGTGTGTGGGTGTGGGGGACAGGGCCGGTGGCCCGTCGGGAGTGAGGGCACGACAACCCTCGGGTCCCATCTTCTCACCAGCGTGGGTGGCGGGAAGGCTTGGGGGCCGCGTAACACCCCTCGGTGGTGGCCCCAGGATCCTGGGTGTCGGGGTTGGGGACTGAGGGAGGTGGCGGTCATAGCTATCCCCAGAAATGGCAGAAGGGGGGGATTGCACAGGGCCTGGCCAGCTGGAGCACCGAAGTGATCCAGCAAGATTGCTGGTGAGGGCAGAGGGGCCAAAAGGCTGAGCCCCCAGCACATGCTGACAACAGATTCTAGATGCTCAGAGTTGAGCCAGCCATTGATGAAACATCCATAGAGTGGCTGGGTTCCAAGGCGTTTTGCTTCACGTGCTTCACAGAGACATGGCTATGGGGCCACCAGAGGTGAAGGGAATGGAATAGTTTATTCTGCCTGGAAGAAGCTTGGAGGTCTCACGGAGAAAGCACCGTTTGAATAGAAACTGTTAGGTCTTTCCCCTAACTGATGGTGAGTGAGGGAAGGGCATGGTTGGAGGAGATTCCGCAGAGCGGATGCTAGCATGTTCTGCCCGCAGCGAGTGATCCAACACAGCCAGGGCGTGTGTGCGTGTGTGTACATGCGTGTGTACGTGTGTGAGGTATCTAAGAAGCAGAGAGGTGTGAGCTTGGTGAAGTGGGCGGCCGTCAGCTCGGAGCGCAGCCTGGCGTGCTGGGTCAGGTTGTAGGCTCCAGAGTCAGACCCGTACGGGTTTGAATCCCAGCTCTGCCCTTCGCGGGCTGTGCTCTGGGCATGTTGGCTTAACTTCTCTGAGCCTCGTTTGCAAAATAGGGATCACAGCAGTACCCACCTTAGAATAAAAGTTGCTGTGGGAATCGATTCTCATAACGTAGAAAAGCGCCTGTTGTGGAGAAGGGGCTCGACGGAGGTTAGCTGTTATTATTATAATCATTCTGTAAGAGACATAGCGCCACTGCAAGATATCCCGGGGAGGAAAGACATGGTCAGAGGCCCTGGGAACAGGGTGCCTAGAAGGGCATCCAGAAAGGCGGTGTTTTGGGTTTTCACAATGACTGGGGCCACTAATTACTTAGGGCATGAATTGGGAGGGGCCAGGGGTGCCAAATATTTTGTAATGTGCAGGACATCCCAATGGAGAACCAAATCCCCGATACTCCATGCTGCTCCTGTGGGAAACTCAGCTTGGGTGACTAGCTCTGCCTCTGGAGTGAGTTGGGAGAGGGTAGAGTTTACCTTCAGCCCTTGGTGTGCGTGACCTCGTGCCAGGCTGGTTGCCTAGCAACACAAGCTTGCGTCCATCACTCCTTCTTCCTTCTTGTCTTTCTTTTCCTCTTTTTGCCCTCCTCCCCACCCTTCTTTCCTTCCTTCTTTCCTTCCTTCCTTCTTTCCTTCCTTCCTTCCTTCCTTCCATCCTTCTTTCCATCCTTCTTTCCTTCCTTCTTTCCTTCCTTCCTTCCTTCCTTCCTTCCATCCTTCTTTCCATCCTTCTTTCCTTCCTTCTTTCCTTCCTTCCATCCTTCTTTCCTTCCTTCCTTCCTTCCTTCCTTCCTTCCTTCTTTCCATCCTTCTTTCCTTCCTTCTTTCCTTCCTTCCTTCTTTCCTTCCTTCCTTCCTTCCTTCCTTCCTTCCTTCCTTCCTTCTTTCCATCCTTCTTTCCATCCTTCTTTCCTTCCTTCTTTCCTTCTTTCCTTCCTTCCTTCCTTCTTTCCTTCCTTCCTTCCTTCCTTCCTTCCTTCCTTCCTTCCTTCTTTCCATCCTTCTTTCCTTCCTTCTTTCCTTCCTTCCTTCTTTCCTTCCTTCCTTCCTTCCTTCCTTCCTTCTTTCCATCCTTCTTTCCATCCTTCTTTCCTTCCTTCTTTCCTTCTTTCCTTCCTTCCTTCTTTCCTTCCTTCCTTCCTTCCTTCCTTCCTTCCTTCCTTCCCTCCTTCCTACCCTCCTTCCTACCCTCCTTCCTCTCTCTTTCTCAAATACTGTCAAATTCTGGGGATAAAATGGTGAGCAGGTCAGCCTTTCATGGAGCTTAGAGTCTGGAGGGAGAGACAGACAGAGAAAGTGCAGATAGGAAAACTTAGAAACGCACTAACCCAGTTCTGGGTTCTGTTTCTCCAACAGAGAAACTCAACTTTCTCCAACCAATGGAACTTATTCTAAGGCTACAGTAACAGGGCTGACAGGAGTCCTATGGGAAGTACAGGATGCAGGCATCACAGTCCTTAGATTCAGGAAAAAATGCAGAGTCCAAGGCGACTACTGGATCTAGTGTTCTTGTGTCCCCAGCAGCATCGAGCATTGCTGGCGTGTCCCTCTACTGAGACATCGTGAGTATGGCTCAGTGGTGCCCCACATGGCGGCTTCTGTCTGGCCCTATCAGCTTCTCCTCTAAACAGCTTTCTTTTCCTTTTCTCAACCTCCGAATGCCTCATGGTTTCTTCCTACTCGTAACCTTAAGTCGCTCTGGGCAGCCTCACGGCCTTGCAACTTTGTGTATTTTTCCAATTCAAATGCTGAAGAGAATCTGAGTGGCTAAGCCCAGCCCTGTCAGGGGAGGCCCTTCCCAGGCTGGCCCCCTCTGAGGAGGCCATGCTCGGTCCAGTTGGCTGTGACCTGGTCATGTGGCACATGTCCAGCTCAGCACAGCAGGCTTCACTGGCTCGTCCGAGACATTGGGCCGTGAGTTTCGGATCTACACGCCCTTCTTCTCAAAGCAATCAGTCCCCAAGCGTCCTAACAGGATCCGACAACCATGCGCATGGCGGCAAGGGTGTTGCCTTTCTTTGCGAGGACGGTGATGGTCCAAGCTGTAACTGCAACCAGGTGAGCTCAGACAGCCACTGCTAGAGCTCTCCTCTGACGGTTCTTTTCCCCCAAACTTGTCTAATTCCTGCTGCCCCGCTGCCGAAACCCTGGATTCTTTTTCTGGTCATGGTTAGCCTCGATTCCCCTGGCACAAAGGCCCGAAGAAGTGGGACAGGATGTGATTCTCCGAGGACTTCTCCCCAGTGGGGCCATTTCCTTTCCTGGAATGTGGTCTGACAGCAAATACAAACTTCGGGATCACGCTGGGGCTCCAGCCTTTACCAGGTGGGCTTGCCCACGGCAAGGAGCCTTCTGTTTCTGTTAGGATTCGTGGCTGAGACGCAGCGCCCCCCCCACCACCCCGAACCTGTTCTCACTTCTGCCAAAGTCTCCAGGAAGTGGGTAGACACGTGGACGAACTCGCTGACATCACACGTCAGCAAAGCGGTCTGTTGGCCATCTTTCTAGAAAGGTGGTGGAGGGAGACAGAGGCCGAGCTGTACACGTGCCTGGGGAGCCGGAGGGGGGCGGGCGTGGAAGGGGAGCTGAGTGGGATTGAGGACTCTGCTCAGCGGATTTGAATGCAGTGTGGTTCTCCAGTCGTTCATTCCCCTCCATGGCGGTTGGCTAACGTAAAACTCTTTAAAAAATTTTTTTTTGACATTAAGCAACTCTCAGTGAAGGCAAAAAAAAAAAAAAAAAAAAAAAAAACAACAACAACAACAACAAAAAAAACCCCAAATAATCCCAATTGAACAATAGGCATTTTTATCTCTCCTCACATCCTGCAGCCTTTGTTAATGCTTACATTTATTTTGCTTGGTTGTAACCAACGTGAGAAGACGTTTTCAGTCTTTTCTGCTTATCGGTATTTTACCTGAGTGTGCCTACTGCCTCTACTTCAGAGCTGTCACTGTTAATGACAACAGCATATCAACATGGCCACCATTTGAGTGCCGGCCAGATTTCCAATCTTGCAAACAGTGTTGCCTCGAACATCTTCGTCAGGCTGCTTCCCCTGCCCCCCCGCCCCCTCCTCTTTTCCTTTGGATTATTTCCCAGGGGTTGATTCCCAGAAGGACAATGACCAGGTCAAAGGGCACAAACGGTTTTGTGGCTCCTATTCCATATCGCAGATGTTTTTCCCCCCTGAGGATAGACTTGAGTTGTCGCCTTACCCCACAGCGTGCACAGGGATGGAACTGTCCGGTGGGGACCAGGCCTTCCGTTCCTTGGGACTAGAGTCTGCTCTCAACTTGCTGTGTGACCTTGGGTGAGTCGGTTCCCCTCTCTGGACCTAGGTTTTCTTGTCTGTAAAATGAAGGCGATGGATGAGATGATCTGTAGTGACCGCGGGATGATTCAAATGGTGGACAGTGGAGTCTCAAGCTCGTTGGGATTTGTGTTCCTTTCCTCAGCGGTGAGGACCATGCCGGGATGATTTGCTGCTTGTTTCAGATGGATCATGTCTTGCTTGTGTGTGTGGGATTGGGAAGGTGCTGGGTGCTAGGGAGAGGTAGTGTGGCTATCCTGGTGCCCAGTCACTTAGGATCGCTTCTGTTTGGTCCACATCCATGCCACGCTGATGGTTAAGTATTTTGAATTTCATCCTTGGGCTTTCAGGACGTGTTTGGGAGTCAGACAGAACTGGGTTTGAATCCATCGTTGACACTTGTTGGCTTTGTGGGATTTGAGCAGATGGCTTAGTATCTTGGAACCTCGGTTTCCTCATCTGTAAAATGGGAACAGAAATACCCACCTCACAGATCATTCCAGAGAGTTAAATGAGATAATGCATGTAAAATACTATGACGGTGACTGTCTCGCTGGAGCCTGACAATATTAGGAACATTTTCCAAGGACCTGCTGTACCCCCAGTCAGGTGTGATACTTGTCAAGAAGGATGTCCATGATCCAACTGGTTGCTGCTTCCTCTCCTGAGGGGGATAAAATGGGTAAGCTCCTGCGAGGTGCTTGGGAGGGGCCTTACCTTCCTTGGGGATAGCCCAACCCTGGCCCTTTTCTGGATTCTGTTTGTGATGAGCCCTGAGCTGGGCTGGCCCTCTGGCCAACCTTCCCTCAGCTCCTTAGAGAGCTCCTGGGCTCCCACGGTGACTGGAAGAGTCAGAGACTCACGGGGCCCAGCCAGCACAAAGCCAGTCTGTGCTGGATTTTCTGTCTCCAACTTCCAATTCCAGCTTTCGATCTGTGTTCTGTCCACACCTCCACCTTGTCCTGGAGCCTTTCCCACAACTGCGAGCTTTCAGAATTGGGAACCCTTGGAACAGTCTCCCGCTTCCTGGAGAGCCCTGAGCCCGTCCTCAGAGCCAAGCCCCTGCCACTTGTCACTTGCTCCTTTTTCTGCTTTGGCTATGGGCCTGCAGCCAGGCTCTGCTGGGTCCAGCTGCCTGGGCTCTCCCCTTCATCCATCACGGTCTGTGGATTTTCCCAGAATGCTTGCCCTGCCAGTGCCTCCTCCCTCCCTACCCCTGCCATTGGATTGTCTGCCTGGGGAGAGAAGTTGGTGGACAAGCCTCCAAAGGACAGCTCATCTACTAGGAGGTCAAGCCAGGGCCCCAGGCTGAGAAGCTTCCAGGCCAGCATGTTTATCAAGGGTGATAGCCTGGGCAGTAAACCTTGGAAGGCATTGAGGGGGGTGAGTGGTGGTGGTAGTTGGGGGGGGACTTCTGGATCTGGGGCCCAACGAGGACTTTCCTAATCTTATAGACAGTTGTTGTATGCTGTTCTGATGTCCAGACAGGAAGAGGCTATGGTACCATATCACTGGAACTATGCTAAGTCCACGGATGGATACAGAGGCGGAAGGTGAGAGGTGCCTGCCCCCACAGATCTCGTAGGCTGAGATTCAAGTCCTCACCCTTCTTCCCACATGGTCACAGTCAAGCCCTCTGTTATTTGTGTCCTTCTTGGCTCACAGAACCAGCTTCTGTAAGTGCCCACCTGTGCCGGGGACAAGAGGGACTGAAAAGAGACAGTGTCCTGTGGTGGCCCATAGGGAACTGTCTCCAAACCAGGGCTTGGAAAACTGTGGCCTGTGGGCCAATCTGGTCCACCATCTGTTTTTGTGCATTGTTTCTACACTGTCCGTGGCTCTGCAGTGGCAGAGGTGAATGAGTAGTCGTGACAGATGCTGTATGGCCTGTAAAGCTTCAAATATTTACTGCTGGCTCATTCAGTGGCTACTGAATGTTCGGGGAGCAATTAGAGCCCCCTGGAAATGCAGGCGCTCTCTGTACACTGGCCGTGAGGGGGATGGTGTTAGGGCTGCACGTGCCCAGGAGGGCCAGGCTGGAACTAGCAGGCCAAGTGCAGAGGCCCAAACTCCCCTGCTTGCCGGGCCCCAAGGTGAGCTGGGCAGCCCCCAGGCTCCTAGTGGACCCCTAGGAGGTATTTCTTACTCTCCACTGGGGCCTCAAGCCTCTCCGACCTCTTTGCACGCACTTCCTCCTTCACGAGTGCAGAACTTTGGGGGAAGAATCTGTCCTAGTCCTGCCCTGTCCTTGCCACCCTGCTTGTCGGATTTCTTGCAGCCAGGAGCACTGTGGAAAGAGGCCCGCGCTGCGAAATCACCGTGTCCTCTTTGGTGCCGGTTTGTCCACCGGTGATGTGGGGGCACGAAGATTCAGGGGTCTCTCAGAGAAAAATGCAGATCTCCGTTCTGCAGTCAGGATTGCTGTTAGTACAGCTTTTTCGTTGGGGGAGGAGAGGGAGTAGGGTCTCTTCACCCAGAGACCCATGGTTTTTCCCACAGTGAGCCCAAGTCCATAGACGCTCATTCCGAAAAAGTGTCTTCCCAAGTAATGGAAACAATGTAATTAGCAGCCTTTTTGTTCAGGGTGTTAATTAACTTGTTTTTTTTTTCTGAATACACCTTCTTCCAGGTACAGCGTATCATCTCTGGGGTGCTGGCAGGGGGAAGCAATTAGATCCTCGTTACTGTACAATTAATTATGGCTTGGAAAATGCTCAAGGTGCCTGGGTGGCGGGGGCGGGGTGGGGGGGGGGAGGAATTCCTTGACAGCAGCAGCCCCAGGAAGAGGGCTGGCTTAGGAGAGGTCCTGAGCTGAGCCTGGTTCGTGGGACTGGAGAAAAAGGCTGCGGAGCCCAGCAGGGTATTGCAGAAAGGCAGATCTGGGCACCTCACTCTCCTGCTCAAGAACTTTCAGTGGCTCCCTAGTCCCTACCAAGTCAAGACCAAGTTCCCAGCCTGAACACTGAAGGCCATCTCTTACCTGGCCCGAACCCATTTTTCCAGAGTTATCTTCCATCACGGCTACCCAGAGTCCATTTTCTCAAGTAGGACTCACCTACTTGAATGTGCTTTCCATGTCTTTGCCCACACTCTTTCCCCACCTGGGGAAAGCTCTCTGTCTTTCACCCTGAATGGCATAATCATCTTTGCAAATACCCTCTCCTCCCTGGAGATTTGTCTGAAGGCAGGAGGGATCTTAGAAAGAATAAGGGCTTGGGACTCAGTAATTAACCTCCTAGAGCTTCCCTCCTGCCCCTCCACTGCTCCCAGTGCAAAGAGACCCCAGGACTTGCCTCACAATGTGTGACAAGGGCTGAACTCGGATGAGACTCCTTTGCACCCCTCAGTGCTCATGTTGTGGCTGCTGGCATTACCTCTGTGGTCATGTCCGCACCTCACTGGATCATAGGCTCTGCTTTTTTCCAACTAGTTTCCATGCTTTGTCCCCTCTGCCCTTCACATCAATCTGCTGAGGTGGGCAACTGCTCTCTGGACAGTCTCAGAGAGCTGGCCAAGGTGGTGGTTCTCAGTGAGGGCGGTACTGCCCCCTAGGGGAGCATTTTGGACCACCACTGTAATTCAAGGGTGCCTGGCAGTGGGCAAGGCTAAAGATGCTACACGTCCTGCCAGATGGCATCCAGGAGAAACATGTAGGTATATATTTGTCCAAGGCTAGGGCTTAACTCTGTGCTTCTTACGTTTCCACTGTTTTGAAGCAGAACTATCTATATCTATATATCTATATCTATATCATCTATATCATCTATATCTATCTGTATCTATATCTGTATCTATATCTGTATCTGTATCTATCTCTATCATCTATCTCTCTCTCTATCTCTATCTCTATCTCTATCTCTATCTATCTGTCATCATCATCTCTTCCAGGAAGTTAACAACCAAGTAAATCAAAGGAAGGTTGGACTTTGTTTTGATGAGGATTTTACTAAGAATTGTTTGCCAGTTGGAGAACCACATCGTGGATGCACAGCGCTGCTCATGATGTCTCAGTCCCCCAGAGAAGCTACCAGATCTAGCAGTGTTGGTAGGCGGTGTGCTCACAGTGCGTTCGGATGAAGGTGTTTTTGACTCCGTCCTGTGTCTCCGTGGGTACTCATGCTAAAGCATTCACATACCAAATTAGATATTTTTTTTTTTACATATTATTTTATTATAATCCCCTCTTATGTCTCCTTTATATTATAATTAGGGCATTTAAAACTTAAATGAGGAAGCAGGTTATATTCTCTATGAATTTCGTTTCAAGAGGGCATTCCCCAATGTTTGTTATAAAAAGGGGTGATGATAAACCTTGAGACTAGCCCAGCCGGGGCAAATTCCTGGTTGGGCCCCATGCCTGCTTGGTCAGGGCCAGGGACCAGGTGGCGGTTTTGGAGGATGCTGGGCGTGGCGGGGGGTGGGGGAGGCATGTTGCTTCAGGTGTCCGCCTCCCCACCCCTGCGCCTGCACTGCTGTGTGTGTGTGTGTGTGTGTGCATGTGTGCGTGTGTGTGTGTGTGTGTGTGTGTGTATGTGACTGTCACACATGGATGTTTCGCAGGGTATGCCCGAAGGAGAGTCAGGCTACCTGTGCTCCTGAGTGACAGGAGTGTCTGTGCGCGGCAGGGTGGGCCCTGTGAAGATACGCACTGCCCCAAGGTGCACCTGCTTCTGGGTGTACCTGTGGGAGCCGGGCCGGAGGCAGCTGTCATCTCTTCCCACTTGTAGCCTGTACTCTTTCAAAGTAGAGGGAAACATTTGTTCAACTTCAAGGGGAGCCTATCACAACAGCCTCCCCGGGCTCGGCCCCTCTCCTTTCAGCTGAGGAGAGGCCTCCCGCCCTGCCTGTTCCTGCCAGCCCCCTGGCCCAGGTCGCCCTTCCCGTCAATGCCCTCCACTCCTTACCTCCTCCTCGGGCGAGTCTGTTAGCCAGATAAGGGATCATCAGGGCTTGCAGCTTAAGCTGAGCTAAACCAGGAGGAGCTCCCCCAGCCCCACCACATCTGGACTTCGGGCAGCTCCTTTCCGTCAATGGGCCTTAGCGTTCCTACCCCTATGCACAATCCAGGTGTTCCCCTTGCACTCACATGTCTGTAGTCTGTGACTTCTTTTTTTCAATTTCAAATCTTCCTCCCACATCCTTTACCCTTCTCTCGGGCTCCCCGCAGCATATAAAGTCAATTAGAGTTTAATAAAGGGCTTCCGGAGGCATACTCCTTCTTCTCCCACCCCAGGTCAGCGCCCACCTGGCCCATCCTCCTTCGGGGCTGTGTCTGTGCTCTTGCAAGGGGACGTGACTCCCGCAAGGGAGCTAACATCCCAGAATGGTAGTACTCGGCCTTCATCACCCCCACAGCGAATCGGCTGGTGGCTCGAGGTGGTGGCTTTGGGGCATGTGGGTGGCGCTGGAAGCTTGTCAGGTTTTAATCTCCAAACAGTGAGGTGTCTGATCTCGGGACTTGGGAGAGCAGAGGGAGCTGGGCGGTGCTGGGAATATTAGTATGTGTTTGTGTGTGCGTTTAGGGATGGGCTTTGGGATGGGAGGGATTTACCCAACTGCCCGTGGATGATGATCTTGAACTCCTTCTCAGACCTGGGCTTGAAGTGGGTCAAGGTCCTGCCTCGTGGCCCATCATTTGGGGTTGGACCAGCCAAGGCAGGAGTCCCTCTGGGTCCTGCCAGTTATAGATCCATCCAGTCTGTAACCTGGCAACCTTGTCTGAGTCATCTGATCTCACACCCACCCCTTCCTCTCTGAAGAGTGGGGAGTCCTGCTTGGTTACTGAGGGCTGTGGGGCCTGGGCCTGTTGGTTTGGGGGCAATGGAGTGGCTTGAGGTGACTGTCACTAGGGGCTGGTGCTACAGACTGCTGGAAGCCGATGCCCTGATCCTCCTTCACAGACGAGCTCTGTGTATTTCCGTCTGAAATAGCCCTCCTGTCCCCCTCGCAGAAGAGGTGGCAGGAGAGAATTCCGGGGGAAGGCCTCTCCTGCTTTCTGAAGCCCAGAGGCTGGGAGAGCCTTTCATCTAACTGTTGGGCCCACACTGAATGCACTTCTACCAACAGAATGATTTGTTGTTGAAATTAACTGGGAATCCTGGGTTTTATTTTCTAAACCTGACAGACAGAGAAGGCAACCCGGTCCACTGAAAGTGGGCGAACGAGGGTGATGTGTTTTGCCCCCGAGTGTGGCCGAGTGGGCTCCTAAGCTTCTCATCTATAAACGGTGCCCTGATGACAAGGTGGGAGGGTGAGGAAGACCATGGGTTCTAAGACTTGGGTCTGATAGGCTCCCAGGCTCCTCTTTTGCTCCTGTTATAGCCCGTAGGCTCTGGGAAGGCCAGGGCTGAAGACGTCTTTAGAGGTCACACAGCTCCCCAAACCTGGCTGATCCCCATCCTGGAAGGACCGATTCCCCAAGCCACGTTGTGTGGCCTGTGTGGCTGACAAGCTATGAGGTGACTCCGAGGCTCACCTGGGACAGGGAAGGACAGATCCGGGCCACTATCCCCACTGAACCGAGGAGGACACAGAGGCAAGGCCACATCATGAGCTATTGCCTCATCCCCAGCAGGAGTCATAGGGAGAGGTGCCGTGCAAAAGAGAGCATGGAGGCCCTGGTTATTTTAAAAACCTTTTTTAAGTTTATTTATGAGAGAGAGAGAGAGAGAGAGCATGAGCAGGGGAGGGGCAGAGAGAGAGGGAGACACAGAACCCGAAGGAGGCTCCAGGCTCTGAGCTGTCAGCACAGAGCCTGACACGGGGCTTGAACTCACAAACTGGGAGATCATGACCTGAGCCGAAGTTGGATGCTTAACCGACCGAGCCACCCAGGTGCCCCAGAGACCCTGGTTATTTTAACAGGATTTCTTTGTGTCATCCCAGGCCCTTCTGCTGGCATTAGGGTCAGATGGAGTCATTTGTGGTATGGAGACACAGGGCATCTGTGAGGCCAGCGCTGTGCAAAGAGCTCAGACCCTTCGTCTCACCACTGCCTTGTCCCGGCCTGGATCCACTGCTCACGCGAGCCCCCTCCTCACTGGCACGAGGAGGCCTTGCACGCCTAACTCCCACCTCCAGATCTTGTTGGTATCATTGCCCCCTTCCTTTCTGCTAGGCTCCTCCTCATCTTTAAATAGTCGTGGACATAATATGTCAGAACTCAACCGTGCATCCCCAGTGCCCAGTGCATTGCATGGAGCAGGTGCTCGATGAGTAGTGGCTGAACGGATGGGTGGATGGATGAGAGTTAGAGTCAGGAGACCTGGATTCTTACTTCAGCTTGACCGCTAACTGGCTGTGTGTCTCAGGACAAATCATTTCACCTCTCTGGGCCTCCATTGTCTACTCCCCAAAGCTGTTAACAGAGGTGACTTATTATTTCCTTATTAATGTGGTCTCCTCGGCCCTAAATCGTCAGGACGTTTTCTTCCTTGCACTTAACGGCACGTAACCACGGGAGAACTCGCGGTCACATCCTGTGTGTGCCTTGTCTTCCCCAAAGGGCAGGGTCCAGAGACTCTGCCCCCCTGTCCACTGAAATCCCCTGGCTGAACCTCCAGTTCTGCCTTCTCTCCTAAGCCAACCTAAGGCCCAGCCACCCATTGCCTGAAACTCGACACGATGGAATCTCTTCTCCAGACCTGCTTTCTACCCCTCCGCACTCCTTCTCCTCGAGGAATGGCCCCCCTGAACACCCAGTTGCCCCATTGGAAACGCGGGGGTCAGATTTTCCTCTCAGGCTCCACCAAGTCCTGTTGACTTATCCTCTTATCTCCTCTCCAGCCCCACGTGGCCTCTGCCCCCTCAGGCAGACAAGACCTTGGCCACGGTCTCGGGTCTCCAGTGCTGACCCCTGTAAGCCTGCTTCTGAAATGCACATCTGCTCCCCAAACTCCCTCAACTCTAGTCCTTCAGCGGCTCCCTGTGTTCCTCAGGGTCAAGGCCAAACCCTCTCACGGTGCCTTATGCCTGGTGTGTTTGGCCCCTCCCACCTCACCAGCCTCAGCTTTCAACTCCCCCACTCCCTCCCTTTAGATGCCTGATGCCACTGGTTTTTTGTTTTTTTTTTTTTTTAAGTTTTATTTATTTATTTTGAGAGAGAGCGCACACACATAAATGGGGGCAGGGGGAGAGAGAGAGAGGGAGAGCAAGAATCCCAAGCAGGCTCTCCAGTGTCAGCGCAGGGCTCCAACCCACGAACCATGAGATCATAACCTGAGCCGAAATCAAGAGTCAGACGCTCAACTGACTGAGCCACCCAGGCACCCCGAGATGCGTGACACCACTGTTCTGAATGAACTGCCTACAGGCTCCTGAATTTGCTGCCCACTTGCCTTCCGCTGGGCCTTTGCACGTGCTCTTGCCTGCTTCTTTACCTGGCTAACCTCAATTCAGGCTTCGGGTGTCTGGCTTCTGGAAGCTCTCCCCGACTGAAGCTCGCCCCCTCCCCCCCCACTCCAGGCTCATTTAGGTGCTACTTCAATACAATTCTACAACACCGCGCTCTGACCACGATCTGTCACGTCTTACCAACATTCACTACAACGTGGTGTCAGCTCCCGTGGATCTTCGCCAACAGACCGTGGGCTCCTTGAAGGGACCGTGCCTGGTTCATCTTTGTGTCCTCAATGAGTAGCCCTGAACCAGACACCAGGCAGGTGGAGGCAGTTAGTGCACAGTGGTTAAGAACCCCGACTTTGGCCCAGTGCCATCCAATATGGTAGCATCTTGCTGCAGGTGGCCGTTGAGCACCTGCGGTGTTGAGAGTCCACACCGGGAACTGCAGTGCGTTTAAAATGTACTCCGGATTCTGAAAGCTCCGTATGTAGACGATCTCATTAAGACTTTTAAAAATATTGGTTAGATGTTGAAAGGGTAATATTTTGGATACTGCGGGTTAAGTAAAATATCTTATCAGAATTAATGTCACCAACTTATTTTTGCTTTTTAGAATGGGGTTCTTAGAAATTTTAAAATTACACACACCAGGGTGCCTGGGCGGCTCAGTTGGCTGAGCGTCTGACTCTTGATTTCGGCTCTGGTCATCATCTCATGGCTCGTGAGTCTGAGCCCTGCACTGGGCTCTGTGCTGACGGCACGGAGCCTGCTTGGGATTCTCTCTCTGTCTCTCTCTGCTCCTCCCCAACTCATTCTCTCTCTCTCTCTCTCTCTCAAAATAAATACAACTTAAAAAAATTAAATTACACACACAGCTCATGTTATACTTCCATTGGACAGCCCTGACCCCTAGGTTCAAATACTCCATTACTCATGGGTCCATATGCCCTTGGGCAAGATGCTTAGCTGATCTGTGCCTCAGTTTTCACATCTGTACAATGAAGATAGTATTTGAATCCTCTGCACAAGGTCATCATTAGTATTAAATGAGTTAACTTGTGCTCTGCACATAGGGAACCCAATATAAATATGAACCGCCACGATTCTGATTACTTACTCAATTAATATTTGTTGAATAAAGCATTGAATTCCTGCATCCTAACCTCCTTGCCTTCACCCCATCCCTGCAGCTACCACTTATCTGTCATTCAACATTTATTTGGCAAATATTTATTGAGAAACTACAATGAGGCAGGCATTGTGATCGACACTGCAGGCAAAGAGGAACACTGAATCGATCAATTAATTAATTCAGTGAATCTTCGTGTAGTGTATCTTTTGTGCCAGGTGCTGGCTGGGCTCTGGGATACACAGAGGCTGAATGATGCCCTCCGGGATTCTCGGGCATACAGAGGAGACAGATCTTAGCAAGGTCAAGGCTGGCACTGTGGGCTCTGTGCCGGGACAGTGGTGCAGGGGGTGGTGGAGACAAAAAGGATGGGCCAAACCCAGCCTGGGAGAGGAGAAACGCTTCCTGGAGGGGGCGACTGATGCATGAGCAGGGGTCTGGCCAGGCGGAGGGAGGCCACGCTTGGGAGAGGAGAGACATTTCCTCCGTCATCCATCAGATGCCGAGCAGGGAGAAGCAGGGTCACACAACTTAACCTGAACTGCGCAGTCACATCAATATCAGTCGAGGCGGCTGTTTGTTCCTAAGTGGACAAGCCAGCTGGTTGATTGAATTTTTCACTCATCATTAGGATGTTGAACAGAATCTAGAAAACACAGCCCTGCAGCCAGAAGCCCCGGCATCCTTGGGCTTAGGCTCAGGCCCCCAGACGCCAGTACCCCTCCAGCTCCCCCCAAACCCTAGAGCCAGCCTCCTCTGCCACCGTTTAGTGCACAGCTGGTAAGTTAAAAGCAGTTTAGCGATAATTCCACCTCCGCACTGAAGGCTTCCAGTGACTGTTAATGAATTTAAATGCTGGGGATTTTCTCTGATGCCTCATTGCATATGCTCCTTACATTAAGATGTTAATGAGGGATCTGTTGGACAGAGGCAATCGAGCCAGACCAGGGATGGTGGTGGCCCGGGCAGGGTTGCCGGCTGGTCAGGCGTTTTCTCGTTCCTGACTGGCGCTTCATCAGTGAACTCGCCAAAAAGGTTAACTGGCCGGGGCCTCTGGTGGGGATGGAAATTCCGTCGGCTGGCTTGGGCTGGCTGGCAGAGGACTTGTCTTCAAACCAGAAGGCTGCTGGGCGCAGGCCTTATGAAGCAAATAGGGGAAGCTGCCGTAACCCTTGAAGGCCTGGGACCCTATCAGGGAGGCTGTGCCCTCCTCGGGACTGAGCTGGCCTGTGGGGGAGGCTGGGACCACAAGTCCACGTTCTCGGGTGGCTCCCATCTTGAAGGGAAGCACAGATTCCCATCTGTTCCAGCTCTTGGGATGGGAGGCAGGAGAGGAGGCCGGGGGAGTGCCCAAGAGGTGTCTACCTTGGCACTGAGGGGCAGAAGTGGTTTCAGGCTGGGGGGATGGCCAGATGACCCTTGGGGCTGCCCTTGAAGGTAGCGCGAGAGGTCGCTGGCCCACAATCCCATGGGGCTGGGGGGCGGAACCTGGGTTTCCCTGGTCTCTCCCCTTTCTGACAGAAGCCAAAAGGAAGACAAGGAGAGAGGCAAGAGACAAAGGATGTAGACTAGAAGAGAGGTTAAGAGTCCCGCTGTCTGGTGCCAGACAGCCTGGCTTGAATCCTGTCCTGTCTCTACCGCTTAGGAGCTACGCGACCGTGGGCGATAAGCGACGTCAGCTCCCTGTGCCTCAGTTTTTCCCATTCACGAAATGGGGATGATAACAGCACCTGGCTCGTTTATGAAGACGATAGGATTGGTTTTATCTGCCAATTATACCTCCACAAAGCCGAAAGAAATGTTAAAAAAAAAAAAAAGATAAAATGAGTGAATGTCTGTTCACTGTCCAGCATGCTGGAAGCACTTACCCAGTCTCCGAGAATTCTTTCCATTAGTGGCTGAAGTCAGCCCTGACCCATTGTGGGGTTCTGCTTCCTAGAGAAGAGACTGGGGTCAGCGCAGAGAAGCAGGGACCCTGCCAGGAGGTGCTGGAAGGCACGCAGCTGCGGCTGCCAGCTCCCCCAGAAGCTTCTTCCCTTGGCTTCCTGCAAATCCACTGACGATTTTGTAAATTTGCTTAAGGATTAAATTAATAAGCTGCTCCTTCTTGGCTCCCACGGCTGTACAGACTGGCACGTCTGTACTCTGGGAACTGCCTTGCGAGGCAGCATCAGCAAGAAGTCAAGCCACTTTTTTTTTTTTTTTTTTTAAATGCAATGTTTTCTTTTTTTTTTTTTTTTTAATTTTTTTTTCCAACGTTTTTTATTTATTTTTGGGACAGAGAGAGACAGAGCATCAACGGGGGAGGGGCAGAGAGAGAGGGAGACACAGAATCGGAAACAGGCTCCAGGCTCCGAGCCATCAGCCCAGAGCCTGACGCGGGGCTCGAACTCACGGACCGCGAGATCGTGACCCGGCTGAAGTCGGACGCTCAACCGACTGCGCCACCCAGGCGCCCCAGTAAAGCCACTTTTAAGTCTACCTCCTCCTCAAAGGTGGCCCCAGCATTGACCTCGCTCCTCCCTACATATATGCTACTGTTCTCAGCCCTGACGAGTGCAAGCGTGACAGAGGGCGGGGCACCCTCTCACCGCCTGAGCCTCTGTGAGTCTGTCTCTGTGTGTTTGTCTTCCTCCCTCAGATTGGGGTTCTTGACCTCAGAACTCTGTCTCCCCTATCAGATTGGGAGCTTTTCCAGGGTAGGGTCTGTGTCTCCTCCGTCAGACTGCACTGCCCAGACCTCAGCCTCCCACATCTCCCGTCAGGGAAGTTTAGGGCCCAGAACCCCTGCCAAGTTCTGGAACCAAGTTCTTTTGAAAGAAGAGGGCAGAGGAAGAGGGGCCTGGCAAGGCTCCTCCACCACTCTGTTGCGGACATCCGCTTACGTGACAAAATCCCCATTAAATATTTACCAAAGGCGGGAAGGACCTTGGGGGTTGACCGTGGGAGTGTTCTATGCATGTCACCTTTCTCCATGTTTAGGGCTGGCCGCATCCCAGAGGGATGTGGTTGCCTGGAATTGCGACTAGGAGGGTGGACAGGAGGCTCCCCACAATCTCCAGATGACCCCTGTGTGCCGCCCTCAGCCCCCAGAATGAGGCTATGCTCAGACAGCAGTGATGATATAGCCTCAGTGGTCCACTTCCCCAGTACTGCGGGGCCCAGGTCTCTCTCAGCCGGGCTGGGGGGCCTCCCAGCTGGCTGCAGCTCTGTTCCCCCAGGACTGTTCCCTCTCCTCTGTCTCTGTCTCTGCTCCTTCTACCTCTTGAACTTCCTGCCAAGTAACTGGAGCTGGAGAAAGGGCCGCATTCATGCAGCCGCTGTGCTCTGAGCTTTTGATTAAGGGTCGGCGGGTTAACTTGTTGCCATTCAACACGCGGGCGGGGCTGGGGGGCCTCCTGACCCCTCTCCTCTCGCAGCCCGTATCTCTGCCAGGAGAGCAGCAAATGAAATGAGGACAACTTGAGGCTCTGGGAGGGCCAGCGGAGACAGAAAGTGGGGCCCAGAGCCCCTCCATTAGTTACCCAGATCCGTCCCTGTACATGAGGGGCCCCGCAGCTGCTCGCAGCGAACCTCAAGCTCCGAGAGACTGCACAGGAACCGGGCCTGACCTTTCTACAGAGGTTCTGCTGGTGAGCCTCCAGGCTGCGCTTACATGCTTACAGGGATGGGGAACTCACTACCTACTCATACGGCCCGTTCATTTCACAGTGGGACATCTGCCTGTTAGAAAGCTTTCTTATCCCAAACTGAAATCTGTCTCCTGATAACATCCATTCTCTGGCCTGGTTCTGGCCTTTAGAGACAAGTAGAACGAGACATGTCTCTTTTCTGTGACTGGCCTTCAAGCACTTCCTCCCTTCTAGAGAGCTTTCTTCTCTGCCACGTAGACACTTCTGCCTCTCACCCTCTTCTAGACATTTCCATGGGCT
The DNA here is from genome assembly GCF_018350155.1 of Leopardus geoffroyi. NCBI lineage: Eukaryota > Metazoa > Chordata > Mammalia > Carnivora > Felidae > Leopardus > Leopardus geoffroyi. The sequence goes on along the minus strand of NC_059330.1, from coordinate 22,346,166 downwards.
TTGGAGTCAAAAGTCTTGGTCCCTGCTCTGCCATGTAGCAACTCTGTGCTCTTGGGTATAGCATTTGATGCCTCTGATGCTCAGCTTTCAGATCTATAAGATGGGGATAAGTCGGGACGAAAATGGGTATGAAATGTCTAGCACAGATTCTGATGCAGAGTAGGTCTTCAAGACTTGATGGTCCCTTCCTGTCTCTTATACAGGAAGCATCCCCTCCCCCAGTCCCCGGCCTCACTCAGAATTCCAGCATCACTGGAACGTCATCTCACCGTTATCCTGCCTCTGTCTCTGACTGGCTTCCCTCCGTCTCTTCTCTACTGTCCGCAGGCAGAGGAGACACCCTGTGCTGTGGTCTGAAAGTGGCCCGTGGGGTTAAGAGAAGTTCTTGCTGACCCTGAACTCCTGCCAGCTGCTGCAGTGGGGTGTCCATTTTCTTCGCGCGAGGCCCCTTGGAGAGAGTTCTCTGAGACTGCTGGCTGCTTCCTCCTCCTCCTCCACCTTCTCCTTCCGTCCCGAGGAGTCCCCGCCACCACGCTGGGTTCAGCAGGCACAGGGGCATGCTGTGTTAGTTGCAGCTAACTGTGTTAGTTGCAAGACTTCTTGTTTCCAGGGGTAGTTTTAATTACCCCTGGAGACAAGGCTGAACTACAGACCCCCACCGGCATGCGGCACACACTGTTGATGTTCTGCCTTAAGTAACTGAATCTTTGGTGAATTATGCAGTCTTGGGGAAAACTACAAGTTTGGCGGTGGAACTAGAGATCCAGGAAGGCCTCGCCTGCTCTCCGGCCTGTGTGTCCACCAGTGACACGCCCAGGTTGGCACCAGAGGCTTGGGGGGGTGCGGTGCTGTTTCCAAAGTGCTTCTCACCATGTTCGGTCTTCTGCTCTGTCACGCGGGCAGGTCGTCGCGTATTCCTCTTATTGCTTGGTTCGGCCGAGGCCTTAATTTGGGACCATCGCCCCTCCCGGCAGACCGGAAGTGGAAGACGGTTTAATGCACACAAATCCCTCCCACCCCTGTACACACACCCCGTTACCACAGCTCCCATCCATAGAAGGTTCTGTTCCCCCACCCCCTGGGAGGCCTGTGACTTGTGTGGAGCTACAGAACGCAGCAGAAAAGGGTGCTGTTTGAGCTCTGGGGCCCAGGCCTCAAGAGGCTGGCGGCTTTCTCCTTTGCCACCGTCGGGGACTGTCCGGAGGTGTCATGCAAGAGGAAGCCAGTCTAGCTACTGCAGAATGAGGAACCAGGAGGAGGAGAATGGAGTGTCCCCGGCTGACAGCCACCTGCCCAATACATGCGTAAGGTCAGCTTTGACCTCCCAGCATAGTGGACCTTGCAGGTGAATGTAGCCACATGAGCAAGACTCCGGAAACCCTTAGAGGCCCCCTGCCCCCACGCCCCACCCAGAATCAGGGGAAATAAGAAATCGTCGCCATTTCAAGCCATCTTGGTGTGGCGTGCTAGGTAGCAGGAGCACCTGGAAACAGAACCTGGGTGCAAGGCTGAGGGGTGGGGAAGTGAGACAAGGGAGGGGAAGCCAGGCAGAGCGTGTTGATGCGGGGTTCTCAGCGGGCAGCAGGGTTCAGTCTCCTGGGGGCCCTCAGACACTGTGTCCAGTGTGTCTTAGATCGGTTCCACAGAGTGGGAGGGAGTTGGGGAGCTCATGCCCATCAGTGGTAGCCTGTCTCAGAGCTAACTCTCGGGCACGTTTGGCAGACCCTCTTTGTGGGCTGGCCCGCTCCCGGAGCCAGAGGAGGCCCGCAGGCTGAGGCTTAGGAAGCTGATGGCACCCGGTCTGTCTACTGGCGCCCATTGGGGTTGGGTGGGGGATGTGGTCAGCATTTACTGAGCACCCATCTCGTGCCCAGCTTCTTCTAGGTTCTGGGCAGAGCAAGTACATCTGCCCTCTGGTGGCTCACAGTCAGGACAAACTAGAACAGAAATTCTGCATCGGGACAGTGTCAGCCTTTAGGCAGAGTTTGGGGAGCAAGTGGAGGCATCTTGTTTTTCTTTTCTTTAAGAAATTTTTTAAAAAAGTGTTTCTTTATTTTTGAGGAAGAGAGAGAGAGAGAGAGGGAGAACGGAAGTGAGGAAGGGGCAGAAAGAGAGGGAGACACAGGATCCGAAACAGGCTCCAGGTTCTGAGCTGTCAGCACAGAGCCTGACGCGGGGCTCGAACTCACGGACTGTGAGATCATGACCTGAGCTGAAGTCGGATGCTTAACTGACTGAACCACCCGGGTGCCCCAAGTGGGGGTATTTTCGATGGTCACAGTTACTATAGGAAATGCTACTGGCATCCACTGGAAAGGGTGAGGGATGCTCAAAGTCCTGCAGCAACGGAACAGTCCTGCACGATGAAGAATCACCCTGTCTCCTGCATGACTTTCTAATAACCTGGTTGACATTCCTGAAGGTGAAAAAAACCCATTTGTAATTATTTGCGCCTGGAACCTAACTTTGGTTTGCGTATGAACACAAAGCATTTGTGTCACGGGTTTAACAGCCACTGAATTTTCCAGGAATATGACTACTGTGTAAATTGAAGGAAGATTGCACTGTGTTCGGTTGGAAATGTTACCAAGAGTTATTCATCATTTTTGGAAAAATCACATTTCCGATGGCAACACTTTTTGTGGTATTGGAGTTCCGGACACGACCCCTGAGTGTCAGGCTGTATTTGAGACTGGGGCCCTCACGGTGATCCAGCCCGCGGGTACAAGGCTCTGACTTCTCCGCTGTGTCTTCCAGTGTAGTTAGACCTGAGCATTTACATATTGAAATACATATTTTATTATAAATGATCTTATTTTACTTTTCTTTTATATTAAAGTTAAGACATTATATTGATTTATTTTCAAATGATGTGTCTAGGTAGGTTATACTATCCATGAATTTCGTTTCAGGATTGTAAAGGAGCCATCACAAACTATTTGTTATGAGAGTCGGGGGAGGGGGGCCGAGAACTAAGCCAGCATTTTAAGCCAACAGCTCTACCGTGGGGGGCAGTGCACATGCAGCTTTGGGGATCTGAAAGATGGTAGACTTTTCGTGGGGGTGGGGGACACCAAGGAGGTTGAGGATCAGGGAGGGCCTCACAGGGGAGGTGATACGTCAGCCGGGCCCACAGGATGAATCCAGAGAACTCCTGTTATCCAGAATGGTTCTGGAGAGTGGACAGGCAGGGGGACCGTGAGCTCCTGGTAAATGTCGGTGCATGAATGGATGTTTATGCTATTTCACAAATGAGAAAACTGCAGACTGAAGCTCAGAGAGGTTAAAGGACTTACCAAGATCATACAGCCCTGAAGTTACGGTGCTTATCACATATTTCCTCAGCAAAGAGTTTGGGGCCACCTACAGCGTACTGAGTACCTATAGGCACCGCCAGTCAACACACACTTACTGGTCGTCTGCAAGGGTGATACGGTGGGTCACACAGAAGAAGACCTTCTTGTGTGGAGGACACGGAAAAGAAACGTTATCAGCCAGGATTTGTCAGCCGTGGCACTGCTGACATTTTGGGCTAGGTGACTCTCTGTTGTGGATTGTAGGATGTTCGGGATGGAAGTGGGAAGAAAGTTGTCTCCGTTATCACCGCCGTTGTTGTCACCATCATCATCATCGTCACCGTCATCGCCATCAACATCACTTCTGATTACGTAACACTTCCACGTGCCAGGCACTGCCCTTTATGCCCTATTGACTCACATACTCCTCTCGACCACTCTAGGCGATAGGTGTGGTCATTGCCTCCACTTTGCAGACGGGGAAACTGAGACACAGAAGCAGCCGCAAGGGCAAAGATCTTGAACTTGGCGTGTTTTAGGGGCCAAAGGAAGGTCGGTGTGGCTGGAGTATAGTAAACATGAAAGGGAGCGATGGGAGATGTGTTGGGGGCGAGGTGGCCAGATCACACAGGTCTCGTGGGCCACGTGGAGTGGACGTGGTGGCGGGTTGTTCTCCTCCTCCAGAGGCAGGAAGATCTCAGCTAATTCCCTCTCTAGGAACAGTGGTTAGCTCGAGAGAGCTGCCTGGTCCATCCAGGGTGACACGTCATGCCGCCGGAAGATAGCCCACAACCATGACAGGTCGAGGCAGGAGGATAAGGCTGGACCACCTTGCCCGGGGCAACTCAGAAAGGCCATCCCCGCCTCAGAGCTCCTATGGTATCGGCACAACTGTCTCGCGGTTCAACGTTTTCCACCATCCGTCGTGCTTCCTTCTCTTTCCCCACAGGCATGATCCCGAGAGTAGTCCCCGGGAAATTCCCTGCATGCTCTTTTCCATCTCAGGTTCTTCCCAGGGAAGCCTCATCTGCCACATCACGGTCAGGCATCGGGGTTTTACTCCTGTCCCAACAGGAAGCCATTGGGGTGTTTAAGCAGGGGGCACGGGGACCCGATTTACATTGGGAATGTTTGGGAGGCGGCGGGGGGTGGACAGATGTAATAGCGCAGGTGAGAGGGTAGCAGCAGAGGTGGGTGATAAATAATCAGTGTGGGGATGTGTTTAGGATGGGGAACCAGGAGGACTCGCTGTCTGGTGTGACAGAAGTATCCAAGGATAACTCTTTGGGTATCTGAGCCACTGCTGGATGGAGGTCCTGCTTCCTGAGACACAAAAGGCCTGTAGGGAGAAGGAGGAATGGATTTGAAGGGGAAATCGAAGGTTCTTTTTGGACAGGTCGAGTCTGAGACGCCTTAGATATTCAAGGGAAGATGTTGAATGGTCGATCAGTTGGATAAGTGGGTCTGCAGGCTAAGGGATGGTCAGAGAAAGTGCTAGCGCATTTGAAGGCGGTCAGCACGTAGCTGATGTATAAAGCAGTGTGAGTAGATGAGATCCCCTGGAGAGAGAGGGTTCATGCGAAGCGTAAGGGGGCCGGGGCACCCCCCGAGTTAGGGCCCAGGCAGAGGGGAAGCCGGGAACAGACAGGGACGAGGAGTGGCCCCGAAGGACAAAGCGAGGAAAGCAGCAGTTTGGAAGGGAGAGAGTGGTCAACCATGAGGTTGTTATGGGGGGTGGGTACAGGAAAGCGACAGTGGACTTTTACTAAGTGTAGGACATTTAGTAAAGGACATTGACCTTGATCGCAGCTGTTTCAGTGGACAGGTGGTAATGAAACCTGACTGGGGGTAATGAACGAATGGGGGGGGTGAGGAGGTGGGGAAGTGAATGTGTACAACTCTCTGGAGGAGGTTTTCTGTGAAGGCAAGTGAGAGAAATAGGGCCAGAGCAGGAAGGGGTGTGGATCTATCTATCTTTTATTTTGAAGTTTGTTTGTTTGTTTATGTCACCTCTACACCCAACGGGAGACTTGAACTCATGACCCCAAGATCAAGAGTCGTGTGCTCCACCGACCGAGCCAGCTGGGCTCCCCCCGGTGCCATTTTTACGACATACTATATTAAGGCATGTTTGTGTGGTGGTGGAGTGTTCCAGCCGAGCAGGGAATGACAATGATGACTGGGCAGGAGAGACAGAGGACAATGGTAGGAGCGACACTCTAGAGTTGGCAACAGGGGGTACAGGGAGCCCAGTGGGGGAGGTTGGTGGCAGTTGAGGGCAGAGGTCTCTATGATGACGGAGGGGAGGACCCAAGAGGTGGGATGAGCCACAGGTGAGAACGAGGGAGCCAGTGTGGGGAAGACAGGCAGACTTTGTATGTCTGAGTCTATTTTTCTCTTGTGAAACATGAGCCAAGGTCATCGGGTGAGAGAAACATGTTAGAGATTTGAGGAGAGATGTGGGAAATGGTTGTCTCAGGTAGTGGGAAAGTGAATTTTCCAGGGATCCACAGAGGGTGTGTGTGGTGATTTTGAGTGCCTATTGGCATGAAGAAGGTCCAGCCGTCAGGGTTGCCTGATTTTCCTTAGTGGCTTTCAGTTGTCAGGGGCCAGGGCAAAGCAGGTGGACAGCTGGGTCTGGCCACACTCAGGGTCTCACCAGGTAAAGTGGGGAAGGCGGAGAAGGACAAGGGTGTTGAAGGTACCGGAGTGCAGACTGAGGAGAGAGTGGAAGTGACCTTCATCTCATGGAGGTGAGTGCACTGCCAGGATAGGGTGCTGGGGTGGGTGAAACAGAAGGACGGGAGGCGATGGCCACAGGGTTCTCAGAGATGTTTACATTCTGGATCTCGGGGAAGGTACAGATACGACGATGTCAGGTTCAAAGAAGGAGCATATGAAGGGATGGGGGGAAAGGTCACTGGCATTAAGGAGACCAAAGAGCTGACAGGTGTATTGACTGGACCCACTTTGTGGACACTCAGTCGTGACAGGGGTGTTGATGGAGGGCAAGATGGTGAGGGGGGGTGTTCAACGCACCAGTGCGCGATGTCTGTCCGTGACTGCAGCCCGGGAGGAGGTGGGGTGGGCGATAGGGTCTGACTAGGCCACAGGCGGGACAACACTGGGATAAACCCTGGGCCAGGCTGGAGAGCAGAAAGCCTCAGCAGGGGGCTGATGGGTGGGCTGGAAGGGGGGTAAGACCTATGTTAGGGTCCGTCCTGGAGGCCCCACAGGGTGCCTGAGGGAAGGCAGAGGCCCCCGCAGGGGCCGCCCTGTTAGGCTGAGGCCAGGTGGCTTGTGGGAAGGGTTCCTTGGAGAGTGGTGGCAGCTGGGAGCCATATTCCCTTCATCTTCTTGCTGTAACCCAAATCGGGTTTTCTCCGGGAACGCTGATGCCCCTGCAGCCCTGTAGAGGGGAGGTGGCTTTTCTTTATCCCACACTGTACCTCTTGGCCTGGGCGTGGGATCCATTTCCTCCTTGCTCGAAGGCTTCCGGCTTGCAGGAGCCCCAGGGAGAAAGGGCTGAGGTCCGAGGTGCTCAGCAGCTAAAAGCTGGCTTCCCCTGCAAGTGGCCTGCATGTCCAGGGTGAGGCACCCAGAGAGGAAGTGGCTAAGCTGGAAGTTTGTTCAGGGGCAGGGGACTGAATTTGGCCTGAGCAAGCAGACAGGTCTTCTTGGAGAGCTGAGAGTACGGAGTCTGGGGGTGGGGGGTGGGGTGGCGGGGAACAGCCGGGCAGAGCCCTGCACTCTTGGTGATCGGGATGGGGAGGGGCAAGCACCAGAAGAGGTGACCCGGATGCCAGTCACATGGTTCACTCACCGATGTGCAGGCGGCGGGGAGTCACAGGAGCTGAAGCTGGGGGCCGCATACAGGGTCAGATTCGTGTTCTAGAAGCTTCACCTCAGCAGCGGCGTGTGGCCAAGGTGGCATTGGTGGAGAAGAGGCCAGCGTGACCCCGGAGAGAGGGTACCACTTTGAACACTGAATTCAGAGCTAGGACTGAAGCTTTCAGCTCGCAGCCTAGCGGGCTTCCCACGCTCCCTGCGCTTGGGGGTCGGGGAAGGAGCCCCTTTCTCTGCCGAACAGTTCCAACTTCCTCTTGGCTCCCTACCTGCTTCCACCTAAGCTTCCTCCCCAGCCTGGAGTCTCACTCCCCAGCCTCCCCTCCCCCTTGGGAGCTGGGGGGTTGAGTGTTGGTGCCCTCTTCACTCTGAGAACCCTGGGGCTTGGTCTCTGGCTTTGAGATGAAAGGGAAATGAGGAGACTGCCTGGGAGCAGGTCCCTAGGTCCCTGTGGCCCACGGTCAGGCTTGCTGGGGGGACCTTCCGTCCGGGCTCCAACCCCCTCCCGAAGTCCCTTAACCCCCAGGGCTGGAGCAAATTTGGCTGACTGTTTCCCTCCTGCGTAGACAGAGGCCTCCGGGTGCAGGCGGCTCTGCTTGGATATGACAGCAGCGGGGTCAGCGGGGTAGGCCGCCCCGGGGTTACGCCTCTCAGATGCTCACTTCCTCCCTGACCTCAAGCTCCCCTCCACTTCGTGGCTGGCGGGTGAACGCCTGACTCACAGAGGGGCCATGACCCAGCTCCTCCTCGCCGACTCCAGCGTCAGGGGCTGACTCCGCGGTCCGACCCCACTCCGGTTCTGCTGTGGGGGGCCGGGCGAGGGTAGGGGATGAACAGCGCCTGGCCTGGCGTTTCCTCTCACTTCTGCCGCTAGGGCCGTCGGTGTCGCCAAACGGGAATCGTGTCCCCGGTGTCTGTTGCTTAATACCACACTGCAGCTCCACAAGGCGGGCTTTATTCACGCCCATTTCACACACGAGGAAACTGAGGCTCCGAGGGGTGAGCCGACTTTCCCAAGGCCAGGTAAGTACTAAGTGAAAGAGGTGTGTTAGAAAAATAGGCCCTCCTGACTCCAAATCCAGTGCTCTTTCTGCTGCATGGGGCCTTAGTCTCCTCATCTGGTCAATGGGGTCTGTACTGTCAACCTAGAGCTTTCCTCCCCGGTCTACGTTTTATGGTCTCTCAGGGGGGCAGGCATGTTCGGGAGCAGAGCTTGTCATGGAGGGAGTGGGGGGCAGGAAGGAGGCTTTCGGGCTGGGTGCCCCGTTCTCCGAATCAGCTTTTGACATTATTTCCAAATGAGGCATTTCTCCTCTCTCAGAGATAGCTTGACAGGCTCATCCTATAACTTTACACTGGGTCCTATTACCAGACCACACCATCTGCAGCCTGTTATGAATTAATTAAAAATAAACCTGTAATTATCGTGTTAATAGAGCAATTATATTACATTGTAATTTTTGTGTTAAAGCATTAAATTGTTAACTGGTAAGATGTACTCTGAACCACACTTTTTGTAAGCCGATCGTGGCAAAGTCCTCATTGTTTGAACACACGGGGAACCTCACGCGACGGACGCACCTCTGAGGGGCCATGCGGTCACAGGACCCATCCCCGAGCCTGGTCAGAGCGCGGCTGGAGAAGGAGGCAGCCTCTGTGCTAATTGCCCAGTGTTCTTTTCAATTATTTTTTTCCTTGCAAAGAGCCGCCCTTCACCCCAGCCTGGAAGTCCAGGCTATCAAAGAACCTGCAAAATCAAAGCAAAAGGAAATTGGAAAAGGGGGACAGAAGGCCCGAGTCTTCAGTCGCCCCAGTGGGCCTCGGGTAGGGGTCAGAGGTCAGCCTAGTGGGGACACGTGGTCCATCAGCAGAAGATGTGGGCTTGCAGGGCAGGGGCGCCAGTGTGGGGGAGTGAGGGGGGGGTCCCCCAGACAGGGAAGGGCTGGAGGTGGGGAGGGGAGGGCGATGTCTAGTTGTATTCAGCTAGACAGCACCCAGAATAATCACTGGAGCTTCCTGGAGGAAGTGGCATTCCTGCCCCAAGCTGATCCAGAATCTACCATGGAGATGGTAACCTCCTCCTTTATCCTTCTCTCAGATGAGCCACTCTCTCATCTCCCTCTGGAGGGTGTTCTACCCCAGGAAGAATTGAGTTAGCCCTGCTCCCGCCCTCTCCTGGCTTTTATCCTCAGAGAAATAGACAACCTCATGGAGGAAGAAGCTTCATTTGAACGCCAGAGTCCCAGGCTGGCAGAGCTAGAAGGGCCCCGAGTAACCTTCTTGCCGCGGCCCCCATGCCCCCATTTTACAGAAGAGGAAACCGAGGCTCAGAGTAGATCAATGACTCTCCATCTGCTCTCCCCCCAGAATTCCATTTTCTTAGAGTTCTTGGGGGGGGGGCTGGTGGTAGGGTGAGTTTGGGTAGGTGGGATGGAGGTCAGGAAGCTTTCACATTTTCTTAGCGCTCTGGCTCTCCAGTAGCAAAGCTTGTGGAAAACTGACTATTGTACCAGGACCTCAACATAATATGTTTCCTGTGTTCTGTTGTGCTACAGGCCAGCTCTCAAGAACACTGAAATAGGGCAGTGAGACTGGAAGTGACCTCAGGGAACATCTTCATCCCACTCCCTATCACCCCACTTCTCTGCTCCACTTTATCTTCTGAGGAGGAAAGTGGGACCAGAGAGGGGCAGTGACTTGCCCAAGATCACACAGCAGGCCCCAAGGAACCCTAGCCTACAATTTCTGGGTGTCTCCACCCAGCACTGAACCTGCCCAGCTGCCTCCCCAGGCTCTGCCTCCCGGTCCCATACACCTGCTTGGCCTCCCATCCACCCACATCAACTTGTCTCCGGAATTTTCAACAGTAAAAAAGCTGGCTCCCTAGATGCCACCCACGATTGGTACAGCACCTGACAGTTCCTGGTGAGCTGTATTCTCAATTAGCTTTTTGTACCATGCTGTGTGGCAAGTGCTGTCCTTGTCCCCATTTAACACCAGAGAACTTAGGGGCAGTGTTAAGACTGGCCCTCAGAGCAGTTTTGGAACTGGAGGAGGTGAAGGGCACTGGCTCTGGAGCTGAACTGCTTGGGTTTGAGCCCAGGCTCTGCCTCGTCCTGGCCATGTGTGACCTTGGGCTAGTCACTTGCCTGTAAAGGGAACGAATAACTGTTGTCACAATGGGGTTATGTGAGTTGGTTCACTTCTAGCACAGAGGAGGGCCTGACCGAAAACCCCGGTAATATTAACCCTCACTGTTATGATTGTTTTTGGGGGACTTTTCTGCCTGTCCTGCTGCCTGGGGGACATTTTCTGGTCATAGCAGGGGATTCTTTTGCTTTGGTTCTCCCCTCCACGCCCCCTTTTGTACAGATGTGAGAGGGGCAGTGGGAGGTGACCGGCCTCTCTTTGTACTTCCTGGTGGGCCAGCTTCTATCACTTACCATGTGGGCTGGGGAGAGTCACTTTCTCTGAGCCTCAGTTTCTTCATCTGTGGAATGGAGAGGTGCTTGTGTGAAGATCAAATGTGAATGTCCATACAATGTGAGGAAGCAGTAATAATATTGACGGTGTGATTACTGACTAGCAGGTAAGCTATGTGTCTGAAAGGAAAGGAGTGGTCCCAATGGGAGGGCTTCCCGGAGGCAAGAGAGCCCAGCTCCCAGGCCCCACACTGTCAGTCCCCTGGGCCAGGCCCACAGTGAGGATGTGCTGGGACACCCCCCCCCCCCCCCCCCGCTTCCAGTGGCCCCTGTTTGGGCGGAGGTCACAGCCCCTGTCCCTGCCCCAAACTGGCGGGGCTAGTGGGAAGCCAAATATAGCAAAACTTCCCATCGCAGCAGCGCTAACTGGGTTTTAAGTAACATTCACTTCTAAGTGCTTGTTTCTCAGAAGGAGGGGGGATGCTGGCAGAAGCAGTTCATCACGTTTAAACCTCTCCCGCCTCCCCCCGCCCCCCACGCCTGTGGAAAACCCAGCTCAGCCCAGGGCTGTGTTCAGGCTTGGGATGGAGTGTGGAGGAGGGGAGGAGAGGGCTCAGGAAGCCGAGCACTCCTGTGGGAGCCCTCGGAGCTGCTCTGTGTCTCTCCTTCTCTCCCCTGCTTCTCTTACTCATTCATTCATTCCCTGGATCATTCATCACTCATCCATTCCTTCACGTGCCCATCCATCCTCCCATCAGCCCCTCAGCACTCCCTGAACACACATGCTGTCAGACCACAGGCTGACCCCTCCATCACTGAGGCCGCAAATGCACCTGCGGTTCACGGCGTGCTGTCTGTTCAAGGTCCTGGCGACCTGCGTGTCGGCCCCTGGAGCCAGGCAGACCAGGTTCAAGCCCAAGTCTGAGCTCTTTCCACCATGCCACGCCATGCTCTTCCCTGACGATTCTGCCTCCTCGGTGTCATTGGATCCCTCTTGCCATTCCCTGGGGGCGTGGCCTCCTCTGGCCCCCTCAGGCTCACTGCCTTTCCGGTGAGCGTCCTCCTAACTGGCCTTTCTCTTCCTACTCTGCTTTTGGTGTGGCCCGCCGCCTTATTGTTGCAGTCCCCCCGGCACTGTCTCTCTCGAAAGTCCCCGGTGGCTCCCCACTGTTGGCCGAATGAAGCCCAGATTTTTACTCGTGGCATTCAAAGCCCTCAGCTCGTTGCTTCTAACTTATTGCTCTGGCCTTATCTTTGCCTTGCCTGTTCATGCCCATCGCCCTTCAGAAAAGTGGGCCCTCTCCTTCCCAACCACCTCCCTGGACTTCCCACCATGGGGTGTTGGCTTACGAATCTCCCTCTGCTTGTGGTGCTCATCGTGCGATGGCCACACCGTGTCCACAGGCGCAAATGTCACCTGCATTACAAGCCCTATTCAGTGCCACTTGCCTCGTGACTCTTTCCCAGGTCCTGCCCCTCCACTAGTTAGAGTCACCTCCCCCTCCACTGGGCCCCAGAGCACTTCACCTGAGCCACCAATAGGACTTGCAGACTTGAGACCTATCTCGGTTTGGCCACCCATGCTCCCTAAAGCCCTGGCACAAGCCACGCACATAGCAGTATTTCATCATCTCACGGTGCTCTTAGCTTCCTACTGCCCGGATGCTCCTCTCCCTGAAAGGCAGCCGCTGCGGGGGCTGGAAAGGGCCCCGGGCTGAAGGCAGTGCAGTGGGGTGGCTCGTGGCACCGGCCCTGGGCAGACAGACCTAGGCCGGCTCCACTGACTAGCTGGTGACCTTGGGTAATTCACCTACCTGCTCTCCCCTCAGCTTCCCCATCCGTAGACAGGCAGATACAGACGGTAGCAATGTCACTGGAGTATTGCTGCTGTGAAATGACACATGTGAGCCCCCAGTCACAGCACCCACCACTCTAGATAAATTCATCCTTATCAGTTCTAGTTCCAACATTACCAGCTGGGTGGTCTTGGAGAACGAACTCAAGTCTCTCAAGACTTGACTTTTTCACCTGGAAAATAGGAGTAATAATCCCTCCTGGCTTGACTTGGGACATTATGGAAAGCAGATGAGATAGATGTCTTGTGAGTCAGTGGCTGTGAATAGCAGCATCCCAGCCTGGTTGTTTAATGAGGAATTTCATTTGGTCACATAACCTAGTCATACGAAGGCCAGACCAGTGGATCTGGGCATCTGCTTTTCAGATTATTTTTTGTGCACATGACTTCATCTTGGCCAGTGAGAAAGGCCGGAGCTGTGCTCACAGGCAGGTCTCCTTCTGGCCTCATGACTGAACAAGAAGGAGGGCTCTCCACAAGTCTCAGGTAGGAAAAATACCTGGGGAAAGCTCTGATTGGACCAGTCTGGTCACATGGTCTGTGCAGCAGGAAGAGGAATAGATAGATACCAGGTGCAATGGGGAGATGTGGTTCCGGAAGGAAAAGGGAAGCTGTTCCTGGATGAAGGGGACAGAGTACTGTGCAGACAAGTGGAATGGGTGGCTCCTTCAGATTCCAAAGCACTTCATCCATCCAAGACACGTGAATCGAGCACTTCCTGCGTGTCTAGCACTGGGGTGGGCACTGGGAAAATGCAGAAGCTGAATGAGGCGTTCTCATTGCCCAGAGCGCCCCCTAGCTAGCGGGGGTGGGGGGGGCAGGGGGGAGTTCTGTAAACTTAAATCGCCTTTACAGAGATCTAAAGTGACATTATTTGCATTCTTATTTATATACAACTTAGAGAGTTTGGAGACTCTCCAGGAGTCAAAGAAGATGGGAAAGAAGGAATTGGCGATCAGGATGGGAAATCACAGAGGCCAAGAAATAGATCACGTAACAGTTTGTAACAGGTTATTTTGCACATAACTTTCTCATGCCATCCTCACGATAAGCCTGTCGAAATGTTGCCCAAAAGCGACCTCCGTGTTTCGGAGCTGTAGTATAGCTCGAAGACAGAGTTTGGGATAAAGGGGAATGACAGCTTTATTGCGCAGCGGGCCAGGGCCTTCAAAAACTGCAAGCCCTCCCGGAGGAAGGGGCTGGGGCGTTTTATAGGGACACACAGGGTCTAGCCTGTTCTGGCAGCAGTTGTGTGGGTGATACCAGCCCCCTTCCTCGTGTCTTTAGGCTGGGTACCAGGTTCCTGGAGCAAAAGGCTAAGAAGGGAGGAGGGAGGTTTGCGGAAGAGACGAAGAAGGTTCCTTTAAGATCCAACCTCACTGGAGCGTTAGTGCAGCCGTTTTGATTTTTGTTCAACTTTATGCTTTTAAGCCATTTCAAAAGTAGGAAATATGATCTGCATTTTAGAGGTGCAGGGCGGGGGGCACCTGGATGGCTCAGTCGGTTGGGCGTCCGACTTCGGCTCAGGTCATGATCTTGCAGTCCGTGAGTTCGAGCCCCGCGTCGGGCTCCGTGCTGACAGCTCAGAGCCTGGAGCCTGCTTCGGATTCTGTGTCTCCCTCTCTGACCTTTCCCCATTCATGCTCTGTCTCTCTCTGTCTCAAAAATGAATAAATGTTAAAAAAAAAAATTTAGAGGTGCAGGGCCAGAAGCTCAGAGAGGAAAAATGACTCCCAGGGCTCACGTGGCTAAAGAGTGGCATTGCTGGACTTTGAATCCAGGTCTGTCCCAGCTGCATTGCATGCTTTTTGCTCAGTCCCGGCGAGTGGCAGGAGGTGGCTGGCCAGTCCTCGCCTTAGAAATGTCTTCCACTCCTCCTTAGAATGAACCAGAGCATGCTTAGGAAGAGGTTGGGGCTGACTGCTGGGAAAATCCAGAGTGGACTGAATAAAGAACCAACAGAGAAAATAACTCAGCAGGCAAGATTGAAAGGAAAAGACCCTCACAGGGGTGTGTGTGTGAGGGGTGGGGAGTGGGGAGGATTCCCCCTCTCCCTCTCCTACTTCACCCTTTCTCCTCTTCAACCCAACTCCAAGTGGCAGATTTATTAGTTTTAATTAACATCCCAAATGCTGGGAAAACGTCCAAACTTCCAGCTCTCTGAGTCACTGGGTTTCCACGGGAGGGGGAGCTTGGGGGAGGTGCCAGAAATAACAAGGAGGTGGACTGGGGGTGGGACTGCAGGGGAGATGTTCCTCTCCCACTGGGCCTGGGACTCCACCCCTCTTCCTCTGGCTGCAGCCTGACCCAGGCTTTCTGGAACTAGAACTAGGCTGGCTCTAAGGAAGGGGGAGGCCCAGTCCAGTGTGGGATCATGGGGTTGGGAGTACTTGGCTCTGGCCTCAGCTTCTCTGCTTTGTGACCTTGGCCAAGCCCCTTGACTTCCCCGGGATGATTGTGAAATTCGTCTCTGAAATGGAGAGGATGATTTGAAAACCTCTAAGAGTCTTGGCGGGTCTAACTTGTGATTCAAAGCTTCTTCCAGGGGCGCGTGGGTAGCTAGCTCAGAGGGTTAGGTGTCCAACTCTTGATTTCGGCTCAGGTCATGATCTCTTGGCTCGTGAGTTCGATCCCTGCCTCTGCCCACGCTGATAGCACGGAGCCTGCTTGGGATTCTCTCTCTCTGCCCCTCCCCGACCTCTCAAATAAAGAAATAAACTTAAAAAAAAAAAAAGAAAGGCTTCTTCTAGATCTTCTAACCGCCTTGCTTTCCCGACCCTTCCCCTCCAGGGAAACTCCCTGGATTCCTCTACCGGACTCTGCTCCTCTCTTAGGGTAGTATTCCAGTTTGACATCTCCACCCCCAACCTAGATCCGTTGCTTCCTCTTGGAGTCTCGAGCACCCACCACCCTCTCCTTTGATGTCTGCCAATACTGGGCTTAGCCTTGGCTCCCATCAGCCCTTACTGGGCAGGGGTCTCCAGTAAGTCTGCACTTGTGTTTCCTTATGGATAGTGGGGATGACCATGCTTGCTTCCTGGGGCTGTGTGTGTCAGGATGTAAAGGTGGCAGAGATTCAGCGAGGTAATGCCAGCACAGGGTTGGGCACATCGGTCAACTATGGGACCCACCCATGACCACATAGGGCTGGGAGTGGCCCGTGGCCCTTTCCCTGTGGGGGCTACTCAGAGCAATGCACAGAGGGAAGGGCTGCTGTAATTAGCGGACCAGCAACCACGGCTGTAGGAAATTCTAGTCCCTGGCAGAGACCAATTTGTAGGGAGCTCTTCAGATTCCAATTCCACCCTTCGCCCGCAGAGCAAGCCCCTCATCCTTAGCTTGGCACTCTCTCATGCTGTGCTGAGATCATGCAAAATTATTCAACTAAAATCATCCAGCAGGAAAAACAACCGAGCAATCATGGTTTACCGCTGAGAAGCCATGGCCTTAACCCAGGCTGGGCAGCAGGAGCTCAGCGGGGCTGAGAGGCCAGCTTGTTTCAGTGTTTTCCAGAGATGGGAACGCAGGCCCCACTGGGCTTTTCGCCTCCAGCAGACGCTTAGCAGTGAGCCCCAGGACTGAGTGGCCAGACAGTCTGGACCCACCTCAGCACCAGACTTTGTGAGTGGCTTCAGCCAAGGCCCCAGGCCTTTCTGAGCCCCAGCGCTGCCAGTTGGATTTGCTGGTATGAGTTATGGAGTTTGGAGCTCATAGCCTTGTTCTTGGGTCCAGAGAAGCATGTTCCCTCTTGGGGTCTTGAGGGCAATGGGGAAAGGAGATAGAGGAAGAAATGAGGGTTGAAGGTGAGACAGCAGGAAGGGGGAGAAGGAGGACGGGTAGAAGATGATATCCAGAAACACTGTCCGTGGGAGCACAGTTAGGCATCTCTGGGTGCTGTGACTTGCTTATAGGGTCCTTGCTCCAAAATTGTATATGTCTCTCCATCCTCACATGGAATGAGGTGGAGACCCAGAGGATCCTGGGCCATAAATGTGCTCACCTCTCCACCCCTCCTGTCTCTCAGCTGACCACCCATTCAGCCATTCATCCATCCACCTACCCACCCACCCACCCACTCATCCACCCATCCAACTAGCCATCCATGCATCCACCCACCCATCCGTCCACTCAACCATCCACCTATCTGCCTACCTACCCACCCATCCATCCATCCATGCACACACCCACCCATCCGCCATTTATAGAGTTCACATTCCATAGCAGCCTTTTTGCTGAGAATAAACAAGAAATAAATTGCTGAAGTCTTAAAAATCAAGCTCCTCCCCTATGAAACTTGCCCTTTCCTATCTTGGATTTTGGTTCTGCCAGCCACTGGGTCTCCCCAGCTGAAAACCTCAGCCTGTTCTCTGAAACTTTGCCCTCCGCCTCGCCCCCTCCCAACTCTCACTGTTCCTTTCAATCCCTTTCACCTTCCATCCACCCCTGACTTCCTTTGGTGATTTCTCCACCCCTTCATTCATCAGCACTATTAGCTCCCCAGCCAGGGCCGGAGGGAGCCGGAAGTTGGGAAGAGATTGACTTCCTTTCTTGATTCCATGCCAGGACTGGGCATGGGGTGAGAATAAAGAGCTGTGGAGTCAGACAGGCTCTGCCTCTGCCACTTGCCAACAGTGTGACTTTGAACAAGTTGCTGAAACTCTGAGCCTCAGGGTCTTCCTTTGGAAAATGGAAGTGTTAATATTGCTTCCAGATGTGTGAGGGGGCTGATTCAACCAGACAGCGAATGCCAAGTGCCTCTGCGGTGCTTGGCACACAGTAGGGGCTCGCTTTCTCACCTTCTCCTTGTCCTCTCCATGGGGAGGTACTTCCCAATTCTCGAGCTGCTGGGTCAGCCATCTTGGGGCAGGCACAGGCTGAGGACCAGAAGTCACCTCAGAGCTTGTGACAGAAGGACGAAATTCTGCTTGGCTTTTGGATTCTTACCTTTTTTTTTTTTTTTTTAAGTTCATTTAGTTTTTGTTTGAGAGGCAGGGGCAAAGAGAGAGGGAGAGAGAATCCCAAATGTGGGTTTTACGAACTGTGAGATCATGACCTGAGCCAAAATCAAGAGTCTGACGCTTAACTGACTGAGCCACCCAGGTGCCCCTTACATCTTTTTTTTTTTTTTTTTTTTATTATTATTTTTTTTTTTAATTTTTTTTTTCAACGTTTATTTATTTTTTTGGGACAGAGAGAGACAGAGCATGAACGGGGGAGGGGCAGAGAGAGAGGGAGACACAGAATCGGAAACAGGCTCCAGGCTCTGAGCCATCAGCCCAGAGCCCGACGCGGGGCTCGAACTCACGGACCGCGAGATCGTGACCTGGCTGAAGTCGGACGCTTAACCGACTGCGCCACCCAGGCGCCCCACATCTTTTTTTTTTTTTTAAGGGAAATACTCAGAACTGAGCCAAAGTCTTCCTGGCAGGGATGGGGTATAAGCCTGGAGAACCCCAGGACTGCCCACAGCTCTTTGCGCAGGAGACCCCAAAACTCCATCTCCAAGGTAGGCAGAAGGAGGCGCCCCCTAGTCACAAGCGCCCCAGGTTTGGTGGAAGAAGGACATCACTGCTTCCCTGGAACGAGGAAGAAGGAAACAGCACCCTGCAGAGGTGTGTCCTTCTGATTCTTACTCCTCACCTCTGCACATGCACACAGATTTCCCCCAGCAGAATTTGTTTTCCTGCTGGCTTAGGATTCTAGACTGTTCTGGCTTGATGGGTCCAATCCTCTCCTTTACAGATGAGGAGACTAAGCTCGGAGAGGGGAGTAGAAACAGAACCATGCCTCCTGCCTTCTAGTTCCGTGCTCTTCATTCTTTCGAATTTCCAGGTGAGTGGGCTCAGTACAGGATAGAGAAATGTTCTCCCATAAAAGTCAGAACGTGGTTTCCCTGAGCAGGGAGGGAGGAGCTGGCAGGGGGATGGTGGCTTCTGGCAACATCTTATTTTCTGGGGCCTGAGAGGTGGTTTCACTTTGTATAACTCATTAAGCTCCACAGTTATGGATTATTCACTTTTTGGTATTTGTGCTATATTTCACAATAAAAAAGGGATGAAAAACCTCAATAAATCTCACTGAAATCAATTACACACACAAAAAGAAGGCGAAAGAGACCTCAGGTATGAAGCAGATCCCATCCAAGTTCCAGTCCTATTGGCAGGTGGTCTGTGCCCAGTTACTCCCCCTGCAAAACAGGTGTGGCTGCCCTCACCCCTCCCCCTTGCTGTCCAGGGGAGCCCCGTGGGGGCAGAACATTTGCTTAGCGCCCCTGTTCTGTTTCAAGAGGGTGATGGCTACCGTGGCTCCGGGATTAGGGATTGGGTGGGGACGCCATGAGGACATGTTTGTAAATGGTATCCCTGGCCTCACCCTCAAGGCCACGTCTAGTCTAGGAACCCGCTGCACGTTCAGAACAGCAGTTGCTAGAAGTCTGGTAGCCCGGGTCCCCTCTGGGCCCTACTTTCTTTTTCTGTGCGATGGGAAGATTGAGGGGAGGGAAGACATCATTTCTTTTGGGAGTGTTCCCAGAAACACCTGGATTCTGTTCACTAAGGGGAGAGTGTATCACCCAAAGGCTCAGCGATGGCATTAGACTTCCCCAAGGTCACGCAGCATTCAGTGCAGCTCTGTGGATCCAAAACCCTGCTCCCAGAACTTCTCAGGCACGTGCACATCCCTCCCGCCCTCTCTCTCCTGTGCCCACGGCCTGGACCCTGGAGGGGCGGGACTCTGCCTGAGAAGCAACATTCCACACCCTGCTGTCCCTGGTGATGCAGGGCTGGCCCTGAGCACTTGTGACTTTTAGATTTCCCGAGATTTAAGGCCAGGCTGGCTGGTGGCCTCCACCTCCCCAGGCGGTGGGCGGGAGGAGGGGGTATGATTCATCTCTCCTCTCCTGGTGCTTAATAAGAACATGGCTATAAATGTAACTGGGCCTTTTATGAGCTCTGCCGCCTGCCTCTGGAAGTCAGGCTCACAGTTGGCTCCCGGCCTGGCCCAGCCAGTGCTGCTTCTCTCCTCTGGTCCCTTCACCCCCCACCCTGGGATCCAGGAAGCCTCACGGAGTAGGGGGGGTGGAGGGGGGTTGCTCTGCTCGGATATCATTAATTCAATTATTATTATTCACGTGTTCAGTGTTCCCTAAGCACCTACATAGGTCCGTCAGGCACACTCTAGGGACTGGAGGCACACTGATGGGTAATTTCCAGTTCTGGCCCACGGGAGCTTACAGTATCTGGTGGAGACCGACGAGAGGGTAGATAATGGCTCTTCCTGCGACAAATGCTCTGACGGCCATTGGCACGGGGCCGACTCCTGCTGCAGGCCGGGGCATCCGGGAAAGCATCTCTGAGGGAGACGACTGCAGAGGCCGAGGTGGGGAGGAGGTACCCAGTTAGGTAAGGAGGAGGGCATCCCAGGCAGAGTGAGCAGATTTAGAGGACAATGGTTTACACAGGTGATTGGGAAGTGGGGGTGGGGTGTTGGGGATGGTGTGACCGAGAGGCCACCGGGGCAGGGCTGCATCTGGGGGCCTGGCCTTTACCCTGAGGACCGAGAGGGGCCTCTAAAGAGTTTTGGAAATAGAGAGGGGAAAGGGGCAGGATTGGGAGACGTTTACCTGAGTACCTTAGGAAGATGACTCTGGCAGGTACACAGTCACCTTCTGCTCATCGTCAGATGATGTCACCTTGCTCAGACTCTCCCAAGGCATGCCACCATGGTTACAATAGTCCCTGCCTCCTCACGTGGCTTGCAAGGCATGGGACACCCGGCCCTGCTTGCTTGGCCTCCTCCATCACGCCGTCCGGCGGCCGCTCAGACCCACTGAGCTGGTCCCCACTACAGAGCCCCGTCCCTGCCTTGCAGATCCTCTGCCTCCCTCGATTAGGTCTCGGCTCAGGTGTCGTCTCATTGGGTGGCCCTCCCTCACCATCCTTGTGTCTCTGCCCCTGACTCTGCTTTTTCTCCAAAGCACTTGTCCCTGTATTTTGATGGACGTAAAGAAAGGATAATGCTCTCCCTGCAGCTATCTTGAGGATGAAATGAGTTAATATATGGAGAACGTTTAAATCAGTGCCTGGAAAATGGTAAGCCCTCCAATATCAACTTTTTGCTACTTCTTTTTTTTAATGTTTGTTTTTGAGAGAGAGAGAAAGAGAGAGAGAGGGCAAGCAGGGGAGGGGCAGAAAGAACGGGGTACCGAGGATCCCAAGGAGGCTCTGCTGACAGCAGAGAGACTGATGTGGGGCTCAAAGTCATGAACTGTGAGATCATGACCCGAGCCGAAGAAGGACGCTTAACCGACTGAGCTATCCAGGCACCTCCTCACCTAAGCCAGTCTTAAGCCCTGTGGACATCTCAGAGGGTTCAGGTGACCCACAGAGAATCCCTGTCTCCTGCATACGCCCACCAGGAGTTGTTGGCATGCTAAGTCCCAAGCCCCAGGTACCCCAAAGGGCTTCTTCAGTCCGCAAGAACCTTCTAGCTGTGAGTTCTTATAATCTGCCCTAAAGGTGAGTTTCTGTAATGCCCAGCAACTGGACGACCACATGGAGGAGGGATCCCGTTGGCTGTCAGGCATCCCGTTGGCTGCTATGAAAACCAGGACTTACCAGCCCTGGGAATCTGCTCACCCAGCAAACACACTTGCATACCAGACCACCCACTGTCCCCCAACCCTCCTTGCTCCCCGACCCTACCATGCTTCCTTTCCCCTTCACTGTCATGATCCCCTTTTGCTTTTGACCTTTTTCTAATGAGCTCAGAGTTTCCCTATCTGGGGGAATAACTCACAGTGTACTGTTGGCCTCTAAGTGCCTTTGGGCTGTCTCTGTTTCACAGAGAGGCAGCATGAGGTCTAGAAAGGACCACCTGTTGAGGGCCACATGGTGAGCTGTCCACTGTCTGGCAGGGGAAGCAGGGGAAGAGCCCCAACTGGAGCTGCTGACTTCCGGCTATCCAATATTGAACAGGTTTTGGAACCCTCTCTGAGCCCCCTTTTCATCTGCAAAGTAGGAGGAATGATGCTTACCACTTTGGCTTGTTTTGTTTTGATTTCTAAAGGTAGCATGGGACAACAGACATAAATCCCAAGCACAGTGCCTGGAACTCATAGATGCTCTCTCTATATTAGTTCTCGCCCTTCTACAGATATAAAAGAGGGAGTCCAGTTGGAGGTAGGATGGAACGTTAAACAAAACAGAAAAGCCAGCAAAAGACCCAGACTCCAGGAGCAGCCCAATCAATGCAACTGCAGAAGCAGACCATGCTATCATTGCTTAACCCATTTTGCAGAGAAAAAAAAAAAAAATCAAAGGAGAGCTACAAATGAAAAACAAACAGAGCAAAACCAATACTCATTTATCTAGAACTAGTTCGCTGTCAGAGGAGGGGCCAGTCCCTCTTCCCAAGGACCTGTCGATTCCAGTTGTGCAGAAAGATGACAGGCAAGAAATGCACTCTCTTCCTCAGCCCTGGAGGATGAGGGAAAAGAAGAGAAGGAGGGAGTTCAGCCACAGAAGCGACAGAGGGGCTCCAGCTGCCAGCCAGGATGATAAAGATGTCAAGCCGCTCCTGTAGAATACTGTGTGAGCTTCCCTCATCTGGCTGGAGTAGTATTGCTCAGTTTGCAAAGACCGTTCTGGTTTTGCTGAAAAGGCCCAGAAAGTTCCAGAAAAGCAAAGCCATTTACTGGCTGAAGTGTAAACCCCAGGGCAGGGCTGCCATGAACTGTTGGGCAAGTTGTGCATAACACAAAGACTCCTAGCCAAAAGGACACATGGGATCTGAAATCCAATGTGTTTTCCTTCAGGGTCCTGGTCTGATGGGGTGACCTGGGATAGCCTTCTTATCTCTGGGGGTCAAGACATTTTATAACCAGCTCTGGGCTCTTTGGAAGGTCCAATATGCTGGGCCAGATTGGAACCAGGGACACCTTTGGGGAATAGTTATGCTTCTGACTCTGGCCCCAGGCTGCCTGGGGGATTCTGTCTCTGCCACTCACTTACTATGTGACTTGGAGAAGTTAGATATATTCAATATGTATCTAAAATATAAGACAACTATAACCTAAATGGATGAAGATAAAGGAACTTAGTGATAAGGTTCCACATTCCACTTGAAGTGATAAAATAATGATTCTAAGTAGACTGTGAAAACTTAAGTATATATAATTTAATTCCTAGAGCAATCACTAAAGAACATTTTTTTAAAAAATTATTTTGAGAGAGAGAGAGAGTGAGAGAGTGTGCATGAGTAGGGGGAGGGGCAGAGGGAGAGGAAAGAGAGAGAACCCCAAGCAGGCTCCATGCTCACAGCATGGTGAACTCATTGATGTGCCACTCAATCTCATGAACCATGAGATTGCGACCTAAGCCAAAATCAAGAGTCAGACACTTAACCGACTGAGCCACCCAGGCATTGCCCTAAAGAACATTGTTAAAAAAGTTATGCAAAAAGATATATAGTAAAAAGAACTATAAATTAAAATAGAATACAAAAAATATTCACCCAACCCAAAATAAGTCAGAAAGGGAGGAAATAGAGAAATAAATAAAAAAGAAGAGAAGGATTAAACAGGAAACTGATAAAATGGTATCTCTGAATCCAAACATTAGTTTGGATACAGTTTGTAACAGTAGTTACATTAAATGTAAATGGTCTAAACACACCCATTTAAATGTAGAGATCATCAGAATGGATTAAAAAACAAAACAAAACAACTCTAACCCAAATAGATGCTGTCTACAAGACACTCACATCATATATATTGAGATAGGTTACAAGTAAAAGGGTGGACAAATATATACCATGCAAATACTAACCAAAAGAAAGCTGGGTGGCTTTACTGATACCAAAGTAGACTTCAGAGCGAAGAAATTTACCAGAGAGAAAGTAGGTTTTTACAAATGATAAAAGGATCAATTCATAAAGAAGACAAAATCTAAATGTGGATGCACTTAACCACAGAGCTTCAAAATACATGAAACAAAAAGACAAATCCGTAATTGTAATTGGAAATATCAACATTCGTTTCTCAGTTATTGATAGAATTAGTAGACAGAACATCAGTAGAAGTGATTCAATCAATTGGATCTAATAGGCATTTGCAAAACACTCAACCCAACGAAAGTAGAATATACATTCTTTTCAAGTGCACATATTACATTCACCAAGCTAGGGGATACACTGAGTCCTAAAACAAATATTAACAATTTTTAATTGAAATCATGCAAAGTATGTTCTCTGAGCATAATGAAATGAAACTAGATCAGTAATGGAAAGATAACTTTGAATTGAACAACATACCTCTAAATAATCAGTGAGTTGAATAAGAAGCCTCAAGGGAAATTAGAAAATAATTTGGACTGAATGAAAATGAAAACACAACATATCAAAATTTGTGGACTATAGTAAGGCAGTAGTTAGAATTTATGGCATGAAGCACTTACATTAGAAAAGAAGAAAATTTTCTAATCAGTAATCCTAGATTCCGTCTTAAGAAACTAGAAAGGGAAGAGAAAATAAACTCAAAGCAAGCAGGAGGAAGACAGAGCACAGAGATCAATAATATTGAAAACAGAAGAAACAGTTTAAAAAATCAATGAACCAGAGGCTTGTCCTTTGAAAACATAAATAAAACTGATAAACTTCTAGCAAGACTGATGAAAAAAAAGAGAAGACAAAATTCTGAGTATCAGGAATGAAAGGAGGGATATCACAATAGATGTTAAATTAAGGGGATAATATGAACAACTACAGGCACATAAATTCGACAACTTAGAGGAAATGTATACATCCCACAAACTACCAAAACTCACCCGAGATAAAATAGATAACCTAAATAGTCCTACAGTTATTAAAGAAATTGAATTTGTAGATGAAAAAAAAAATCTTCAAAAAAGTAAATCTCCCAGTCAAGATGATATTTCTGGCAAATTCTTCCAAACATTTTAAAAAGAAATCAAAAACTCTACACAATCTCTTCAAGAGAACAGAGGAGGAGGGAACACTTCTCAACTCATTTTATGGGGCCAGCATTATCCCAATATCAGAACCAGACGTAGAAAGCGCAGAAGAAAAACTACAGATCAATTTCCACCATGAATATAGATACAAAATTTCCTAACAAAGTAGTAGCAAATTGATTCCAGCAATACATAAAAAGAATAATACAGCACGACTAGGTAGAGTTTATCA
Organism: Leopardus geoffroyi; assembly: GCF_018350155.1. Lineage (NCBI taxonomy): Eukaryota > Metazoa > Chordata > Mammalia > Carnivora > Felidae > Leopardus > Leopardus geoffroyi. The sequence goes on along the minus strand of NC_059330.1, from coordinate 22,321,546 downwards.
CAGGATGTCAAGCTGTTTAAACATTTGAAAATTAATCAATGTCAGCCACCATATTAACAGCCTGAAGAAGAAAAACCAGGTAATCATATCAACTAATGCAGAAAATACATTTAACAAAATTCAGTAGTGATTTATGATACAAACTCTCAGGAAACTAGACTATAAGGGCTTTTCCTCAACCTGATACCAGATATCTATTAGAAACCTACAACTAACATCATACTTAATGGTGAAAAATAGAATGTTTCCCCCTAAGATCAGCAACAAGTCGGGGATGTCCACTCACCGTTGGAAGCTCTAGCTGATGCAATCAGGAAAGAAAAATAAACAAAGGCATACAGATTGAAAAGTAATAAATAGAACTGTCCCTATTCACAGACCAAATGTTTGTGCAGAAAATTCTAAGGAATCTACAAAAATAAAAAACTCCTACAACTAAGTTGCAGCTTAGCAAGGTCACAAGATACAAAATCAACACAGAAAATCAATCATATTTCTATATGCCAGCAATGAATAATTGGACATTAAATTTTTTTAAAGTCTCATTTACAATAGTCCAAAAATATGAAATACTTCTATGTAAGTATATATATATATATATATATATATATATATATATATATATAACATATAACGGTCCTGCATCTGAAAACTACAAAAGGCAGATGCTTTTTAGAAGAAGGCATAGGAGAAAACTTTAGTGATTTTAGGCTAGGCGAAGAATTCTTAGCTATGACATCAAAAGCATTACACATAAAATGAAAATTTGATAAATTGGACTTCACCACAATTAAAAACTCTTACCAAACAAAAGACACTGCTAAGACAAAACGTAGACTAGGAGAAAATATTTGTCGCATATCTGACGAAGGACTTCTATCTATGATCTGTAAAGAACTCTCAAAACTCAGTACAGTCCCGTCAATCTGGAACACAGTTTGGCAGTTTCTAAATTTTGTTTTTTAGTTTATTTATTTATTTATTTATTTTTTGAGAGAGGGAGAGAGAGAATCCCAAGCAGGCTCTGCACCATTAGTGCAGAGCCGGATGTGGGGCTCGAACTCACGAACCCTGAGAACACCACGTGAGCCGAAATCAAGAGTCGGACACTTAACTGAGCCACCCAGGTGCCTCTGTTTGGCAGTTTCTGAAGAAACATATGTGTCAGACAACCCAGCAGTCCTACTCACAAGTATTTACCCTAGAGAAATGAAGATTGCAGGTGAACGTTTATAGCAACTCTGTTCATAATCACCCCAAGCTGGAAACAACCCAATTGTCCTCCGGTGAGCGAATGGATGTGTACGTCCATGCGACGAGATACTCCTCAGTGGTAAAAAGGAATGAGCTATTGATACACGTAACAATCTAGATGTGTCTCAAAGGCGCTATGCTGAGTGAAAACAGCCAATCTCGCAAGGTCACGTGCTATGTGGTTCCGTTCGTATGACATTCCAGAAGAGGCCGAACTATAGTGATAGGGAACAGAGTCATGGTTGCCAAGAGATGGGAGCTACAGGGGGTGTGGCATGAGGGACTCTTCCCCGGTGACAGACCTACTCTGTTGCCGTGAATCTCTGCACCTGTAAATTCATAGGACTGTAATCAAACAGAAGCCAGTTTTATTCTATGTTAACAAATATATAAAAAAATATATATAACAAATATATATTATATATATAACAAATTGTATATATAATAAATATATAAAAATTATATAGTATATATATAACAAATATATATATATATTTTTTTTTTCAATTTTTTTTTCAACGTTTATTTATTTTTTTTGGGACAGAGAGAGACAGAGCATGAACGGGGGAGGGGCAGAGAGAGAGGGAGACACAGAATCGGAAACAGGCTCCAGGCTCTGAGCCATCAGCCCAGAGCCTGACGCGGGGCTTGAACTCACGGACCGCGAGATCGTGACCTGGCTGAAGTCCGACGCTCAACCGACTGCGCCACCCAGGCGCCCCTTTTTTTTTTTTTTTTTTTTTTTTTTTTAAGAGAGGAGTTGGGAGCAGAGTTAAAAGGGTAGCAGTACCCTGCAGGCCAGCATGTGGATGCCCCCGGGGATGGAAGAGAAAGTTGCAGAGGGATGCGAAAGCAGGGGTCCAGCCACCCCTCCCCAGCAGAAGATCCCATTCCAGACCTAAGCCCGGGAGGTATTAGTTTTACTGTCATCAGAAAACGGTTTCCTTTTTGATCATCCCTTCCCTTTATCACCATCCCCTCTGGTCCAGCTCGGGAATGCTGGGAAAACCAGCTCTATCTGACTTCACACATTAAAAATATCCTTCAACCCCACGCGGACCTTTATCTCCTGCCTCTCACCTTCCTCTCAGGGAAACTTCTCCTGCTGCTTCAGCCACAGTTGCCTATGTGAGAAGCCTGGTGGCATTTTTTGCTTCCTTTCTCCCCCGACCTCTCCGTAAGTCAGTTAGAAGTTCCCTAATATATTTCGAACGTCTATCGCTACCTTGCTTAACCTTGGCTGTAGTGCCTGCCTCCGCCACTCCAGACCGTGGGAACGCCCTGCCACGGCTCTTCCCCTGGAGGTCCTGCAGCCTCCAACCCTCCACACCGGAGCCAGGATGCTCTTTCTGGGGCACATACCTCACCTCCCTGCTGAGAGCCACAGGGGCTCCTGAGGGTGCGGGTGGGGGGGCAACACTTCTTCCTTCGCCTGGTCCTTCCCACCTCGGTTTCCTTACAGGCTCTCTAGCCAATGCCTCTCTGTCTGGACGTCAGAGCCCCATCCATTCCTCCCCTCCAGAGTCCTATCCTCACTGTTCCCTTTGCTGGAATGACCTCTCCTCCCCTTTGCTTGGCCAATTCGGACATCTTCTCCTCTCAGAAGTTTTCCTTGACCTCATCCAACTAGGGATAGCTCATGTATTAGTAGTGTGAGGTTTTTTTTTTTTTTTTTTGTTCTTTCTTTCTTTCTTTCTTTCTACAAAACAATTTTACTTATTTTTGATTTTAAAATATACTTTATTGTCAACTGTAGTGTGAGTTTTACTGTCCGTTGTCAAAGCATCCATTTCAAAAGGCATCCATCTCGAATAAACATTTGCTAGTGGACGCAGCTATTAGCAAAACAAGGTAAGGAACTAGGCCCGCCCTCCCTCGTGAAGGTAGGTGCCTCTTCCAGAAAGCCCGGACTAACCTGGTTAACCGACCTGCTGGAGGGACCCCGCTTCTCCCTTCCCACACCCTAATTCCCACTCAAATGCTTTATATTAACCATTAAAGAGTGAGTCCGGAAAACCATAGACACCCCACACTTGGGCCCTGATAAAGGCAGAGCCCCAGGTCGGCATTCTCTCTGCCCACAGCCTCGCTGTATGGCCCTCCGGCGTGCTGTGTCCTCTCCACAGGACTTGTGAGTAAGAAATCTCATTCCTCAAAGTTCCCTGATGGTTTCCGAGGGAGAACACGTCCTGTGATCGTAATAAGAACCACGAAGGCTGGTGGAGCCACAACACTGGCCCTCTGGGGAAATGCCTGTGGGGCTGGCCAGGAGTAATACAGCCTGACAAGTGCCTCAGGCATTCCCGGGTGACACCGGCAGCATCAGTAGGCCAGGACTGACAAGACAGTCCCCTCTTCTGTGTCTTCCTCCTGCACCTCGTTTTTAGAGGGTATTGAGATGGCCGGAAAGCGTTTCTGGAGCAGACACTCGCCTGTGTCCCATCGACTCCCCCGCCCGTGCCTACCGCAGACACTGTCTGCTTGTTGACCATATGAGCAGCACATGACCATATGACCATCCCTTTGGCCAATATTGAGAAGACGTGACTTCACCGTGTCAGCGAGCATCCGTGGCGTCCGTGCACGCAACCCCCCACCCCTAGAGTTGGCCAGACTCTGCCCTGTGACTGATGACTCAGAGTCTGTCTGGGCAGCAGGGAGAAGAGCCCCGTACCCTTCCCCGCTGCAAGCTGTCCGTGGCCATTTACGTAGCCTTGTGCAGCAGGAGGGTTCCAGATGGAGTCAGAAGCCTGAGGTGCAACTGCGGGCTTTCCCACTCGCTCCCACCGTGACCTGGGATAAAGCACTACCTCTCGCCGGACCTCAGTGTTCCCTCTATCTGAAGGGACGAGGGAAACCTGGCCAGCCCGTGTCTCAGAGGGCCTGGCTGACAGCTCTTAAAGCTGGTGAGAAGCTGCAGCCTTGGGTGAGCGGGATGACCCAGGGGGCAGACTACCAGGGGCTGCATGTCCCCACCCTGAAAACGCTCAGCCAAAACCCCGCGAGACGAAGGCATGCCTGTGCGATGGCTGAATACCCCTCGCCCCCCCCCCCACCTTCTCTCACCCCCTCTTAATTGCAGGGTGGGCAGCTGCCATCTCCCCCCCCCCCACCGCCTCCCTCACCCGCGTTTTGTTCAAACCCCTAATTTGTCAGTCAAGGACGCAACAGAGCATTAGCAATGGGTAGAACGTGCCAGGCAAAAATGTGGCGTTCATTCAGCCTGGGGCCCGAGGTGGGGAGGGGCACTGAGTTATTTCCCTGCCCATGGAGCTGGAGATTGAGGGGGGTGCCTCCCCACCACCACCCTGCACACCTTCTCCTTTCTCCACCTGGAGAGCACGCTTCTGCATGGAGGCAGGCAGCGGGCACGCAGTGGGCGCTTTGCTTTCCTCTGACAGTTGCCATTAATAACACATTACATTAAATCAGAGCTCGGAGGGGATAATTGGAGCCATTTATCACGTCTGCAGCCAGAGAGAGGGTTGGCTCTGGGACCAGGCACTGAGGGGCGAGCTGAGAACCTGTGAAGGCTGGGGCCGTGTGGGGAGATTGGGAAGAGGCAGGGTCTAGCCTTGACCCTTCTGACCCTCCTACCCAGCCCTGGGATTTTGAGAGGATTTAAGGACCATCCCTTTGGCCTGAACAGAGGCCAGGAGGCCAGCTCCGCTGCCAGACGGGAGAGGTCGGAATCCTGACCGTGCTACTTGGGAACTGGGCAAGTTCTCCAACTTCCCCAAGACTCAGTTTTCTCATCTGTAAAATGGGGACGGTACTAATACTTGCATCCGGGGCTTTTGCAAAGATTACGTTAGCTAATGCGTTTGAAGCATTTAGCAGTTCCCTAGCACTCAGGAAGGGCTCGGGGAACATGAGCTGTTATTCCCATTCATTTGGCTGGCCGAAGGAAGCATGCAACAGAGAATGGGTGCCACGGGCTTCCAGGGTGATCTTTACCCTTACAAAGTGGAGAAAGCATATGCTTCGCTCTCAGGCTGACCATCTGGGCACTTTCAACCCTGACCGCTCAGCTGCTTCCTCACCACAAGACCGGACAGGTCACACAACCCACCCCCGCCCCCCGCCCCGACCCTATTTCCTATTTGCACAACGAGGGGTACTCACAGCCACGTCACAGAGCTGTTTTCAGTTCAGGTATGAATGGATGGATAGCTTCTAGCTCAGGACTTGTCACAGAGTGGAGCTCAGTACGTGCTAAGGCTCCTCCTATCTCTTAGAAGAGAACCGCCTCCGTTGTTCAAACATGGTATCTGTCACAGGATGAAGAGGGCGGGGTTGGGGAAGGCAGATGGCTCAGGCTCAGCTGGCCCCAGGTCCCAATGAGCCCACTCACAGTAGATCACATTCCAGCCCCCCATCTTAACCTCTGTCCGTATCCATGCCCCCTGGTAACAGGTCTTGGCCATTCCTACCACGTAAAGGACAAAGTGGATTTCAGTGCTCTCTGACTCTGGGCCATGTGACTTATCTCGGCCCATGGGAGGGGCAGGAGTGACAGGGTGACAGTTCTGAGTCCAGTCCTTATACGACTTTGCTGGTTTCTGCTTGCTTTCTTGCCACTTTGCCGGCCCCAAGAGGACGAGAGCCATGACCTGCGAAGCTGCCCCAACCGCTGCTGTTCTTACAACAGGGTGGCCCAGCTGAGCCTGCCCCAGATCAGCCAAACCCCAGCCTACTTGCACATCCGCACGAATACTGGGGATGGTGCTGGAGCGTTGTGGCTGGTTATTGCACATCAAAGCTGACCGATGCATGGAGAGCACTCCTTGTCCATCCCACAGCCTTTTTTCTCCAGAAGGCGCTGCCCCTATGTTGACCATCAACATATCCAGCTTACCTTCAACAGCTAAGACACCCCAGAACAATCCCCAGTAGGTCCAGGACCTGACTCGAATTGACGGAGATGAGGTCGAAGGTCTATCCTCAAACACTCACTGTGCCCGGGGGTGTGGAATCTTCGCTGGGCCTCGGTCACGTGTTTACCCATTGCAACTGGCGCCTGGGGTCAACCTAGGGCACTCCATCCATCCCCATGGACTGCCAGCTGGGAGAGATCATTCCCCAAAGGAAATCAGGGTGGCTTTATCGGAACAGGGAGGCATGGACGCTAGGCAGGCAAGAGCGACAGATGTTCACAAGAAGAAGACAGGGAGTGCATAATTACATACTCAGGAAGGAGAATTGATGGGAACTGATGGCTGATTGAGTAAGCAGAACATGACTCTAAGGTTTCTAACTGGTGGAGGACCGGTGAGATCGTCTGCGAGGTGAAGAGACCTAGGTGTGAATGGAGGAGAGGGACGATTTCAGGACACAGAATCCCCGTGGCTTTCTTGGACAGGAAAACAAGAAGCTGGTCTGGCTAGATTGGAGGAGTTCTTCATCTGTGTTTAATTTTAGGTCCCAGAAAAGTCCCAAGGGATATGGAGCGTTTCATATTCAACAGGCCTCCCTGACTACGTGTTTTTAGGATTAGTGAGGGTTGTTCCCCCAGTAGACGGGGATGGAGTGGGGCACACTTCAGTGGAGGAATCTGCACCTTGAGAAGGGCAGGTAGGGCCCCTCCCACGCATCAGAGTCTTTGGGGACAGGCCAGGCTGTCAGACATCAGTCCTGAAGCCTGGAGAAAAGCCCCCCTGGACCTGGGGGGCGGTAAGAATGGTCAGGCCCTGAGATGGGCTCTGGAGACTGAGTGGGACTCCTTCTCTCGCCAGAGCTCCGTCTGGATTCCAAAGCTGAGATGCTGTCTCTGAAATGTGAGCTGTAAACACGTCTACCGTGCTGTTTTCACATGGAGGTGGACTGGATTTGATCTCCTGGGACCTCCCACGAGATGGCACAGTGAGAAGATGGCCATCTGGAGGCCAGGAGGTGAGCTCTCAGAAAACCTAACCCTGCCAGAACCTTGATCTTGCACTTCCAGCCTCCAGAACCGTGAGAACAGAAATTGCCATTGGTTAAGCGACTTCGTCTGTGGTGTTTTGCTACGGCAGCCCAAGCAGATGGCTCTGGGGAGCGAGTGGCAGTAACTGAGCTACTGGGCCAGATGTTTACCCAGTATCGTCCCACGTGACCCTCGAGTGACCTCCCGAGGGAGGGGTGATCACTCTCACTTTCCAGATGAGGAAACTGAGTCCCGGTGGTCAGGCGCATCTGACTCTTCCCACATCACCACACTCCAGACCCAAGTTACGGACGGCCTACGGTTCCGACGGAGGAGGACTTTGGTGACCTGGGCGGTATCATGCTGGTGCCACAGGACCTTCCTTGCCCGTTGAATCCCCTAAAGAGTTGTACAAGGTAGATACCATTATCCCACTCTATAGCTGAGGAAAGTGAAGTTTGGAGGAGTTAAATGTTTTGCCCATGGTTATGTGGCTAATAAGGATTTGAACCCAGGCCTCTCCGACTACAGATCCTTCATTTTGGACCACAGATCCAGAAAACCCCCTGTAGGGCATGGGAACCAGCCCCCTCCAGACTTATTCTGCTCTATCAGCGTCCCTTAAGGAAAACAGCAGCCTGGACAGTGTCACACGCAGCCCCAGGCACATCCGAAGCCATGCTGTAAGGGAGGAAGATCTCAGGGTGGCCAGGGGTCACAGAGTAAGCAGCCCCTCATCCTTTCTTTCTCGAATCTCATCTCCCTCTTGGGAAGCCCCCGACTCTGACCCATCCCCACACTCTTGGGGGCAGAAGGGCCGACGGAGGGAAACAAATACAGCCTCTGATACCCCTACTGTCGCCTGCCAGGCCCCAGCCTCTCTGGTCTTCAGAAAGCCAAGTTCTTCTCCTCTTCCTGGGCCTTTGCTCATGCCGCGCCCTCCGCCCGGATATTCTGCCCCGACTCCAGGTCGTCACAGGACCAACCCCAACGGCTGAGGCATCAGCTCATCTGTTGTCTTCTCTCGGGGCCCCTTCCCAGCCACGTCCCCTAAATCTGCCACTCGTTGCCGTCTCTGTCACTTTGTTGCTTCCAGAACCTTCTCGCTGCCAGACATCATCTTGTTTACTTCCTTGTTTGCCACTCTTACTGCTGTCTTTCCCAGCACAGAGCAGCCCAGCATCTCAGTGCTCAATAAATAATAGTTGTGAGCACAAACGAATGAAGGGCCCTTTAAGGTGGCGGCAGCCAGAAGTGGGGTGGGGTGCAACAGATTCTTCTCTGGGAGAGCTCCGTTTTTTGAGGGTGTCCTGACAGTGTGGAGGCTGGTCCCCTTCGGAGGTGCTCAGCAAAGGAGCAAGTGGGCTGGTGTGGACACAGCCTGGGAGGAACGTGGCCGGACCTGGGGAGCCCCAAAAGGGCCCGTTCACTTTGCAGGAAGCTTCTCTATGACTCTCCCCTGATCCCGGGCTCCCAGGGCCCTCCTTGGCTCTTGGGCTGAGTGGGGCCGGGCTGGGCCGGGCTGGCTGATTTCCGCTTTATTATGTTATGATGATTTCCCCCTCCCCGGGATGATTAGGCCTTAATAAATAACATTTCTCTCCGATATTGTGCCATCATTAATTCTGCTTAGCTCTCCTCGGAGAAAATTTTGTGGAAACATTCTCAGTGCTGCTATTTAAAGCTAAATTAATTCGGCTGATTATTTCTGTCCAAGTAGATTTGTGCCCGGGCGGCTGGGGCTAGCCCTGAGGAGAGGCAAGGTGGGTGCTTGTCTCTCTCCTGGAGGCCTTGACCACGGTCTCTGTTTGCCCTTTGCTGTGCAGAGCTGAAGCCTGAGTCTTCTCTGGCAGGGGCAGGAAAGAGCGAAGCGGGGCCCGGATCCCGATTTGGGGGGTGCACATCCTCCCAGCCTTGCCTAGGGTGAGGGCTGTATTGGGAGGACCCACGAGCGGTTCCTCCTACCGCTTGCCTCACAAAGGCTTGTACAGGTGCCCATGTCCTTACGGACGCCACTATGATGCTCGACTTCCTCAGAGAACGTGGGGATCCGTGAACCAGGATGGGGCCCTACTAACCAAAGAAAACTTCAGTGTCCAGTAGGCTTCTATGTGCCAACGTTGGGGCGCTACAGAAAACTTGGGGTTCTGAACCCCCCAGGAGTACTCTGTGCAGCCACAAGGGGTCTCAAAGAACAATGAGATTGGCAAAAGCAGCGGTCAGATAGGCAGCAGGGTCCTGAACCCCAGGGCAGGTGTCTGAGTCAATGCTGCTCGCACGATGGTACTGAGTTCTCTCTCTAATGGGGCAGGGCCGTTAGAGACGGCAGGTTTCTCTGTAACAAAGCAGGATTCTGTGAATTCAGATTTCTATCAAATCACCAAGGCTTCGGCATAACCAAGCACAGTTCTGAAGAAAAAGGCAGGATTCTGTGTAACTGGGTGAGTTTCTTTATAACCAATCAGGGTTTATGTAGAATAAAGGCAGTCTCTGTATATCAACATTGGGAATCTAGTTAAAGAAAAAAAGCCAAGAGCAGAGTTCCGGGAAGCTGAGTAGAGTTCTGGAGAATCAAGTGGAATTCTGCATCAGAGAGCAGGCATCTGGGTCTATGGAGAGGGCCCCGTGGCAGGTGCGGGGTTTCTGATAACAATGGTGCAGGGGGTCAGAAAGCAGATTTCTATCATGTATAAAGACTGGGAGCCAGATAAAGTAGGGCTCTATGCAATGAAGCAGAGTCCTCCAAGGGCTCCAACAGATTATCATTTTATTTATTTATTTATTTATTTATTTATTTATTTATTTTAAAGTTTATTTATTTATTTTGAGAAAGAGAGAGAGAGGCAGAGAATCCCAAGCAGGCTCCACTGTCAGGGCAGAGCCTGATGCAGGACTGACTCAGGAACCGTGAGATCATGGCCCGAGCTGACACCAAGAGTTGACGCTTAACCAACGGAGCCACCCAGGCGGCCCCAGATTACCACTTCAAATGACCAAGAGCCTTGCACGTGTGCTCCGTGCAGTCGGCACAGCCCAGGGTGACAGAGCAGGACATGGTATGGTCTGTGACGGTCTGGCCCCGGCCCGGTGCCTGCATCCTGGCTGCAAGGGACACCGGGCATGTGATTATCTGACCTTTGTAGTGACTATGGTGAGAAGCTGGTCTTGCAGAAGTAGGGGGACTCCTCAACATAGCAAGGGGGTTCTAATGTAGAATAGCCAAAAAGAATGGCAAATTTCCATTGCGTCTGGCTTCAATCATGCCAAGTCTCCCCAACCACAAGGCCTTTCCTTGTGCTGTTTTCTCTGCTCGTCACCCCTCTGCCCCATCGCTCTCCTGCCACGTACCTGAAAACCCTCCGTGTTTTCTAGATCTCCGTTTAAACGTCATGAACTCATGGACTTTGCCCTAACTCTTCTCATGCAACCTGTTTGCTCTGAAATAGCACCTTATTCTCATACGTATCAATCACACTGTGTACATACGTATGTACTTGTCCATATCCTGTTGCAATGTTTTGTTTGTCCCTGGGCTTCAGCTCCTTAGAGAGATGGTCCCTAGGTCTCCACCTCCAACCCCAGAGCTGCCCTGCATCCTGGAGGTCATGCACGCATCTCGGTTCCCCTGTCCCAAGTTGGGCTCATCACTGCCCCCAGACCAGCTCGCCTCACAGCCTCATGTAACTAGCTATATCGTCACATTCTCATCCTCCAAACAAGGCATCTTGGAGTCTTCACAGACTCTCTGCCTCCATCACCCCATCACTAACCCAGTCTGTCCCATCTTGATGGCCCATCTGTCTATTCTTACCATCCCCACCCCGCCCCCCGCCCTCGGGCAGACCTTCCTCCTGTTCTTTTCCACTCTTTTTGCCACTGAGCTGTGATGGCAGGCCGTGGCGACTCAGGAAATCTTTTCAACTGGGAGACACCTTCAGTTGCCATACGCAGGCCTAGGGTAACAGTAGCTTAAAGGAGATCGGGGTTGGTTTCTTTCTCATGTTTCTAGGCTGGCCACCGGCAGGCCAACTTAATATGGCGGCCCCTTGGCATTGGGGATCTCTTCTATCTGACTGTTCTCCCATCTCAGGGTGCTGCCCTCCTTAGCGTGGGCGAGACGACTCACTGGCACGTCCACTGGGTCTGCTTTCCCACCAGTTAGAAGCGGGGAGAGGGAGCACCGGAGAAGGAGGAGGGCCAGCCAGCCACCCTCTTCAAGAGCATCCCCCAGAATGCACACGCCATGTCTTCCCAAACACCGCTGGCCTCATCTAGCGGCAAGGGAGGCTGGCAACTGAGGTTGCTTCTGGAGGGCCACATGCCCAGCTAAAATCCAGAGCTTCCGCCACGAAGGGAAGAGGGAAACATAATCAGCAGTGTGCAGTGCACAGGTTGAAACACTGAAATAGCGCAGACCTGAGGAGCAAGCATTTCTGGCAGGCATGCACTTTGGTTCGATCCTCATGACATTGCAGATGGGGAGCGTCACCTCCTTTTCGCAGAGGAGGACCCTGGGGTGAGGGGGGTGTTAAATGACCCGCTCAGGGTCGCAAACTTAAAAGTGACAAGATGGGGTCCAAAGTGATGGCAGCTGATGCCGGAGCCCAGGCTTGACCTGTCACACCACACAGGAGGGAGGGATATTCCAAGGAACGAGGGACATTGCCAGTTTTCTCCACGGCTCTATTCCCAGCACTTAAACCAGTAGGGGTGAATCATTAATATTTTTGGACTTGATTGGATCTGTTCCTTTCTTTCTGTGGGTGCCTCAACTGGAGAGGAGGGACCCCCACCCTTTCTTGCCCTGAGGGAATGTGCTGACAGGGTCTCCCTTCCCTTACTTGTTCCTCCCAATGGGGGCACCTGCTCTGCGTCTCCACTTTCCTCGCTACGTGCGCGTGCGTGTGTGTGTATGTGTGTGTGTGTGTGTTTGGGGAGGGGAGAACACATTCCTTGGCAAGGTCTGCTTTTCAAGAGGGAGAACTCAGCTGAAAAGAGTTCTTGCCACGGTCCCCTGGACCTCAAATCGTCTCTGTGCTCTCACTCTTCATAGAATACCACCTGGGAATGGAAGCTGAGTAGCCTGGAGGGAGGCTGTGATTCTCTGGTTTCCTCCTCATTACATGGTTAAGAGCTCAGCTAACACTGAGCTAACACTCAGTCCCTTACCACGTGCCAGCTCTGTTCTACGTGCTTTATAGGTACCGCATATACTTCTCACCCGGTCCTGTGAGTCGGGTGCTCTTTTCAGTCCTATTTTATAGACAAGGAAACGGAGGCACAGAGAGGTTATATAACTTGCGTAAGATCACACAGTAAGTGATGCAGCCAGGGTAAGGCCCCAGCCTGCACCTGTAACTCTATGCTGTAACTGTGCAAGTCACTATGAAGTCTTCAAATACCTTACAGTTTACAAGGCTCTGTTGTAGCTGTAACCAAAACTCACTTTCCGGATAAGGAAACTGAGGCTCAGAGAGGCTAGCTACGCTCCCCAGTGGCCCAGCTTGCCTCAAGGCCTCTCCATGGCTCCATGGGGTCTCCAGTTGGCAGGGGCTTACAGAAGAATCTGGTCCCGAGGTCGTGTTGGCTCTGAAGGCAGCTGTCGGGCTTGTCTGTCTCCTTTCCCTCCAGGGGAACTTCCCGGCTTTCCTCAGGGGCCCACGCCCCTGGGCGGCCCTCTCTCCTTTCCAGCTGTTACAGCTGTGCGTGTGTAGGGCCGGGTGGTGGCGGATGGGGGGTGGGCGTGAGTGGAGGAAGAAGGCTGTTTATTTACAATGTGACAATTTTGATGTATTTGCTAGGGGGAAAAACACCCCAGCACCACACAATTAAATTAAAAGGCTGGTGGTTGTGGGCGAAGCTCGTCTACAGCTGACTTAGAACCAAGCAGATTGGAGAAAAACAACAGAAATTGCTGTGGCTTCCTTCACTCCCTCAGCCAGGCAACCCCCCCCCCACCCAGACTCCTGCAGCTCTTAGATGCTGCTCTGGGCAGATCCCAGCTTGCCTGGGTGTATACCCCAACTAGGACCCTGTTCAGCGGGGGTGGTGGGGGTTTGGGGGGCAACTCTATGTGTTTGTTGGCTTTCCTGGTGTGATGGGTCTTCCCGGGGCATCGTGGAACAAAAGGCGCCCGTGTTCTCTGTGGACTGCTCCTTCTTTTCTCTGTTGTCCCAAAGTGTGGCCACTGTAGTGAATGCCTGCCTCCCTCCTTTCTTCAGTTAGTCCCCTGGGAGTTCTAGCACCCTCACACCACTCCGGTCCGTCCTCTGCTCTGCTTAGTGGGATGCTCATCCTGTGTCTCAACTGAAATATGTCAACAGCCTCCTACCTGGCCTCCCTGCCCCCACTTTTGCCCGATTAGATCTACTCTACACTCAGCCTTTATTCTCCTGCCTGCATAGCATATCATTCAAAGCCCTTGGATTAGTCAGGCTTCTGCTATGATAACGTTGTACAACAAATAACCCCCCAAATCCCAATGGCTTACAATCGCGAACACTTAGCTCACTCACGGGTCTTCAGGTGGGCTGGCGCAGTTCTGTGTTAAGCTGTAGTCTGTGACACGTAGCTCCTATTCTGGGATCAGCAGGTGCCCAAAGCATGCTCTTCCGTGGCAGGTAGTAGAAGCACGAGATGCCATGCTGAACCACACAAGCAAATTTAAAGTCTCTGCTCACACACACGTCATTGGTCACGCCCCCACGTGGCAAGCCCAATGAGGCATCTCTACCAGGAGGAGGCAAGTCACAGGCAAAAGGAGCAGATCTGTAATTCTATTACAGGGGGACTTGAAGAATTGGGACTAATAATCTAATTTGTCACGGTCCTTTACCAGTGTGGTTCTCAAAGGCAAAGTCCTGGGACTGGTGTCATCACCCCAGACCCACCGAATCAGAAAGTCTGGGAATGAGGCCCGGTAATTTGAGTTCTAATAAGCCCTCCAAGGGATGCAGGCCATAGTCTGAGAACCACGGCTGGACACGCAGGCTGCTCCTTTTTTTTAAACCCCTGAGTCCCATAACCTGTGCCTCCTTGGAGACTTTACCTTATCTCTCTGCTGGAATGCTCATTCCTCCTGGCAAATTCCTGCTCATGTTTTAAGGCCTGAGCCAAATGTCTCCTCCTCTGGGAAGCCTCTCCTACACCCGTACCCCCGGCAGAATTAATCATTCCCTCCTTTGTGCCTCCACAGGACTCAAACAGACACGCTCCATACAGCAGGCCTCAGATTGTATGACAACTTTGCGTTTGGGACAGGGCGTCCTCCAGGGTCAGGACTCTGCCTTACTGGCTATTTCACATTACGTACGTCTGGCACACAGCAAGCACTCAATAACTCTTCAGTGATTGTGTTGCTGCTTTTCTGGTGCTCTTGCTAGACGGAGGGGGAGCGATATTTCAGTGTCGGGAGCCTAGGCTTCCCAGAATGTTAGGTGGTGATTGTTGATGGAGCGGGGAGAATGGGTGAGGATGGTCAGGATGGCCCAGTCTGGGCTCTGCCCAGGCTCCAAGTGTGAGTGGGGGAGAGGTCTCGGGTCCCTGGGTATGGGCAAGAAGCAGATGAGGAGAGCATCTGGTACCCAGATGCCCAGCAGCTGTCCTTGCTTATGGCAAATCTGGTAAAGGCTCACGCAGGGACTCTGCAGCGCTGGAAAAGCTCTGATTATTTATTAGATGTTGGGAGAGCTGACCAACCTTCAGACTGGGAGATCTTGGCAGAGATGCCACCTCCATCAGACTAGGAGCTCATCTGAGGCAGGGCTATGTCTCCTCTATCTGACTGGGAGCTCCTGGGTGGCACAAGTCGTCTCTGCCCCATTGGACGAAGAGAGCCCTTCCTCTCTAGTTGGGCTGTGAAATTCCCCTCAAACTGAGGGTTCCTGGTTCAGAAGCTGCCCCCCCGCCCCACCCCACCAGACTTGGGCATCCCTCGGATGGAGAGGGGCTGTGTCTTTTTTAAAATCCTTTGCCCAAAGAAGGAGGCAAAGAACTCTCAATTTCCTTTCTAGAGCTGAGATCCTTCTAAGACTCTCCCCTATCAACCCATCCATTGCTCTGTCTTCAAACTCAGTGCATCTCTGGGCGAGCTTTCTCCTCCTTTCCGGAAACACCGAGAGAATGAGCAGCCAACACAAGGAGGAAGAGATTTCGGTGGCCCTGGGGAGGGATGGGGACCTGGGGCACCAGGTGCCGGGAGGAGGGTGGATACGGTGGGCCAGGAAGAGCCCTCTGCTTCTCTAATCTCCTTCTGGGCTGACAGGTACATTTCAAGGGAAATTGAACCTGTACATTTCAGCTTCATTTGCCCTTAACATGTCTGTTTGGCAGTGGGCAGGAGGCTTTTGATGTCTGCGTCTTGGCGCCCAAGACTTTTTAAGCTTCTTTTCTTTGAAGCCAAGGAGACTTGTGTTTCTGCCAAGGAGTAAATAGACTTGCATATCCCCCCGCGCCTTAGTCTCTAGAGAGCCAGCTCCCAAACACCCTGAGAGAGGGAGGCCCTTCTTCCTTCGCTCAGCCTGCCCACACTCGTGCAGGGTGCAGTACAGGAAAGCTTTTGGAAAACTGTCTTTGGTGGCACAGGACAGAGCGAAACCGTGGGAGATTCTCACCAAGCTCCCCCTTCTAAGAAGCAACGGAGGGGGGCCTGCATTCCTGCTAAGGCTTCTCCAGGGGCTTCAGCCTCCCCATGATTTCATCAATGTCTCCATCTCCCCACCCGCATCCAAAGTCATCCTTAAAATGGCGTTCTCATTCTTCACAGGGGCAATTGATGATTTCTCAATCTCACGGAAAGTGTGAATAAACCACCTTTGGAAAGCGTGGCTGTTTTTATTGATCTGAAATAATCTGCACAACCACAGCAGTCTTGCTGTGCGAAGGCAGCTTATGTCGTGGAGCTTCCTTTTGGAACAAATTGGTGCCCCGGAGCCCCTCCTTACAGAAAATTTGCAAGAGACACAGGAAACCACCCAGGCCCCCTCTTTCCAGTCCCACAGCCTCTGTTCCCTGGCCTCCTGATCTGATCCCAGCCCCATCTCTACTCCTCCTGAGACTGAAGGGAGAGGTCCCACTCTGGGTCCTGACCTACGTGAAGGCAGCTGCTGTCATTCCTCTGATCGGAGCAGTTGGCAGCTTAACCAGAAGGGGAACTGTGGCCTCTTTCCCTGATCAGCGGTGGGGGCCTCTGGACACTGGAATTCGGGGTTTTCCCGAAGTCCAGATGGTTTTCAGTGCTTTAGCGGGGCCTGGGGCATCTCTGTGTTCTGCTGCCCACTCTCTGTGCACCTAAACATCTCCATGGGGGTTGGAGGGGTTGGCACGCAGCTCCAAGAGGCTCCAGCCCAGCCTGGTGCTCCAGGGTCTGGAGGGAGGTGGAGCCTGAGCCCTGGGGGTTCCCCTCTGAGAATAGAGGAGAAGCAGTGCTATGGAAAATGGGGCCCTTCTGTGTGGTTGGACGCTCACCATGGGCCTGGGGGAGGCTCCATTCTGAAAGGAAAGGCACAGCTCTTCACGGGGCCCGAGGGGGCTATTCCCAACTCTACCATGGTGTCCGAAGCAGGAACAGATGGAGACCTCGCCCCCAAGGTCTGCGAGAGGTCTGAGCAGCAGCATTTGAGTGACCTACAGGATGTCCTACATTTGCGCCACAGACTGATGGAGCGTCAGGAGTCACCCGCTAAGTTCCGTGACCCAGGGGTGGGCCCACAGCACGGTAGCAGTGGCATCGGGACTGGAACTTGGGTCTCCAGACTTTCAGCCTGGGGTCTTAACCTTTCCAGTTACAGGCTGAACTTGAGAAAGAACTTCCTGCCTCTGGCAGTTGACACAGACACAGAGGCATCTCGGAGTTGGCCGAGAGAGACCTCCAGGTAGCTCAGCAACCAGAGTCTGGCCTGTGAGTCAGGGAACGTGACCCTCACCTCCAGCCGCGTGCACCCACCTGGCCTGCGACTTGGAAGGGCGGCGTGTGGCAAGCAGGCCTCGCGGGAGAGCCGAGGTCACTGGAGGAGGGGGGCACCTGGCACCAGCCTCCTGCTTAGAATAGACACAGAGTCATTATCCTGCAAGTAGCGATCATAATCCTGGAAGACGCACGGTTCCCCTCCGGTGCCTTCCATCACCGCCCTGAATGGGAGCGGAAACTCGAAGCAGGCATCAAACCCACGCAGATGGAAGCTGACAGCTCAGTCTCCAGCCTGCCCCTGCGCTCCCAGCTCAGCCTGTTTCCAGGGCTCAGGAGCACCTGATTTGTGAGGAGGCGGTGCTCTGTCCTCGCCAACGGTGGCCTGGCTTTGGGGGGGGGGGGAGGAGGAGGGAGCCTCAGCGGATGGGGGCGTGGGTGCTGGGGTCCCTGACGCGAGAACGTTGGATCCTGCTCATGCTATGACATGTCAGGGGAGGCTCACACCCATCTGTCACTGAACACAGGGGTGCAGGAGATGACAGGCAGAGGGGCTGGAGTGCACTCAGCTCTTGATCATGGCAGTAAACCTACTATGTTCCTGGAGCTCCAGCCTCCCAGATGCTGGCTCCTGTCACCCCCACACAAACCCTGAGGAATGAATACTGCTCAGGCTTCTCAAATAGCTGGAGCCTGTAGGGGGAGGGGGCAGGGTGTGAGTGGCTTTGCCTCGGCCTCCCATGGGCCCGTGGGCTTGTTAAGTCCCGCTTCTTCTGTGCATCCCAATTTCTTCACCTGCCAAATGCAGGGAGCGTTGGCTGACAGGGTTCCTAATGGTCCTGCGGAGGCAGGCCTCCTGGGCTCTTTGGGCCTTCCTGGGGGTCCTGGGGGTCCCGGTGTGACAGGCTAGAGGAACACTGGAGTGCCCATCATTCACTCAGACTCCCTGTCAGGAAGGAGGGATCAAGGAAGTAGTGGGGGCTGCTGGTGGCCACTTCCACGGGTGTGGTCTGCTGGGTAATTGCCAGAAAGCCCTGCCCGCTCCGCGTCGGTCCCCCGTGGGCGTGGTCTGCGTGGCTGCTGGCACATCCAACAAGGGACTTTTAACCTGAGGCTTCCACTCCGGTGGTGTGAATCTATTCTGTCGCAGGAAGAATATGGGTTTGGGACCACAAAGACCTGGGTTCAAATCCCGATTCTACCTCTTCTAGGCTGTGTGTCTTTAGATAAGTCCTTTCTCCTATCTGGGGCTATACAGGGTGGGGGGCAGGAATGCCTGCCTCACAGGAATTAATTTATTTGAGGATCAAATGCAGCCCTGCGGGTTTCTCAGGAGGTAGTAATGCCCCCTCTCCCTGGCTGGCCTCACGTAGGGCCGGGCACCTGCTGTCATAGGAGTCACCCTGCCCCTGTCTTCCCAGGACCTGTGCCTTCCCTGCCTGCCCCTTGAATCCCAGCCAGCAGCCGGAAACCCCAGACATAGTGCCTCCTAGAAGCAAGGCCCAAAGGTCAGAGTTTTTGACAAAGTCGTTTCTGAGGGATTTTTATTTCCTCGGAAACATTTATTCGGGAACCCGGAATGAGGTACTGGTGGGGACCCCAGTTCCAGGAACCAGGCTGAAATGAAAGTCGGTGCTCTAGTGGCAGAACTGTGTCAGGAGAGGGTTCCAGACCTGGGGCTGCTCCAGGAGGTCTGGCTGCCAGAGCTGGGTGCCCTCCCCACCCCCTGCGGCCCCCCACCCTGGGGTGTGGCAAGGGGAGGGGGAACAGCCACAGGTTCGGAGCCAGGCTGCCCTGGGCGTGACTCCCAACTCTGCCGCTGGAGAGCTGTGTGGCCTGGGGAGGTGAAGTTAACCTCTCTGAACTTTGGTGTCCTCATCTTCCAGACACAGTTCTCTGAGCAACACTGAAGTGTGGATCAAATGTGGCAAAGTATGTGAACCTTCCTAGCTGAGGGCCTGATTCATAGGAGGTACTTAGTACATGCTTGTTTCTTTCTTCAGTTGAGACTATTTGTCGAATTTTGATTTAAATTTTTTTAACATTTATTTATTTTTGAGAGAGACAGAGCGTGAGAGGGACAGAGAGAGAGGGAGACACAGAATCCAAAGCAGGCTCCAGACTCTGAGCCATCAGCACAGAGCCCAATGCGGGGCTCAAACCCACAAGCCGGGAGATGCTTAGAAGTTGGATGCTTAACCAACGGAGCCACCCAGGCGCCTCTGTTGAACTTTAATTTAATACAATTTATTATGTTTGATACTGAGGACCCAACAAGGAGTAAGATTCAATTGCGACTCTGCAGGATGGACACAGTCTAATGGGAGGAGCCCTCCCTCCAATCTGTCCCCTCTCTCCCTCCCTGCTCCACTCTGGGGCCGCAGGTGGGGACCGGGAAAGTCACGTTGGAAGCTCAGAAGGCCTCAAGCTGGCTGCTGTTGAAAAGAGGATGCTTATAGGTCCAAGGTTTACAGGTGGTGGTTTCTGTGTCCCTAGTCCCCAGGCCTTGTCTCCTCTTAGCCTCTCTGTGGGGTGATGTCCCTCTCTAGGGCTGTTCCAGACCCCTCCTATTGTAAGCCCAGCCGAATGTAGGTGGAGTCCTGGGCCTATGGGGACCCAAACTATCTGATCTTTGCTGCCAGCATGGAGCTTCACCCCCGATCCTCCTGCTGTGTAGAACCCCGACTTCATTTCCTTAACCAAGCAGAGCTCAAGGTCAGGTTAGAGGCAAAAAGATTTGTAAAAAAGAACAGGAGCAGGTTTGCCTCCAGGGTCGGGCTGGAGCTGAGATTTTGTGTCGGCAGGGACCACTGTGTCCCTTGGAAAGGTAGGGGAGGAGGCTGGCGGGCAAACCCCAGGGGCCCATGGCCGCTGCTTGCTTATTATTTACTCCTTTATTTTAGCCTTGAGTAAGTCACGCCTTGGCCCTCCATTTCCTCATCTGCAAGGCGAGGTGATGTTATGGGCTCCCCCTGCGGGAATCTTTGCCACCCCCTTTATCCTGTTCGCTGTAGCCCTAGCTCTCCCAAAGAGCTCAGGGCCCTCCTGGCCCCTGAACAAAGGGACTGGGGAAACCGGGGTGACCCCTTCATAGAGGGGCTGCAGGACCTCCAAGGCCCCGCCACATCTGAGCTGTGCCACACAAGGTGTGGCTGTGCCGCGGTGCGCCTGGAGTTTTTGGAACGAAGAGACGGGATGGCCGCCCGTGTGCTGGCATTCTCTTGGGAGGCACACTACTTATTTGGTCACACTGTGTTTGCTTGGACTGTCTGGGAGGTCCCCTTTGGGAATGGCTATTAGAGTCCCTGGGAGATGGGTGGGCGGTGGTGGGGTACCGACAAAGTCCTGCTCCAGACCAGACTTGGCTATAGTTCTTCAAGTCGCACCCCACTCCTTGCAGGGGCCGAGGAGCTGGAGAGACATGCCAGCGGCACCTTGAGTCATGGATGGTGGACGGTGCCCTGGGGAAGAGGACCGGAGAGTCGCTCCCTCTCTCCCTGGTCTCTGCCCCATCCTAGCCCTCCCGCTGCTCTCCTTGCTTCCGCCCTCACCTTCTCCAGGTGTGCCCCTGCCCGCCCCCTGCTCCAGACCATCCTCCGGTGACGTCCAAACTGCTCCCTGCGTGACCCTGTGAGCCTGTGCCCTCCACGTCCCCTCCACGTCCCCTCTCCCAGACCCCATTCCAGGCCACCGCCCTACTTGCTGCTTTGTAAACTCATGTTTCATTTTCATGCTTACCTTGGTGCCCTTGTGTATGCGATTCCCTGCCAAGAATGGCTTTCTCTCCCCAGGCAGCTTCTTCTCCTTCTTTTTAAATGTTTATTTATTTTTGAGAGACAGAGAGACAGAGTGTGAGCAGGGGAGGAACAGAGAGACAGGGAGACACAGAATCCGAAGCAGACTCCAGGCTCTGAGCTGTCAGCACAGAGCCCGACCCGGGGCTCGAACTCACGAACCGCAAGGTCATGACCTGAGCCGAAGCCCGACGCTTAACCGACTGAGCCACCCAGGCGCCCCCTCCCGGGCCAGCTTCTTATTCAAACCGCAGCTTGGGCATTACCGACTCAGGATCGTCTCCCCACCCCCTACCCCCCACCCCCATCTGCTCTTGTTTTCATCTGGCACAGGTCACAGTGTGGCACCTTCTCTCTGTGGGCTTCCACAGCCCGCCGCCTCTGTGAGACCCACAAGAGAAGAATTATTACTATTTTTATTAAATCTTTGTATCCCCAGGGCCTAGAACAAAGCTTGGCAGAACGTAAGTGCTTAACAAATAATTGTTGATGCATCTATCGACGGTGCAGGCTGGCTGGAGCCCTACTAGGATAGCGAGGAATTAATAATAAGCATGCTTATTGAGTGTTTACTATGTGCCAGGCATTTTAATAACAACAGGTGACATATATTGTGAGTGCATACTCTGCAAGCAGAATTATATTTATTTCTCACCAGCAGAGATGGGTATTTCCAAGATCCCTCTTTTATCTAGAGATGAGGAAACTGAGGCACAGGGAAATGTCGGCACTTGTGACAGAGCTTACTCACCAACTGTGGCTGTCTGCTTCAGAGCCCAGGCTCTTTACCTGGCTCTAGGCCTACCCGTATCCAGCTAGGACGTCAGTTGCGAGGCCTGGAAACATCCTGAAGACCACTGGCCATTGTCTCTTTACATAGCCAGGGAAACTGAGGCCAGGGCCAGGAGAGGCTTGCCAGGCCTCCCCACTCCTGCTTGTTGGCCATGTCTCTTGCCTGGCTTTTCCCGCTCTTTGCCTCCTCCTCGGAAAGGGGAGAGGGGGCTCCCTCTGGTCGGACGCTGCTCGACCTCTGCCTTGTTTCCAGGCAACTTGTTTCCTGGGCAGCGCCCCCCCTGGTGCGGCTATGTTGCCATGGTGACCACAGTGGGTACAGGTGCATCTTTGAGATGGTGAAGGATGCAGCTCCAGTTCCTAACTGGCCCTCGGTTCCCTCTCAGAGACTCAGGGGTCCACACGTGGGTCCTCTGACACGCAAACTCGCCAGGCACATGACAAGGGAGGGCAGGGTTAGGCTTCCGGTGTGGGTGGGTGGGGGGCAGAGACTGGAGAGGGGTGCGGGCGAGGGAATAGGACCCAGAGCCTCGTTCGCTGAGTGCAAAAAACTCCCTTCGAAATTCCTGCTTCAGAATCTGTGGTACGAGAGTGTCAGCATCTAACCTCGGGCTGCCTCTTCCTGGAGTAAGACGGAGAAAGGGATTTCATATTCTTTGAAGAAGGGGTCATCTTTAATTTTCCCTTTTTTACCTTGAAAAATATATGAAAAACACACACTGCAAGGTAAAAGTCTCCCCCACTGCCACGACATAAAATTACACAAAAATAAATTAAAACGGGCACTCCCCTCCAAAGTAAGTCCTATGGCTAGAAACTATCAACAGTTTGTGAAGTCTATTTACTGGTTATTTCTATGCTTAGGCATATATATATATCCATCTCTATATATTTATATCTGTAAAACTATTTTGTATCAAATTGGAATCATGCTCTACAAATTGGTTTACATCTTGCTTTTTTTTTTTTATAAGTCCACAATGTATGCTGGAGATTTTCCGTAACAGGAAGTATTGATCTATTTTATATTGCTGAGGTGGGGATTACGAGTGGGGAAGGAAGAGGCCTGAAGCAGGGCAGCCCTGGGGGGCTCCCTGGAGGAGGGGGTGACTGATGCCCTGCGCAGAGCAAGGAGAGGGTTACAGCAAGACAGGAAAATGGTGCTTGTTATGATGATGGTGTGCGGGGTGCGGTAATCTTGTCATCCCACTCCCCTCCCTCACGGTCCACGGAGGAGAGCTGATCCCTCCCACGTTTACAGATGCAGAAGTGAGTCCCACGCTCGCAAGGCTGGGATGTGGGGAGAAACCAGGCCTTGATCACAGGCCAGCACCCACCAAGCCTGTGGGGTTTCCCCCACCTCGTGTAAGGCAAGCCGTGCAGCGCCCCGGCATGTGGGATCTGGGAGAGCCCCTTCCCCTTCCCCTTTCCCCAGCCCCCTCTGTCCTTTCTCTCATGGCAGGCAGAGCCAGGTGGAGCTCTGAGCGCCGCGGAGCACTTTGGAATTCATAAAATGGTAATTTATTGAACAAGCCTTTGGAGAAGGGAAGTAATGAAAACCGCTATATAAATTACGAGGCCATTGGTGTTATATGGCTGGAGCTAATGCTGTTAGTCCCCAGAAGGGTACAGGGAGCCTCCCCTGACTCCACCCTTCTTGGCCAAGATGTCAGCCCCTGGAGAAGAGCCTCGAAGAAGAAGAGGTCTGTGGGTCCACGAGCCAGACAGACAGACATATGCCTGGGCTTAGCTGGGGGGCCTCCCTGAGACTCGGTTTCCTCATCGCTACAGTGGGACAATACTGGCACCTGCCACACCCCACAGTGCTCCGTCAGTGGACAAGGGCCACGTGCGTGGGGCTGTGCGTCTGTTAGGGTTACGACCCCTACTGCTATTTCCTCAGTTCGAAGATCCCCACTATCTTTCCTTTTTTTATTATTATTTTTTTCAACATTTATTTATTTTGGGGACAGAGAGAGACAGAGCATGAACGGGGGAGGGGCAGAGAGAGAGGGAGACACAGAATCGGAAACAGGCTCCAGGCTCTGAGCCATCAGCCCAGAGCCCGACGCGGGGCTCGAACTCACGGACCGCGAGATCGTGACCTGGCTGAAGTCGGACGCTTAACCGACTGCGCCACCCAGGCGCCCCTCCTTCCGACCTTTAAATTCCGACATCAGGATGTGTCTTACACGTAGTGTGACGTGGCTCCCGTTAGGGCCCCTAAAAAGCCGTTAACTTGGCTTTTGCTTAAAATCAATGGCCTTTGAGGACCGGAGACACATCACGTGGTTGTCGTTGTTATTTATCGCCATTAGAATTTTGCAGGCCTGGATGCTACTGCTTATTCCTCACCTCGAAAAGGGAAACCGTTCCTGGGGGAAGGGCTGTGTGCTGTGTGACCCTCAGCACGTGGCTCAATGCCAAGAGTGGCCTAGCTAGTGGTCTGGCTAGTGGGCAACTGTGGGTTTTCCCGGGATGTGGGACTTTCAGTGCTACAAAGGGGCCAAGTCCCGGCAAGCCCCAGGGCAGCAGGTGGTCCTAGCGCCAGTCTCTGGGCCCTGACTTCCTTCCTCCACCTGCTGAGGACGGCGGCCAGGAGGAAGGCCTGATGGATTTGTCAGAGACAAGCAGCCTCCCTGCCATCTGGGGTTCCTCTGACACATGTCCTTCTGGGGCAGCCATGAGATCTTAACCTGAACAACCCGGGTGGCAGCGCCTGTGAGCATGAACCCCGAGCCTGGGGGGTGGGTCATCCTCCAATCTAGTGGCCCATTTCTACATGGTCCAAGGAGCCGGCCGGTCGCCGCTTGCATTCGCCGACTGTTTATTCTCACTGGATTCTTGACGCCCCTCCAGGAAACAGAAAGGTCCCATCTCAGAGATTCAAGTGACAGAAGAAATGAGGCCCAGGGAAAGCAAAGACCTTTCCCCACAGCACATCCATGCTAGGTCCAGAAGGCAAGGGATATGGAGCCAGGCCACTTCTTTCCTGCGAATGCCCTGCTCTAGCTTTTGGTTATTTGGGAAGTGGGGGGTGGGGATGAGGAGGGGGCGGTGACTGAGAAAGCCCGGAGCCTGGCTGCTCCCTGCTAATGGCCCTCCAGGTCGAAAGGGAACTTAGACCTTTCTCTGGGCTTTTGCTGTGTGACCTGGGGCTGATGGCATACCCTCTCTGGGCCTCAGTTTTCCCCTCCATAAAATAAAGAATTTTGGTAAATAGAGTGGTTTCTACTTGCATATCTGAACCACTAAGGTGGTGGTGGGGGGGGGGGTGTTAAAATACAGATCTCCGGGCCCCACCCTAGGCCAACCATGTCTGAGAGAGGGCTCAGGAACCTCTGAATTTAACCAGCTTCCCAGGAGATCCGATGCAGTTAGTTTCTGAGTTGTTGTTGGGGCACGCTCGCTGGGCCTGGTGACAAGGAGCTGGCTGACAGAAACCAGACTGCGTGGCCGTGGAGGTACTGGGATACGAGGTGGCATTACAGGCAAGTGCAGTAAGCCCAGGGCTTGGCTTCAGAACAGCTGGTTTTGTCTCATGGCTTGGTGACCTTGAGCAAGTTGCTTAACCTCTCTGAGCTTTTGTTTCCTCATCTATAAAAAGTGGGGTAATAATTCCCTGGAAGAGCCGTGGCGAGGATTAAATTACATGGTCCATGCCAAAACATTCCTGCTTCCCTCCCCAACCATGCATCGCAAATGCCAGCCTGGCCCCGTCTTGGCCCACCCCATCCTGTGTCCCTGGCTGAGTCTGGCTCACATCTCTGTCCCCTAGAATCTGGGGGACCAGAGGGTGAGCCACAGGGCCAAGGACGGCAGGGGAGGGGCTTGGCTAGAGGAGGAGAAGGAGGGGAAGAGCAGAGGGAGGAGGGAGGGAGCAGGAGAAGGCGGAGGGTCCTCTGGGGACTGAAATATGGTTCCTTCATTCCGGAATGTGCTTCTTAATCAACTTAATGGGCCTCTGACTGAGCAGGGGCCTCAGAAGGTAGGAAAGATGGGGATGGCAACAGAGACCGCCCACTCTGGGGGGCCTGAGGAGGGTCCCAGGGGAAGCCTGGAAGATGCTGGCAGTGAAGACCTTCACCATCCCCCCTCCCCACCTCCTCCCCAGCCCAGGCCTGGCTTCTCCTGGATTTGGTGGAAATTGGGAGCCCTTGACCCTGGGCTTTTGATTTCTGACCTCTGACCTAGCTCAGCAGCCTCACAGATCCAGGATGTGCCGGAGGGAAGGTGGAGAAGCCCATTATGGGGTCGGCCAGGGGTCATGGTCACGGCAGTGGCACCCAGTGGTGGCTTTTCCAGATGCCATCCATCAGCGGAGCTCCAGAAACCTCCTGCAGGCTGCGGCATGGATTCTCAGGCTGTCAGCAGTGCCAGCTTCCTGAGCAGGGGGCCTCGTGCCTCAGGGGTGCTAAGGTGGGAAGTGGCACTGCCGTGGTCTCTCCGCCTTGTCTCCTTTCTCCATCCTGGAACTACAGTCCGTGGGACAGAATCCGGCATTGTGGGTCTCCCGGCTCCTGGCTAACCATTCTGGCCCGGCGACTTCTTTCAAGCAGCTTCATTCTGAGCCTCGAGCTTCCCGACCTTAAAGTGGGGATCCCGATACCACCCTCCCGGCAGTGAGGGGAGAATGTGACCGATCAGTGAAGGGCTGAGAGCAAAGTGGGATGTCCTGTACACCTCGGTGAAATCTGATCCGCCACTCAGTGCCTTCTCCAGAGGCGGTGAGGCATCTCAGATCAGTCCAGGCAGAGGGTGAGGGGGCCGGGGTGGCAGGGTGGGGGCAGTGCGGGGAGCAGGAAGACAGAGCTCTGCCCAGGGGACCGGGCGGCGTCTTTCCCATGTGTAGGAGCTGAGCATCGCAAGGAAGAGGGCCATTTGCATGTTTCACATGACGCTGTGCGTATGACAATCTGCCCCAGAGTCTGTTCTCAAGCAGCCTGGGGGCAAGCTGGGATCTGAGGCTGCCTGAGAGTGTCACAGCCTGAAGGGCGCCTGGGCCATCCCTTTGGGGGGAGAAAGGCCAAGAGGCCAGGGGATTTTCCCAGGGCCCCACCGTGGAGGAGGGGCAGGGTAAGAACAAAAACCGAAATCTCCTGGTTCCTGGTCCTGCGTATGTTTTCTACCACATGATGACGATGGTAATGATGGGGATGATGACGGTGATGAGATAGTGGTCCCAGCGAACTCTTCCCAAGCATTTGTCATATGCTGGGTGCGGCTCTGAGTATTTTACCCACGTTTCACTCATTCACACCAACCCTATGGAGTAGGTGTTACACATTATTCCTGTTTGACTCCTGAGGGCACCCAAGAACAGACAGCTTAGATGACCTTCCTGAGGTTGCGACGCCGAATGTGACAGAGCTGGGATTCACACCTGGGCAGTGTAGCCCAGAGCCCCTGCTCTCGACCACCAAGTTGGGCACTGCAAGTTCACAGTGAGGTGCACTGAGGGTCCCTCTTTGCCCTGACCCCCAAGCTCCTGGCCTCCGGGCCCTCTGCTGGGGCTCCTGCCCAGAGATGATTGAGCTGATTGCCTTGAGAACACTCTTTGTCTCCCTAATGTCAAGCCCAGAACTGCCGGGGAGACAATGGCTGCGGGAATCGCATTTGTTAATCTTGCATTCGTTAATTTATTTTATTTTCCATCCTCAGAATTAGGACGAGCCTCTTGAACTCAATATGCAAATGTATGCAAAGCAAGATGAACAGGCATCTTTAAAACCTTGGCACTTTTTTTTTTCCCTCCTTGCATTAGTGGAATTGCAGTTCACCCCAGCCTGGGGGAGACGGTCCTTGGCCACCTTCCAAAGCCAGTTTCTGTCCATGGGCTCATCTGTCCCTCCCTGGGACCCTCTGCAGTGGGTGTCATTATTGTCTGTCCCTGTGTTACTCAGGAGGCCAATGAGGCTCCAAGCAGTGAAGTTATATGCTCACGATCACGTAGGAAGAAGGGCTGGAACTTGGGCCCAGGCTTTTTTGACTCCAAACCCCATTCTCTTTGCTCTGCACACTCACTTTCTCCTTCTGCCCACAGTGTCACCAACTCCTAGCCCTTACACAAAGGGGGCCCTGCAGCTTGGATGGTCTGGCTGGGACCCAGCTGTGCCTGGGGCCCTTAGAAAGGTGGCGTGCAGGGGCACCTGGGTGGCTCAGCTGGTTGAGCGTCCGCCTTCAGCTCAGGTCATGATCTCACGGTTTGTGAGTTCGAGCCCAGCGTCGGGTTCTGTGCTGACAGCTCAGAGCCTGGAGCCTGTTTCAGATTCTGTGTCTCCCTCTCTCTCTGCTTCTCCCCTGCTCATGCTCTCTCTCTTTCTCAAAAATAATAAATAAACATTAAAAAAAAAAAAAAAAGAAAGGTGGTGTCCAGGGAAGGACTTTTGAGGCCTGTATCGCCACCACGACCCCTACCCCCCTCTCCTCCCTGGCAGCCCTTCCTGCCGTTGGCCTTGGCCCCTTGGCCAGGAGGTGAAAAGAGGCTCTGACTGTTGTCCTTCCCACCTCCCCACGGGGCCCAGTGGAGCGGGTTATTGCTCGCCAGGTGTTCAGCAATCTCTCGGATCAGAGGCCTTGGCCTAATTGCTAGAAAAGCCTCCCTCAGCTCCCCAGGAAGCAAAACCTGACAGATTTCCCAGCAACAGTCATGTTGCTGGAGGGCACATGGAGAGAGGGAGGATGACAAAGAGAATCAGAGAGGGACAGAGAGAGAGAGAGAGAAGCTAGGAACAGGACTTCCAGGTCTCTAGAAAGGAGGACCCTTCTTCCCTCCTCTCCTTTCCCCCTCTCCTCCTCCCCTCTCCCCTCTCTCCCTTAGTCTACTCAGAGCCCAGTTGCAAAGCTAACATCCTGAAGAATGAGGACAGAGCTTGGGGGGGGGGGGCATGGGATGGAAATGGAGAATGGGATGAGGCCCTTAGGAAGAGGCAGAGAACCTCAGGGTTCTGAAGAGAACCTCAGATTCTGAAGAGGAACCTATAAAACAAAAATAAATGGGGCACCTGGGTGGCTCAGTCCGTTGAGCGTCTGACTTCAGCTCCGGTCATGATCTTATGGTTTGTGGATTCGAGCCTCGCGTTGGGCTCTGTGCTGACGGCTCAGAGCCTGGAGCGTGCTTCAGATTCTGTGTCTCCCTCTCTCTCTCTGTCCTTCCCCCACTCTCACTCTGTCTCTCTCTCTCTCTCTCTCAAAAAATAAATAAATATATTAAAAAAGTAAAAAAAAATTAACGGGGGCAAGGAAATGTTTCTACATTCTTTAGACCAATCTCCCCAGTGAGTTTGTGCAGACTCTAAACCTGGAGCTTGGAATAGCATCCAGCCCGTGCCCTGTTTCTCAGCCAGATGGCCCCGCCCCTGCCTCAAAGCCCTCTCCTGTCCTTAGACCAAGGAGCCAAGGAGAGGGGTCATGCAGACAGACCACGGCTGCCTCCCTGGGCATCTTGCACCCGGTCCGTGCCCCTACGGAGCATGTTCTAGGCTGCAGCCTGTTGCTCAGGGAAATATGCCCAGGCAGAACGCAAGGCTGCAGCCTGGTGTCGAGGGAGAGGTGCCCACCATCTGTTCCGTAAAGAAACAGATACCATTGGCTCTGCCAAGTCAAACAGCCTGGATGAAATTGAAAACAGGTTCTCGCGGAATCCCAGCACCAACAGCCAGCTTCTCAGTGAGCTATCTGGGGTCTTGGGCCGAGGGAAGCACAACAGCCCCGTCCCGGAGCATCAGAGAGCCCGCCCTCTCCAGCGGAAGTGGGTACCAGCAGGCCACCCACCCCCATGACACTTTCCTTCCAATCCCCTTCCCGTCATTGAATTATTCTCCAATGCCAGGTTTTACTGGGAAAGAATGAGAAGGATTTTGAAAAATAAATAAACACTTAAAAAATAAATCCATAAATAAGGGAGCGGGCCCCTCTTTTCCCCTTTAATTTTTTACAGGAAAAATTAATTTTCCCTTTGCCTAAGTACCTGTCACCTTAAATTAATATCTCTGAGAGTGAAAATGATGGAGAAGTTGAGTCATTAGGCAAATTTTAATTAGAGGCTCAGATGTCCTTTACTAATAAGATGTTACATATATTTCATTCTGTTCTTGCCTCCCGACTGCGAGCACATCTTTGCAATGTGACCAAGGCCCCTGGGGGCGCCAAGGAGATGGGGCCGAGGGGAGATAGAGGCTGGGGCAAGGGAGGGGAGTGGTGGGTGTTTTTTTTTTCCATGGAGGGGACGGGGCAGGGCAGGGGATGGGATTGGGGGGAAAAGGGGTCCACTGTAGGGCCTAAATCAGCTTCCTTTTGCCCAGTGTGTGTGTGTGTGTGTGTGTGTGTGTGTGTGTGTGTGTTATGTATTGTGTGTTGTGTGTTGTATGCAGGCATGTGTGTGCAAAGAGGCAGTGTAGCGGACGGCAGAGCTGTTAAGAGGTTGGGTTCAGAAGCCAGACTACTCTAGACCCACATTTAAGCTCTACTTATCTACCCTTGAATGGTTACTTAACTTCTCTGTGCCTCAGTTTCTTTACCTGCAAAATGGGCATAATGGGTACCGGCCTCCCACAGGTGTTGAAACGGTTCAACTTGACCTAATAAACCCCTGGGAACAGGGCCTGGCGATAGTAAGCCCTCCAGGTTAGCCACACGCGCCGTGTGCTGGTGAGAGCGTGTGAGCGCACGCGTGGGTGCGCGCGGCACTTTCATGGAGACAGCACTGAATTTGGACTCAACCGGCATGGCCTCAAGTCGCGTCTCTGCTACTTCCAGGCTGGGTGACTTGGGTAAGTTGCCTTACTTCCCTGAGCCTTTAAAAAACAAAGTTTATTTATTTTGAGAGAGCGAGAGAGAGTGAGCAGGGGAAAGGCAGAGAGAGATGGAGAGAAATCCCAAGCAGGCTCTACACTGTCAGCATAGAGCCCAATGCAGGGCTCGAACTCACGAACCATGAGATCATGACCCGAGCGGCAGTCGGACACTTAACTGAGTGGACTACCCAGGTGCCCCTCTTCTCTGAGCTTTTTTAAGGTTTGCCATCCACCAACAAGCTTAAAGATGAGAGCTGGGACTCTAAACGTCCCTCCCTGGGCCGGACAAGACCCAGATGAGACAAGAGGCTTATGCTGGGAAACACTGGCAGTGGGTCAGGAGGCCTGTCTGTTTACACCCACCTACTCACGTACCTGCAGGCAGTGCGGATCAACACCCGGGGCAGGATGCGTGATGCGCCTCCAAGCAGGCGTGGAAGACTGTGGATGTGGTCAGTGACGGGATCTTTTTTTTTTTTTTTTTTAACATTTATTTATTATTGAGAGACAGAGAGAGACAGAGCACGAGCGGGGGAGGGGCAGAGAGAGGGGGAGACACAGAATCCGAAGCAGGTTCCAAGCTATGAGCTGTTAGCGCAGAGCCCGACGCGGGGCTCGAATTCACAAACCATGAGATCGTGACCTGAGTCGAAGTCAGATGCTTAACCGACCGAGTCACCCAGGGACGGGATCTTAAAAAGTCTCCCTCCGCATTCCTCAGGGGACTCCTCTCTGCTCTTCCAGATCCAGTCCTCCTCTGGCTCTGCAAATGGGCATCATTTCACCCCGGCCCGTGCTGGCCACGGCACAGGCACAGAGCTGGGTGTCCCCTCCAAGGCCTGGTGGCGTTCAAGGACAGCGGCAGATGCAGAAATGTAGCACATCCTACTTCTCTCTGTCCGCGTCTAGAGTTCTCAGGCTCAGGGCTGGGACGTGATTCAGCAGAAGCTGAATCTTGTTGTGGGAACCTGGGCCTGAGGGACCCTGTAGGGACCCTGTAGGGACCCTGTAGGCCACTCTGGGAACATCTTGCCTGTTTCTGGTTGTCAGTTCCCTCTAGAAGCCATTCAGCACTAGCTCTGAGTCTCTCCCTGGATATTCTTGGATATTCTTGCTCCCCCCGGCCATGTTTGGGGAGGAAATGGAGGAAAGAAAAGTGCCCAGGCTTCCTGAATGGGTGAGGGAGGGAAATCATGCATATTAAGCACCTACTGTATTCTGGCCACTGTGTGCAGCACTTCGCCTATGCGGACCCATTTAATTCTTTAACTGGCCCAGGGATGCCATTGGTATCACTTTTTTACAGATGGGAACACTGAGGTTACATCATTTTCCTAAGGTCACCTAGCTAGTGAGCTGTCATTCGAATCTAGGTCCCTCTAGTTTTAGTCTTTCCTTTGTAGGTAAGCACGTAGGCTAGTGACAGAGCCCTGGGAGTGTCAGACTGTCCCACAGGCTCTGTGTGACGGGGCACCGGAGGCTCGGAGGTGGTAGGGCTCTGAGCGGCTGTGTACCTTCAGATGAGGCCCTTCCCTTCTCTGGGCCTCCATCACCCTCTGGCAGCTTCTCCTGAGACCAGGTCTGGAGGACCCCCTGGAGGAGAGAAATAAGGCAGAGTGTTGAGGGGCTGCTGAGGGGAGGCTGGTATGGCTGAGCTGAAGTGTCACTTTCCCTGGCTCATGGGCCCTAAGTTCATCTTTGGGGCGTGAGGTATAAGTGGAGGGCAGAGCCATTGCTGGACCATTACTCACCAAGGCAACACCTCGCTGCTGCTGGCTCACTGGACCCAGCTTCCTGCGGAAAGGAATGGCAATTGTGCTCATTTTCCAGGAAAAAAGAGGCCAGCTCACTGACCCTGCCTGCTTCCTCCCACCTTTGCTCTGTTCCCTGCCTCTGCGCTTGGAGCAGAGAGCTCACGAGGGCCTCCAAGTCCTCTCATCAATCCCTCCTTCCCCAGCTCACTCTGGTGGGGAGGGGATCAGGAGCACTTAGATGATGGCAGGAAAAGTAAGGGGGGAGGCCCTATAGGGAGAGCAAATTTGCTGATGGGGTTGAGAAGGTGCTGGGGGTGGACTGCAGGTGAAGGGGAAATCCATACTAGGGAGAGAGAATTCACTTTTTGGGTCATCTGTTGTGTATGAAGCTCTTCCATGCATGCTGCCTCATTAAATCCCCACAATACCCATCACCAGCCCATTCTAAACATTGAAACAGACTCAGAGAGGTTAAGTGATTTGCCCAAGAACACAGATCATCTCAGAGGACAGTGTAAAGATTCAAACTCCAGGCTGGTCTGAATCTGGTCCAGATTCAAACTCAGACACCAGAGCCTTTTCCACTCTCCCATGATGCCTCTCTCCTGCTTGGGAGGTGGGAGTTCTGAGTTTTAGAGATGGAATGAATGTTCTATCACCATGAAAGTCTCTCTGGGACTATATTTACCCATCTGTAAAATGAGAGATTAGACCAAATGATTTCCAAAGTCTCTGAGTGCTGTCTTTGTGTGCTTAAGAGGTGAGAGTTTTCGAGTTCCCCCAAATCAGAGTTGAGAACCATAAATGGCTTGGAGTGACATCAGGCCATCAGGGCTGACCTTTGTCATCAGTGAACTAGAATGGGGTCTTTCTGCCTCTCAGGACTTGGTCATTACCACCACAGACACATAGTACTTTGGCTACAGCTTCTAGCTTTATAATTTTTTTTTCAACGTTTATTTATTTTTGGGACAGAGAGAGACAGAGCATGAACGGGGGAGGGGCAGAGAGAGAGGGAGACACAGAATCGGAAACAGGCTCCAGGCTCTGAGCCATCAGCCCAGAGCCTGACGCGGGGCTCGAACTCACGGACCGCGAGATCGTGACCTGGCTGAAGTCGGACGCTTAACCGACTGCGCCACCCAGGCGCCCCCCTAGCTTTATAGACATATGGCTGCCCACAGGAAGGGGGGGGGCTGTCAAGAAACAGCCCCATTTCAGGGCTCCATTGGGCAAGGACACATGAACACTTTCTCTGTGGCACAAGAACCCACCTCTCCAAGCCACAGACCCCTATTTGCAGCTTAGCACCAAAGTTCCCAAGATGCTTTCCTGCCTTTGTATACACTGAATAATGGAGATGTTTCTGGGGCTGGGATGGGGAAGATGGGAGTAGGATGTGAACCCATAAAAATGTAGCAAGAGAGATTGCAGACTCCTGGGTGTTGCACTTCCTTCACACTTTTAAGAAGGTGTCTGGTTCCTAGAAGGACTCCTGGCCCAAGTATAATTTTCTTGTAATTACTCCATTCCTCAGAGCTCACACTATCATCGTAAGTTTTGAGGAGTGAGAGAAAGAGAGAGGGCTCTACCTCCTGGGAAAGACCAGTCCTTGTCCCGTGGGAATATGAATCCAGTGAGGGAGGCATAGCTCCCAATGAGGAGGGGTGTCCAACTAACCAGGTATGATGGCTGCCTCCCTTAGGGCATGTTTGGGTTGGTGGGGAAGACAGTGTCTTTGCCTAGTGGGGGGCGGGTCTGAAGGAGCTAAGGGGAAAATATAAATTTCAAACGCAAAGAGAGGAAATGACGGAAAAAGAGCATTCAGCTTGATGCTGGAGGGAAGAGGGAGAGAGGTAAATCAACCTCAGGAAGCCCAGTGATGAAGTTGAGGTGTGTGTATATGTGTGTGTGTGTGTGCATGTGCACACGTGTGTGTCCACTTGTGCACATGCACACATGCAATCACATGTCCAGGACAGACACACCTTCTTTCTAATTTTGTTTGACAGAAACTGTGACAAGGAAACCTCAAGAAAAAGATTCTCTTGTCCTGTCCTCCTCATCCGGGGCAGAAAAGCTCAAATTGGAAGCATGCATATAAGTATCATGCCTCCTTCTACCAAGCTGAAGTTGTTGCACTGTGTGCTCTTTGTTGAGTTGTGAGAAAAAGGCCTGGAAGTCATAGGAGCACACCTGGTTACCGAATGACTTCAGAAGGCTCCTTCCCCCACTCTAGGCCACACTCTGGTGGACTGAATTTAGAAAATATCTCAGCAGAAGAGAACCTGCCATTCCTTGGGTCCTCCTCAAGCTTTGAGTGTTTTACATTTATTATTTCATCCAGTCCTCAGGAGCATCCTGTGAGGGGGGATTGTTATTATCACTAGTTTTACAGATGTGGAAGCAGAAGTCCAGAGAGATGAAACATTTCGTCCAAACCGACCAGCTAGCAAGAGGTAGGTCTTAGTCTCCAGTACAGAACCCATACTTCTTCTACTCCAAAATGAATGGCAGGCCAAGGGTAGGAACAGAATGGGCCTATAAGAATCTCTTAATGAGTCCTTTCAAATTGCTCATCTCTTTCCATCTGCACCCCTGCCTTGGTTGTGGCAGGTAAGATACCAGATTTCTTCTCAGAGTGAGTCCTCCTTCTCCCTTCTCTGGAGAGTGAAGCTGCGTGGGGTTTCTCCCTCTTTGTCCTTGCCCTCTGGGTCTCAAATATACCCCTTGGGAGAGTTTTTGTCACACTAAGTGGCTTTGCAAGATTGGAAATGTTCAAACAGCCCACTCTCCTCCACAAGGGTCGTTTGGTGGCTCCCTAGAATAATAAATCTGCAGGTGGGATGTGTCCTGCTGGGACCAACTTTACTCACCCAATACCTCCTGCTGATGCCATTCTCTCTCCACTTCTCACCTCTACATTGTGTGTGGGGAATACGTGAATAGCAACAGTGCATTAAGGGAGAGGAGCCCCTCAAATACCCAAAGGAAAACACTTTCTTGTAAATATTGGAAATGTGATAGAATTGTCAACATTACGCGAAATCAATTGCATCAGTTGTGGAATGCAAGTCCTGATTCTGTTTGTTTGGCATCAGTGTAAAACAATTGGTAATGTCATCAAGAAGGGAAGTAAAAGCAAAGGAATCTGGACCAAAGTCACCAGAATCCTGGGTTTTGGAGAAAACATTCAGGATCAAGTTTACAAGCATGAGTCAGAACCACGGACAGAGACAGAGCTTGTTACCCACACTCCTCTCTTCTCTCTGCTTAATGATGCTGTGCCTACGGCTAGGGTCAGGTCCTCCAACTGGCAGGCCTCCTTCTCCTGACCCCTGCCTTCCCTTTGCCCTAGCTGGGGCATCTCCAGAGGGCTCTGAACAGCTGGCACTGTCCTGGCACATTTACAGGATGAACTTGCTACTTTTCAAAGCTCAGGCCTCCGACACGGAGGGCATCTGGGCTGCTCAGGCCTCCTCCCCACAGGGTAGGTGACCTTCTTCTTTGATGAAGGAGCAGGTGGGTTGGTTTGGCTCTAGTGAGGATTTTTGCTGTGACAGGTGGCCTAGAGCGATTGAACAGGAACTCTCTCCCTTCCCCCACATCCAGGAGACTCTGGCTGCAGGGTAGAAGGAGAAAAATTAAAACTACAGTTGATTATGAAATTAGGGCCATAAAACCACAGGCCACAGCAATGCAACAGCTACAACCATAAATATAGAGCCCATTCGTTCCTACACATTAAGTAGGAACACTTATGTACAGGTAACAGAGAACAACTCCTGTGCTTCTGTTTGTGGCAATGACTGGCCCATTATGGAGTTCTTGTGGCTGCTTACTGGTGAATGGACAAAGAAGTCTGGGATGGGGTAGGTCAGTGTATATAAAACTGTGGCCAGTATTGACTTTCATGGCCAAAGAAGCCCCCCAGAAGCACGAGCCCAGTGTTCAGGTCAGATTGGTGATGCTCACTTTGGGATATAGGAAGCAGGATGTTGTTTGGTGTTTTTTTTCTAATCATCACTTGTATTAAGTTTTGCTCTGTGGTATGCAATGAAACCATCTCTTCCATCTTTTGATTAAATCTTCAGTAAAATTGGCTTCATTTGCTAAGGTTTTATGATGTACTTGGATCATTTGTTGGGGTCTTGGCTAAAGTGCTAGGCCCTCCTTAAGGGTGGATGCAAATTGCCAACAGAGGATATTCCTGGGACTCTCAAACTGGTTTCCATTTCTAGGTAATTTAAAAATTGTTCAGTGTAAAGCAGAAACAGAAAGATCTTTTGTCTTGAAACACAATGAATAATGAAAGTCCTGTTGTGTTTTGTGAACTATCATCAAATGTGATACTGCTTTTCCGTAGGACTGGAAGCAGGTTATTTTTCCTCCTAGTCCTTCTGTTTTTCCTGGCTCCAGCCTCATCAGTAGAGTACCTCTCTCTGCTAACTCCAAAGACAATGCCAGCCTGGGCTCTTCCAATTGCCCAGGCTCAGCTTGCCACATGGAAGCAGAGAAGTATTCCTTGGATTTTCTTCCCCCAGCCACCCAATTTTTATTCAGTGAGTCACAGCCACTGTCAACACTCAGAACTCAGCTCTAGGTCTGGTCTTTGAGCTTAGGCTCCTCTCTTTCCATCTACTAAGGGTTTCTATGGCCTCCCCTTATCTGTCAGGGTCACAAGGCAGAAGGTGGATTTGTAGAGTAAAGATCTTTTTGTTCCCAAAGGTCTAGAAAAGGCAAAGAGGTGCAGCTGACAGCTATCCAGAAATGTCTCTAACAACAAGTGACACGTTCTTTTTTAAAAAAAATTTTTTTTTTCAACGTTTGTTTTTTATTTTTGGGACAGAGAGAGACAGAGCATGAACGTGGGGGGGGGGCAGAGAGAGAGGGAGACACAGAATCGGAAACAGGCTCCAGGCTCTGAGCCATCAGCCCAGAGCCTGACGCGGGGCTCGAACTCACGGACCGCGAGATCGTGACCTGGCTGAAGTCGGACGCTTAACCGACTGCGCCACCCAGGCGCCCCAAGTGACACGTTCTAATCTCTAAATTTAACAAACAGTTGTTGGACAAAATTTTGTTGAGCATCTGGTATGCCAGGCTCTGGACACAAGGGGTGTAAAGTGAATTAGACACAATCCTTTCCTTCAAAGAGTTCCCAGGATGGTAGGGGAGTTGTGAAGATAACAAATAAATGATAATATAGTAAGGGAAGTGAAAAATAAAATTATTGTCATGTCATTATCTGGGGGC
Organism: Leopardus geoffroyi; assembly: GCF_018350155.1. Classification (NCBI taxonomy): domain Eukaryota; kingdom Metazoa; phylum Chordata; class Mammalia; order Carnivora; family Felidae; genus Leopardus; species Leopardus geoffroyi. The sequence goes on along the minus strand of NC_059330.1, from coordinate 22,284,092 downwards.
TAATTAATGCATTGCCTGTGGATAAAATACTTTAGAAACTGGGATGTGATTCATTCCCCCAAGGGGACACATAAGAGGTGATTAGTGTGTATTGAGATCTCTTTTGCGAAGGGAGAATGTCTGTGATTCCATGTTAGAGGATCCTATGTGAGCCTCTACCTGTGCCCCAACTGAAACAGCCCACCTCAACTTCTTCATCCCCACTCCAAGCTTTCTGATCCTAAGGTTAACTCCTTTCTGCATATACATGCATTACCCCCTGCCCAAATTCCAAGTCCCTTTGGAGAAGTGAGTACCTCTGGGTCCAGTGCCCCTTACCCACAGTGATCTGATAACATGTGATGGACAGTTGATGACACTTTTGTTTTATTTGTGACTCAGGTATTTCTGTGGCTTCTTTCCATGCCCCTGGGTCCCATTACTCTATTTAACTGAAATTTAGCCATTTATGCAAGCAGCAAAAGAATCCTGAGGAAGAAGTGAGCATCTTTTGCTGGAAGACTTCAGGCAGTCTTTCTGAAGGAGGGGAGATGTCTGATATGGGACTTTGAAAGATGTAGAGATATATAATTATCTTGGTTTCACCTGTATGAGTGTTGTAGGATGTAGAGGCTAGTGTGGAGTAGGTAGCTGACTTACTCTGTTCCATTTCCCTATGTCTACTCTGGGGAGGCCCTTGGCCAAGCTTATGCCATAAAGGACCCTGAACATCCTTCAACTGTCAGAAAGGACTGCAACCCAAAATTCTGTAAGTTGGCTCTTGTTTGCATTTTTTCAGAATCAGGAAATGTCATACCCTTCCCAGTTCTGCTCTCTCCTGCAAAAGTCATTTCAGTGATCTATACTTCCAGGAATAATCTTAATACATTCACAGAACTTTATAGTTTATGAGGCTTTCCACTTGGGCGTAATCAAAGCCTTGTAGTACGGACAAGTTGGGAAAGATTGTCAGTTTCATTTTATAGACAAAGAGCTTGGGCCTCAGAAAGATTGAATTAGGTGGCAGAGCTGGGTCCAGGACGCAGGTTTCCTGACTCCTGGGCAGGACCTTTTAGTTCTACCAGACTTGGAGCTCTACCTCAGCCTAACCTGAATTCCTATCGCTGAACATGACTCTCATTTCTTCATTCTTGGTCTTTGAAAGGTTCCACAAGGGGGATCCCCACCTGATTTGAAATCTCCTGGGCTTAGTCCATATTTCCTGAATAATAGTGATAGCTAGCATTTATTAAATGCCATTTGCAGGCATTGTTCTAAATTCTTGAATATGTTATAGTCACACAACCCTATGAGGTAGGTACTATTACTATCCCCAGTTGACAGATGGGGGAAATTGAAGCACAGAGACATTAACTAACTTACCCAAAGTCTCACAGGTGGCAAATGGCAGCCCAGGCAGCCTGCTCCAAAGTCTGTACTGTTAACCACTGCACTATGCTGTCTCTGTGGTGTGGTGTGGTGTGGTGACTTTGGATGAGTCACTTGACCCCTGTGGGACTCAGTTTCCTTCATTGACAAATAACAATAATAACTCACATTCATATGGTAATTTTCAGTTTACAAACTGCTTTGTCAGGTGCCATCTCATTTGATCTTCACAAATGACAGTGAAGATGATAATCTTGACTTTGCGGAGGAGAAAACCCATGGCTCCAGGGTCTGGCCAAGGTTACATAGCTAGTATGCACTGAAGTAAGACCTGGAACCCAAGACTTGGTGGTTTTGTTATGCGTGTCTTGGACTAAATGCTATACAAGAGTCCTGCCAGCCCATATCTTTTCTGTACTGGGAAATTAAGAATCTGGGATGGTCTAGTCAATTTGGGTTGCTACAGTAAATTTCCAAAGATCAGGATGACTTATAAACAACAGAAATTTATTTCTCACAGTTTTGGAGGCTGGATGTCTGAGCTCAGAGTGCCAGCTTGGTTGGGTTCTGGTGAGACCCACCCCCCCTTGGTGTTGTAGACACAACCCCTATGTGTTGTGTCCTCACATAGTGGAAAGAGGGTGAGGGAGATCTCTTGCACCTCCTTTATAAGAGCAGTAATCTCATTCATGAGAGTTCGACCCTCATGACTTAATCACATCCCAAAGACCCCACCTCCTAATACCATTAGGCTGGAGTTTAGGATTTCAACATAGGAATTTATTTATCTATTTATTTATTTACTTACTTAATTTTAAAAAAATGTTTACTTATTTTTGAGAGTGGAGGAGGGGCAGAGAGAGGGGGGGACACAGAATCCGAAGCAGGCTCCAGGCTCTGAGCTGTCAGCACAGAGCCTGACACGGGGCTTAAACTCAAGAACTGTGAGATCATGACCTGAGCCGAAGTCAGATGCTTAACTGACTGAGCCACCCAGGTGCCCCTCAACATATGAATTTGGGGGGGGGACACAAATAGTCCATAACAGGGGTAATAGTGAGCTCTTTGCTTGGGGCCAGCCCAAGCTGGTGGTACAGATAACAGCTCCTTTGTACACAGCACTCAGACATCTGAAGCTACCCTTTGCAATCCCTCACCAATCACAAGGTTTAATAGGGGCCTCCCACAGACCATCCTCCCAGTAGAAGCTAGCTTTAGAAAACTGCCGTGAAACCACCTCTCGACCTTCTCTTCCTCAGCCTGAGAAGCCTCCTCTTCCTTGCCCTTTCATTTTTTTTCAGACATCAACCCTGGGGATGGCCAGGAATCATCTCTGAGCTGAGGCTTTGTCCCCAGAGAGGCAAAGGGAAAAAGGGCAAAAATATAAAATAAAGATTATACAGAAGAATTACCCTGCATGTTTCTCCCATCTCCCTCATCTCCCCGTGTAAATTACCCTATTATTCTGCTCCCTTAGGACTCCTGATCGTCCTTATTTCTTCTTTTGAGCTAAAGTCATTCATGCAGTAAATTAGTTCTTTGCTTCGAAACAGCTCTGATTGTAGCAGTTGCCACCACCAGTAGCAGCACCACGTCCCCCGGACAGTTTCAAAAAAAAAAAAAAAAAAAAAAAAGGAGAAAAAAGAAATAAAGAAAAAACCCTCAACAACCCTCTCTTCCTCCCACTCTATTCACATGTAGGGAAAGACGGAGTGCCCATTTCCTGGGAAATATTTTCTTCGAAAGGCAAGTAGGTGTGGAGAAGGAATCCAGATGGAGTCCTGAGAAATAATTCAGATTGGACATGGCCTGAAAACTTCCACTCTGCTGTCTCCTCTCGAAAACCAAACCTTGGTTTACCTTGGGTTACTGGGGAAGCAGTATAATAATATAAAGGTTAAAGACCAAGGTGTTGACATCAGATACTCTTGGATTGAGTCCTGGATCCTGCCACTTTCTAGCTGTGTGACTTTGGTTAAGTGTCCTAAAAGACCTTCAAATATGTAAGTTTTCTCTAAACGTTTTCTACGTATTCAGTTTATTTTTTATATCTGACTATCCATTAGGTATTTATTTAGTGCCCACTATGTGCCAGTTTCTATTGTAGAAGCTGGGGATTCAGCAGTAAACAAAGCACATAAAAATACCTGCTTTCATGCAGCTGAGACTCTAGTGGGTTAATTCCAATGTCTGAGGTCAAATGATTTGCAAGTAATTTCTCTCATTCTGTGGGTTGTCTTTTCAATTGTTTGATAATTCCTTGTGATGCCAGTACCACACTCTTGATTACTATGGCTTTGTAGTAGGTTTTGATATTAGGGAAAAGTGACTCTGACTTTGTTATTGTTTATCAAGATTGTTTGGGCTATTTAGGGTCCCCTTATAACTCCACATGAATTTGATGTTTGGCTTCTCCATTTCAGAAATAAAAGGCTATTGGAATTTGGACAAGGATTGCATTGAATCTGTGGATCACTTTGGGTAGTATAGGCATCTTAACAATATGGTCTTCCTACCTATGAATGTGAGCTGTGCTTTGTTGGGGAGAAAAATTTTTCTCTACCCTTTGAGGTTCTTTTGACTGGTCTAAGACTTATATTGACATAGATTACAGGGGGAAATCAAGTTTAATCATGCACCTATGGGAGCTTCATAAAAATATGAGACCTCTAGGCAGTCAGACAGTTGAGGCTTATATACCATCTAGAGCTAAGGAGAAGGGGGTAGGGGTCTGGGACTTCAAAGGGAAGGAAGACAATTCACAGGAGGTTGAAAAAGAGTAAAGGTTTCGTAAAGAAATATTTGTTGGGCCATGCAGAAACAATGGGACACAGAGGAATTTTAACATTACTCTGTTGGGTTTCTTTCTGTCTACGACACCGAGTTCATATTATACTGTAGTCATCTATGGTGATCGTTCCCTTCCAGGAACAGGTCCTCTGTCTAAATTCTTTTAGATAGGCAGTTAGTGGGGAGGCAATAAAGAAAAACTTCTGAGTCTTCTATTTCTTAAAAATAATCAGCCTAAAATAATCCACATGCCAAAGAGATGCATTTTGGGGTGGTAAATTTTGCTCCCCGAAGTTTCCGTTTCATTGGGTTTTCTTTGATTTCTTTTGGCAATTTTGTGGTCTTCAGTATATGAGTCTTTCGTGCCCCTGGTTAAGTTTATTCCTAAATATTTTAACCTTTTAGATGCTATAATGAATGATTTTGTTCCCTTAACTTCCCTTTCTGTATTGCAGGTGTATAGAAACACAACTGATCTTATACCCTACAACTCTGCTGAATTGATTGCTCTAGCAGTTTCTTGTGAATTATTTGGGGTTTTGTACATATGGGATCATGTCATCTATGAACAAAGGTAGTTTTACCTCATGCTTTCCAACGTAGAAGCCTTTTATTTCTTTTTCTTGTCTAGTTGTTCTAGTAACACAATGTTAAATAGCAGTGGTGAATGTAAGTATCTTTATCTGCTCCAACATTTGTCTTTTGAGTTTCCTTGCTGCTTATTACTTGTTGCCCTAGTTTCAGTAAATTTGGGGGATGGATGGGATTATACATATTTCTCTTATGTTGACCCCAGAAATGCACTTAAGTCTGTTTTTGCAGGAGCTAGTTATTTTGTAGTGAAAGACCTTTCAGGTTATTTTGTTTACTATCACTGGAAGAAGCACAGGGTGACACTTTGAAAAAACTTTGGCATAGAAAATGGGAGATTAGTTCTCATGGCCTGGCTCAATGTCTCTCTCTCCATGTCACCCAGAATAATAAAAACAAACTGTATTATCATGTTAGAAGCCGAGTCCCAAAGAAAATCTGGAAAGTAATCAAACTTATAGGGGTCAGAGGTTGGGGGAAGCTCTAGGGAAACTGGCATGAAGGATGGGAGATGAGTAGATCTTGTATCCCATAGAATAACCAAGTTTGTTCCATTTCTCAGCCAGGTGTCTAGCGTCCAATCATGCAACTGCTTGAAAAAGTGTCATGAGTTGCTAGGGAACCTACCCTTGAGAACATGAATCATACTTTAAGCTGTGCATCTGTGTGCTCATGAGGGTGGGAGAGAGAGAGGGAGGGAGAGAGAGAGAGAGAGGGAGAGAATGAGATAAGGGGGAGATATACTAGTTGTCTCATGGGGTTCTCTAAAGAAGAGAAGCAGAGAAAACACTTCTGCTCTTCCCCCTCTCTCTTTTCCTGTCTGTTCTTCCTGGAGCCTCAGCACCCTCCCCCTTTCTCTGGATATCTGGGTACACCCCACCCTTAGTTCCCGTGAGCCCAGGTGTGTGAAGGCGGATGTGCTTCCACCTGCCCAATGAGCTGTTGGCATTGTGACCTGCTGCCAATGCCTGGGGGTGACGTTGCCCAGCTACAGTTGCTGAGGGAACCTCAAGTTAGAATTTCTTCACTTTAGGGCGTGTAAAGTCTCAATCACTACAGTGAATTCATGTTGCTTTTCCCTAGCTAAATGTAAAAGAGTGTCAGCTTCTGGGATGATTGAAGTTGGAGCATTCCTGCTTGGAAACTGTCAGTAACTCCTCTCTCACTCTCTGCTGAGTGCACTCAACCTGCACAGCTCAAGTGGGAATCATGGGAGAAACACAGGAAACAATTGACAGCTCTCTGAAAGGCCCCTGTCAAATGGCAGATACATCCAGGGCAGCCTTCTGATGGTGGAGTTAGTCTCCATCCTAACAGAGTTCCCAAACTGATGGAAGAGCTAACTTCTAGCCTGAGGAAGCTCACGGTGTGATGGGGAAGACCCAGGTCTTATTTAAAGTAAGTACTTAGCGGGGGCACCTGGGTGGCTCAGTTGGTTGAGCATCTGATTTCAGCTCAGGTCATGATCTCGTGGTCCGTGACTTCGAGCCCCGTGGCAGGCTCTGTGCTGACAGCTCAGAGCCTGGAGCCTGCTTAGGATTCTCTCTCACCCTCTCTCTCTGCCCCTCCCCCACTCATGCTCTGTCTCTCTCTCTCTCTCTCTGTCAAAAATAAATAAACATTTAAAAAATTAAAGTAAGTGCTTAGGGGCACCTGTGTGGCTCAGTTGGTTAAGCATCTGACTCTTGGTTTTGGCCCAGGTCATGATTTGGTGGTTGTGAGATCAAGCCCTGCGTCAGTCTCTGTACTAACGGTGTAGAGCCTACTTGGGATTCTCTCTCTCACTCTTTCTCTGCCACTCTCTCTGTCTCTCTCTCAAAATAAACTTAAAAAAATAAAGTAAGCATTTAGTCTGTTGGGGGATACCTAGTCCCTGTCTTGGGATAATCTCTGGTCTCCTGTGGGGAGGACACTCTCTTATGGGGAGATGGAAAATGTAATGTCACCATGCTGTCCCTTAGAAGCCCTATTGGATAGGTGTGATCAGGCAGACTGGGTGTGACTGTTGGAAAAGAACGGCCGGGACACAGGCTGACTGACTTTCTGACACACAAGGGTTATAGAAACCTAGCTGAACCCTTCTTTCACCCAGGAAATTCTGACCACTCCTTCCTGGTTTCACCTCAAGGCTATTGTGAGATTTTTCCATTCTTGACCAGCTTTGCATCCCATCTTTTGACTCCCCTTTCCCCAAAGGTTTATTGCGAAATTTTAAACATGAAAAGAATTGTGAGTACTCACAATTGGCTAGTCAGCAGGTAGACTCTTCAAATGTGAACATTTTGCTCTATCTCCTTCTTCAAACATCTATCCATATATCTATCCTTCAATACATCTTATTTTTGGTATATTTTTAAATAAGATATAGATCATCAGTATACCTCACTTCAAATACTTCAGCATGCATATCATTAAGCAGAATTCAATATTTGCTTGTGGTTTGTGTGTGTGTTGGGGTGTTAAATTTATATCAGTGAAATGATAAAATGCACAGAGTATAAGTATATTCTTCCAGGAGATTTGACAAATGCTTACACATGTGTAACCCAAATCCCTATCAAGATATGGAACATTTCTATCATGTAGGAAGTCTGTTCATGCCCATTTCCAGTCAATCACTGTTCTCATCTTGCAGAAGCAATCAGTTTTCATTTTTAGAGAGACCTTTTTAGAATTTCATGTGAATGGAACCGACTAGTATCATCATGTTTTGGGGATCCATCCATTTTGTTGCATGTGTTAGTGCTGTGTTCCTTTTGTATCACCCATTAACGGTTAGAATTTGTTTATCCATTTTTCCCATTACATGGAGTTGTTTCTAGTTAGGGGCTACCGCGAATGAAACTGCTAGGGATGTTCTTGTACAAGTATTTTTGTGGATGTATGTTTTCTTCTCTTTTAGGTGAATACTTAGAAGTGGAGTTACTGGGTCATAGGGTAGGCATACATTTAGTTCATCCACCTTATTTTGAAATGTCTGTTCAATTCTCTTGCCCTTCTCTTTATTGGGTTGTTTGTGCTTTTATTCTTGTGTTTTAGTTCCTTGTATATATTTGATACAATTCCTTTAATGGAAATGTTTTACAAATATTTCCTCGTAGTCTGTGACTTGTCATCATTTTCTTTCTTGGGTAGTAAGTAGGATTTATTGGTAGGCCTAAGGAGGGGCAGTGCAGAAGCTCTCAGGAGAGCAGAGCTCAGCATTTGCCCTGGGGAATCTCAATTAGGGATGTATCTGACCCCATAGCCATCCAGGATAAACTGTTTTTCAGCCATCATGTCTTCAAATTCATCTGTATTAAACTTGGTAAAGCCCCACTTCTTGGAGATGTGGACCACCTGGCCACCAGGGAACTTGAACTTGGCACTATGGAGGGCTTCAATCACATGCTTCTTGTTCTGCAACTTGGCGTGGAAGGACATGACAACTTGGCCAATGTGGACCATGACCACTGTGCCCTGGGACTTTCCAAAGACACTCTGAATACTGTCTGGAGCCTAGACTGGGGACAGCATGAGTTCAGACATGCATGTTCACTGGAAAGTGTGGTCTCTAAGGTCCCTTAGGACAACCCATACAAGCAACAGACTGCATATATTACTGAGGAAGCCACTGTTTGCAGCCATTGCACACCATTATTTTCTTAACTGTAGTTTTGATGGGCAGAAGTTTTTAATTTTTATAAAATCTGGATGACAATTATTTTTTCTTCTATTGTTTGCCTCCTACCTAAGAAACCTTTGCCCATCTGCAGATCATGAAGATATTCTCTTAAGTTTTATTCTAGAAACTTGATAATTTTAGCTTTTAGATTCAGATCTATAATTCATCTCAAATTAAATTTTGTGTATTTGCTAGATAAGAATCAGTGTTCACGTTTCTCCATATTGACAGCCAGTTTTGCCAGCCATACCTGTTAAAAGATTGCTTTATTCATAGGATTGCTTGGTTCCTCATTGTTTCTGGGCTCTCTATTCTGTTCCATTGAACTATATGTGTCTCTTTATACTTCCATACTGTTTTGAAGATAGCATACCAGCTTTATTGCAAGCCTTGAAATTAGGTAATGTTAAGTTCTCTAACTTTGTTTTCCTTTGTCAAGATTGCCTTGGATATTCTAGGTCCTTTGCATTTCCACATAAATTTTAGAATAAGCCCATCATTTTCTACAAATAAAGTCTGCTGGGGGTGTCTGGGTGGCTCAGTCACTTGAACATTGACTCTTGATCTCAGGGGTTGTGAATTCAAGCCCTACATTGGGCCCTGGGCTGAGTGTGAAGCTTACTTAGAAACAAACAAATAAACAAAAACAAACAAACAAAAACAAAGCCTGCTGGAAACTGGGATTGGGATTGTGTTGTATCTGTAGATCAAATTGGAAAGAATTGACATTTGAACAATATTGAGTCTTTGCCTACAAAAACAAAAATGTCTTCCTTAACTTATCTCAGCGTCTTTTAAGCCGTCTCCAGGGTATAGTTCTTGTACATCTTTTGTTAAATCCATTCCTAAGTATTTTTTATGTTTTTTGGCCTTATTGTAAATGAGGGTTTTTTTTTAATTACTTTTTCCAATGGTTTGCTGCTAGTATATGGGAATGTAGTTGATTTGTGAGTGTTGTTCTTTTATCTTTTGACTTTGCGATGTTCATTTACTTGTTGTAGTTGCTATTTGGTAGGTTACTTAGGATTTTTTACATAAAAAGTTGTGTCATCTGTGCATAAAGTTTTAGTTCTTTCTTTCTGATCTCTGTGCCTTTTATTCCTTTACTTTGCCTAATTAAGCAATTTGGCTCCTGGCCAAAACCTCCAACAAAATATTAAATAAATGTAGTGAGACTGGACATCCTTGTTTTGTTCCAAATCTTAGGGAGAATGTGTATTAAAAATCATACTAAATATGACGTTAGCTGTAGGCTTTTCATAGATGTACTTTATCAGGTTAAAGAAATTCCTTCTTTTCCTAATTTGCTCAGATTAAAAAAAAATGATGAACAGGTGTTGGAATTTATAAAAACAGTCATGGTTTTTCTTCTTTATTCTGTTAATGTAGTGAATTACATTAATGAGTTTGAGTGTTCAAATAATCTTGCATTCCTAGGATAAACCTCTTTGGTCATGATGTATATTTTTGTGTCTTGCTGGTTTTATTTGCTAACAATTTGTTAAGGATCTATGTTCATGAGGGATATTGGTTTGTCTTTTCTTCTTTTTTGTAATGTTTTTGTCAGGATTTAGTATCAGGGTTAATCTGGCATTGTAAAATGCCAAGTTGGGCATGTTCATCTTCCTCTATTTTCTGAGTTTATAGAGGGTTGATATTATTTCTTTCTTAAAGGTTTGATCAAATTCATAGTGAAACCATCATTATGGAGTTTTCCTTGTGGGCAAGTTTTTGATAACAAATTAACTTTATTTAATAGATATAAGGCTATTTAGGTTTTTCTATTTTATCTCCTGTCATTTTTAGTAACTTTCATTTTTCAAGGAACGTGTTTGAACTAATGCTCTTGCCTCTGACTTTTCTGGAAGGTCAAGGGTGGACCTCCTAGGCCAGTCAGTTCCCCCTCCCTATTTCAACATGCCTCTACCTTCTCTTTCTTCCTTCCCTCCTACCTTAAAGGAAGAATTGTCCTTGAATCTTCCCATTTGAGCTCTCCTCTGATATCAAACCCATGGGTCCTGAACTCCCATTAGGGTTCCAACACCCCCAACACAACATTCGTCTTGATCCTTCCCTCTTTCTGTATTATGGCCCACACTACTGTCCATGCCATGGTATCTTTAGGCATCTCTAGCCTCAGCTCTGGATCTGATAGTCCCAAGTATCAGACCAACTTATAAGTCTAGAATATGTCATGTTTCACTCACTGGTATTTTTCTCATGCTGTCCCTCCATATGGAGTATGTTTTCCCTCAAAGTCTTCCTGGAGAACATTTACACAGTTCGTGACTAACTTCCTCCTGGAAATCTAGTGAAATCAATCACCTCCTTGTTCTGCGGTCTAATTGGACTGACATTGTGGATAAAAGCATCTGTTATACTTCACTGCATGCATTGGTTGATGTCTTTGCTTCCCCTACTGATACCATAAAGTCCCTGGGGGGCGGGGACCATGTCTGTTCATATTTACATTCTTAGTGCCTGACACCATTTAGGCTCAACATATGTTTGTTGACTGAATATAGAACCATTTTGTGAAGATCAGGGTTTCCATGTGGAACCACTCACCCTTTTCTCCATCAATCCCTTCTTCTCCTGTTCTCTCGGTTCTCCTCCCTTTCCTAAAAGTGTGAAGTCACCAGTGAGTCCTTGCTCTTCTCCATTATTTACCAACATCTGCTCTGCTGGGTCCTTTTCTTGTTCTTCCTTTCAGTCTCTGTTGTCTCCACTACATTTTGAAGCAGAATTTACATTACTCCTGAATGACACATCTCTAAATCTATCTCTTGGCCTTTCCCCTTGCCCCACTCCAATCCATCTTTCCTACCGTGCAATGATTAATTTCATTAAAACATAGCAGGAGGGGCGCCTGGGTGGCGAAGTCGTTAAGCGTCCGACTTCAGCCAGGTCACAATCTCGCGGTCCGTGAGTTCGAGCCCCGCGTCAGGCTCTGGGCTGATGGCTCAGAGCCTGGAGCCTGTTTCCGATTCTGTGTCTCCCTCTCTCTCTGCCCCTCCCCCGTTCATGCTCTGTCTCTCTCTGTCCCAAAAATAAATAAACGTTGAAAAAAAAAATAAAAAAAAATAAATAAAACATAGCAGGAAAAATGGGACTACATCAAAATAAAAAGCTTCTGCACAGCAAAGGAAACCATCAACAAAACAAAAAGACAGCCTACTGAATGGGAGAAGATATTTGCAAATGACATATCTGATAAAGTGTTAGTATTCAGAATATCTACAGAACTTCTAACTCTCAACACTGAAAAAAAAAACAAATAAGTCTATAAAAATGGACAGAAGACATGGACAGATGTTTCTCCAAAGAAGACATTAGAGGTGGCCAATAGACACACGAAAAGATGCTCAACATCACTTGTCATCAGGGAAATACAAATCAAAACCACAGTGGGATACCACCTCACACCTGTCAGAATGGCTAAACTAAAAAGAAGACACAAGAAACAACAAGTGTTGGTGAGGATGTGGAGAAAAAGGAACCCTCGTGCACAGCTGGTGGGAATGCAAACTGGTGCAGCCGCTGTGGCAAACAGTATGGAGGTTCCTCAAAAAATTAAAAATAGAATTACCATATGACCCAGTAATTCCACTACTGGGTATTTAACTGAAGGATATGAAAACACCAGTTTGAAAGGATATGTGCACCCCTGTTTATTGAAGCATTATTTACAATAGTCAAATTATGGAAGCAGCCCAAATGCCCACTGGTAGATGAATGGACACACACACAATGGAATATTTCTCAGCTGTAAAAAAAGAATGAAATCTTGCCATTTCCAACAACATGGACAGATCTAGAAGGTGTAACACTAAGTAAAACAAGTCAGTCACAGAAAGACAAGTACCAGATGATTTCACTCATATGTGGAATTTAAGAAACAAAACAAATGAGCAAAGAAAAAAAGGAGACAAACCAAGAAAGAGCCTCTCAACTACAGAGAAAAAATTGATGGTTACCAGAGTGGGGGCGGGGCGGGGGGGGCAATGGGTAAAATGGGTGGACGGGATTAAGAGCACACTTATTGTGATGAGCGCTGAGTAATGTATGAAATTGTTGAATCACTCTATTGTACACCTGAAACTAATGTAACACTGTGTGTTGACTGTACTGGAATTTAAAAGAATATATCTATCTATCAGGAAAGATGATAGATACATGATAGATAGATAGATAGATGATAGAGAGATAGATATCAGGGAAAAGCTTCCCTTGTTCTTTACCACTCCCAAGACAAACCATAGCTACATTGATTGAGTACCACTGCTTTCCAGGTGCTGCATAAATGTTAGCTTAGTGTTACTTTTTAGGGGCGCGTATTAGTGTCCTGGTAAGGATAGGAAAACTGAGGCTTTAGAACCGTAACTTGCTCAAGGTCACTCAAGTACTAGGAGGAAACGGACCTGGGTCTCTGCCTTCCCCGGGGAAGCTGGAATCTTGTTTCCCAATTCTCTTCTCCCTCATCTTCAGGCAAAGATGCCTAGAGCGTAAGCCCTGACAGTTTTTCTTTTTTTTGTGACGCAAGGGCTGGCTTATGCTTTGATTGCCAAGAGATCTACTCCAAAGACTGTGACCGCACTATCTGGAATAAACACTTAGCTGGCCACAGACTGGGTAAAGACCCAGGCCACTTCCTCTAGCTGAGGCTCCTTTGTTTTAGAGATCCTAGCTCATTTTGATAACTCACCATTTGAGCCACTTGTCTTTTCTCTTTCTTGTGCTTTTTTTTTTCTTAATTTTCAATGTTTATTTATTTTTGAGAGAAAGACAGAGCATGAGTGGGGGGTGGGGGGCAGAGAGAGAGAGAGGGAGACACAGAATCTGAAGCAGGCTCCAGGCTCTGAGCTGTCAGCACAGAACCCGATGAGGGGCTTGAACGCACAAACCAGAGATCATGACCTGAGCCAAAGTTGGACACTTAATTGAGCCACCCAGGCACCCCCCTTCCCTGTGCTTTAAATTCCCATCTGTATATTTTATTGATTTAGTTTAAAAATTTTTTTAATGTTTTATCTAATTTTGAGAGAGTGAGAGAGTGCGAGCAGGGAGGAGCAGGGAGAGAGGGAGACACAGAATCTGAAGCAGGCTCCAGGCTCCGGGCTGTCAGCACAGAGCCTGACGCAGGGCTTGAACTCACAAACCATTAGGTCATGATCTGAGTCAAAGTCGGACATCTAACTGAGCCACCCAGGTGCCCCATATTTATTTATTTTATTATTATTTTTTTAATGTTAATTTACTTTTGAGAGAGCGCAAGCGTGGATGGGGGCAGAGAGGGGGACAGAAGATCCGAAGCAGCCTCTGTGCTGACAGGTAGACAGCAGCAAGCCTGATATGGGGCTCCAACTTACTAACGGCGAGATCATGACCTGAGCTGAAGTTAGACGCTTGACCGACTGAGCCACCCAGGTGCCCCCACCTTTATATTTGAAATTTACCAATAAAGAGTGAGCCTGAGACACCTGTGGCCTCCAACCTTGACCCCAATAAAAACAGAAGCCCCATCCAGATGGGCTCTGTCTCCACCGGTGACCTCGCTGTGTGGCCCCAGGTGTGCTGTGTAATTTCCAGGTCTTGTAAGTAATAAACCTTTATTTTTTAAAAGTTTCCTGACAATTGTTGCTGAAGGGTGGTAGTTGAAATCGTAACAAGAACCACAAGGGCCAATCCAGTCATAACGTTGGTTTGGAAAGGGGAGATGTCTGTGGGAAGCTCACCAGGGCCCAGGTGAGTTGCTTCTGGGCATTTCTAGCCCATTCCATTACCGCTTCTAGGTTGAGACCTCACACACACACAAACTAAATTAAATAAAAAGGCCCTGTAGAGAATATAGAGAAACCCTGGGGCCTATCCTTGTGTATCCTTCACTGTCTTCCAGAAGGCCATGTGCTGCCACCCTGGGTCTTTGCCTCCACTGGCCCCCTTTCCAGAATGCTTCCATCCCAGCCCCCACCCCCATGTCTGGATACTTGCCAGATTCCTGCCCCTCCTTCCAGCCTCATGCAACTCTCACTTCTTCCAGGAAGCATGACTGGTTTTGTCATCTGGGATACCATGACCCTTTGATCGTTTCTTCCTGAAGGTGCTGGTTGTCTAAACTCAGAGTAAGCTCTTCAAGGGCAGGTCCTCTGCGTCCTTCCAGCTAGCCTCGGGCAGCAAATACCGCAGGTTCTCACAAATGCTTCTTGTTGATGTGGGTTTCCCATTCACCTCATGTCTGGCTCATTCACTCCTTTGATCTTTGTCCCCCCCCCCCCCACCCCCCCATCCCCAGCTTTACTGAGATTTAATCAACATAGAATATTGTGCACGTTTAAGGTGTACAATGTGAAGATTTGATACATGTATATATTCCGAAGAGGTCACCACAGTAGAGTTAGTAAACACCAGGATAACCTCACATAGTTATTTCCTTTTCATGGTGAGAACATTTAAGATCCACTCTTGGGGCACCTGAGTGGCTCAGTTAGTTAAGTGTCCGACTCTTGGTTTTGGCTCAGTTCATAATCTCATGGTTCGTGGGATCGAGCCCTGAGTCGGGCTCTGTGCTGACAGCATGGAGTCTGCTTACATTCTCTCTTTCTCTCTCTCTCTGCCCCTCTCCCACTTATGCTCCTGCTCTTTCTCTTAAAAGGAAATAAATGAACATCAAAAAAAAAAAAAAAAGAAAGATCTACCCTTTTTGCAACTTTCAAGTATATAGTACAATATCATTAATTATAGTCACCATGTTGTACATTATGTCCCCAGAACTTAGTCTCCTTGTAACGGGAAGTTTGTGCCCTTGACTGGCATGTCCCCATTTCCCCACCTCCCAGCCCCTGGCAATCATCATTCCACAATCTGTTTCTACAAATTTGGGCTTTTAAAAATTCCGCACGTAAGTGATATCATAGTCTATTTGTCTTTCTCTGACTCATTTAACTTAGGATAATGTCCTCAAATGCCATCCATGTTGCCACAAGATTTCCTTCTTTTTTATGGCTGAGTAATATTCCATTGTGTACATATACTACATCTCCTTTATCCACTCACCCATTGGTGGACACTTACGTCGTTTCCATGTCTTGGCTTACTGTGAATAATGCTTCAGTGACCATGGGAGTACAAATATCTCTTCAAGATTCTGACTTCATTTTCTTTGGCTATATACCCACAAGTGGGATTGCTGGATCGTAGGGTGGTCTTACTCTTAATTTTGTGAGAAACCTCCCTACTGGTTTCCATAATGGCCGCACCGATTCATATTCCCACCAACAGTGTACAAAGGTTCCCTTTTCTACACATCCTTGCCAGCATTTGTTTTGTCTTGTCTTTCCCCACCACCCCAGCTTTATTGATGTGTAAATGACAAAATTGTAAGGTATTTAAAGTGTGCGCGTAATGACTTGATATACATATTCATTGTGAAGGGATTTCCCCCATCAAGTTAAGTAACACATCCATCACCTCACCTAGACACTATGCTAAGTGAAGTAAGTGCAAATACTGTATGCTCTCATTCATGTGTGGAATCTAAAATAAAAAGTCAAACTCCTAGAAACAAAGAGTAAAAAGGTGGTTGGCAGAGACTGATGGGGGGGTGGGGTGGGTGCAGAAATAGAAAGAGGCTGGTAGAAGTTATAAGATCCATAAGGTCTGAGGATCTAATGTATAACATGGTGACTACAGTTGATAACACTGTGTTGTGTAATTGAAACTTGCGAACAGTAGAATTTAAATGTTTTCTCCCTCCCAACAACAACAAAAAAATAAAATCCCCAACAACAACAAAAAAATCCCACTTTGATCTTGGATAAGTCCTAACAAGAACCAGTTATTGGGGAGGTAAGCTAGAGCTGAGGCTGAGACTGGTGATGGTCATGACAGTGACAGTGACGTTAGCACACGGCTACTGGACCCTTGCTTTGTGCTAGGTTCTGTTCCAAACACTTTACATGGATTATAGAATTCAACCCTCACAATATGCCCATGAGGTAAGAGCTATTATTAGCCTCATTTTACAGACAAAGAAACTGAGGCGCAGAGATTATTTATTTATTTATTTTTTAATGTGTATTTTTGAGAGGGCACAAGTGGGGGAGGGGTAAATAGAGGGGGCGACAGAGGATCCTTGCAAGGCAGGTTCTTTGCTGACAGCAGTGAGCCCGATGTGGGGAGCTCACAACTCACGAACCTCGAGATCATGACCTGAGCCGAAGTCAGGCACTCAACTGACTGAGCCACCCCAGGCGCCCCCAGAGATTTTTTTTTTTGGTAAGGAAATTCTCTCCATGTAGCTACATGTGTAGTGAGCACCACTTAATGTATAGTGATGTTGAATCACAATGTCCTACAGAGATGTTGAATCACTATGTCGTACATTTGAAACTAATGTAACATTGTGTGTCAACTATACAAAACAAAACAAAAAAAAAAGGAATCTGCCTACGCTCACACAGTGAATGGCAGATGAGGAGCCAGGCGTCCAATCCAAACAGCTGGGGAACTTTCCATTCCTGTGTAGGTTTACTCATTATAAACTAATAATGATACCTGCCACTTACTGGGTACTTAACATGTGCACATGTGCAAGATATTATACTAAGCACTTCAGATGCTGTGTTTCGCTTTAATCCTTTCCCAAAAAATCCTGTAAGGCTGGTATTATGACTCACTTTTCACAGGTGAGGAAATAGATGTTCAGAGAAAATTAACTTGCTCAAGGTCACACAGCAAGTTGGATGCAGAGCTGGGACCTGAGCCCAGGTCTGTCTGACTCCAAAGTGCATGTTCGGAACCATCACATCTCGCTGCCTCTGCTATCACAAGATCTCAGAATTGGAAGAGCTGCCTTTAGAATCTCCTTACTTGATGGGGGAAGTTGTTCTGATAATCTCAGACCGAGGATCTTCCCAGCCCAGTCTGAATGCTCCCAGGGGTGGGGAGCTCACTGCCTCCTGGGGCAGCCCATCCGTGGTTGCACAGTGCCGATTGCCAGAGAACTCCTTTTTCCCACAAGCCCAGGAAGTCAGTCTTCCTGAGTCCGCAAAATGTCCCTTTCAGAACTGCCGGTATCTCCCCTCTTCACAACAGACTGTGTGTTCCTCTAGATTCGGGGTCAAATCTCCTGTGCCAGAGAGGGGCTGACTGGCCTAAGATTATACAGTGGGGGTGGGGAGCCAGGAAGTAGCTGGCACCCTGGGAAGAGATGTTCTGGGTCTTTCATCTTGAGTGGTTTCTGATCTGTCTGGCTGAGTGATTGCCTAGAGCCACTCCTTTTTAACATTCATGTAGATTCCAGGCTGGGCTATTGCAGGAGTAAATCACCCGTGCCTGACTTAGCCCCCCACCCAGTACCAGCCCCGCAGGACAAGTAGCCCCCTGGTCTCCATGGCAACAGGGCCATCTGTTTCACACAGCATCCCAGGCCAGGAGAAGTTCATTCTGTCCCGACTCTGCTAAGTTATGGGTAATGCAGGAAAAGTGGGAGAAAGAGGAGCCTTACGGGATGGGGAGGGGGGCGCAGGCGGGCTATTGCAGTTCCTTGTGATTCCATTTAGAACAAGGCAGCCTATCAGAGCTGGCTCTAGACCTGAGAGGTCCACTGGCCCAACACCCTCACTTTATGTATGGGAAATGGACTCTAGAGAGGAAAGTGGTAGTCACACAGCACACGAGCCACAGAGCTGGGTCTAGCGGGTAGCCAATAAACATTTGCTAAATGAATGAGTCATAGAATCATAAAGAGTTGGAGGCAGCCAGCAGATTATGCCAAAATTCTCATCCAGTGCATCAAAGTGTCCAGAAATTATACTCTACAACAGACGGTCATCCAAACTGCTTGGATGCTTGAATTGTGCTCAATCACTATCTTAACCGTTTCCATTACTGGACACTTTGAATATAGAAAGGTTCTTCTACACACCGAGGGAAAGCCTGACTGCCAGTAAATTTACCCATCGGATGCGATTCTGTCCGTTTGGAGCCACGGAGATTCCAGCCCTTCGTGGGTGTTGTCTTGTTCGACCAGCTTTGGGGGAAGTCTGAGAAGAGGTGATTCCCCATCTTATAAGGGCCTCCGCGGTGAAGTAATTGACCAGAGGTCCAGAACTAGTTAAGAGCCCAGGTGTCCTGGCCCTTGAGTGGGGGCAGTGGTCTTTTATCCCTTCTGGGTGCTGCCCATTCTCTTCCCAGCTAGAGAGACTCTGTTCTACAACTTGCCGGGAGCTTGGTCCTCCAAATAGTTCCCTTGTCCTTTCTCAACGCCCCGTAGTTACCTTGTAACTAGGGTTACTTGGGGAAGGGTTTGGGGGAGGGGTGGGCTGCCAGGTACAGTTCCAAAAAGGTGGTCACCTTGGCAGACAAGGACAGAGGAATGAGTGTGTGGGGCAGGAGGCTGAGTCAGAGCTGGAAAGGGGGCAGCAGAAGGTGATTTGGGGACACCATCTTATTTTCTTCCTTCCCACCCATCTTAAATTCTGCCCTTACCACAATCAGGCTAAGAAGCTCAGATAGGTAAGGGACCATCCTTCCTGGGTCTCAGAGTGAGCTGAATGCCTGGGGGGAGTGTGGGGGTGAGGGGTGGGGTGGGGATTGACTCCTGGATTCCCTCTGCCTGGACTGGGAACTTGCTTTCCATCACAGGGGGCAGTGGTTCAGCCAATCAGCGCAGGCATGCAAATGAGCGAATCCTGAGTAGCTTTTTCCCTGGCCATTCATCAGCCGAGGCACACCCCCACCTCTGTGATTGATCCATGAGAAGACTGAGCTTGGGCGGTCAGGCTCAGTTATTTCCTTTAATACCTGGGCCAGTGGGTAGGGGAGGGAACCCAAGAGTAGTAGATCATTAGAAAACGCAAGTACACACACACACACACACACACACACACACACACACACACAATTTCGTTTTACTTTGGAATGCATTATATCAAAAGTTTATATCACGTTTGACTTCAAATAATGTAATATTAGTTGACTTTTGTTAGATGGTGTGGGGGATTGTGAGAGGGTTCAGAAGAGCAGACAGGGACAAACATGGGATGGGTATGGTAGCTCTCTCTCGCCCGCCCCACCTTCCCCCACCCCGCCCCCCCAGTTACACTTCCCCTCATTATACGCTGACTCCTGTTTGATTGGTGTCAGACCCCTCTCTGTTGCCCCCTCCCTCAGATGTGTTCACGGAGACCGTTCCAACATTTAGCACCAAGGCCTCGGGTGTGCCCTGAGTGTGGCTCTGTGTGCACAGACCAGACATGAAGATGGATTGTTCCCCGCAATAAATATCGACTGATTCATAAATCTGGTTGCCAGATTCAATCAAAATCTCTGCCTGCATAATCCAGGAGCCGTAAGACGCCAGCTAATTTTGTGCTGGGCCGGGCCGATTCCCAGCGGAAGATGTTGTATAAAAGGCAGTGTCTCTTAGCTCCATGCAACCTGGCGGGTTTGGGGAGAACAAATTTTCTGGTGAGGACAGAGTGAGCCAAGGGGCAGAAGGTTCCACAGGGCAGAAGTGCCACCTCTCCTCCCTCACGATCCCCTGGCCTCCTCAATTTGAACCTGTCTCTACAGCAACCACCGTCAGGCTGAACCTAGGGAACGCTGAACATCTGGACAAAAAGCAGAACCAGCCAGCCCATCACCCAGATGTTTCTAAATACCTAGAGCTTTGTACAGGAAAAAAAAAAAAAAAAAAGAAAAGAAAAAAGAAAAGAAAGAAAGACAGAAACCTTGACAATGATGATTTTTCACGTTTCATCCAGATGTTGGGTGTCAGATAAATACAGTCGTGGGGGCCCTTAATCACACTTTCCTAGAACCCCCTCTTGTTGACTTGGGGTCCCACAGCCCCGTGAGGAATTTAATAGGAGAATGCAGCTGCTCTTGCTGGCACATTCCTTTTGGGTGCTTTGGGGAGGTTTCTTCTAATACCGTGGCCAGCCATGTGGCTGGCGTGGCTGGGGTTGTTTGAGGGGGAGTTAGAGGGGACCTGCCCCATCTGCTGTCCCTAATCCTTCCAGCTCTTACAACCAGTCACCACTGACCTCCGCTCACACTCATCTCCTCATCCCCTCTGCTCTCCTTCTCTTCTGGGCTCAGGGTCAATAATCCACACTGCTCTCCCCTCCACTGCCTATTACAGGTGGGACTCCAAGAAACCAGCCTTGCCTTGCCCAACCCCAAACAAGGCCGGGTTTCCTGTGCTCCTGACAGAGGAGGGGCAGGGCTGGGAGGGCACAGAAGCTGGGCTCCATCGGGCCAGGGGCTTGGGGGAGGGCCTGAAGTAGGGAGCTGCTAAGAATGTGGGCTAGGCTGCCTGCCGGACCATCTGGGCTCTAATCTCAGCTTTGCCACCAGCTCTGCGGCCTCGGGCTCAGTTCCCCGAGCCTCAGCGGCCTCACCTGTAAGACAGGGCTAGTAACAGTACCTGCCTCACAGGACTGTTGTGGGGTGAAATCAGTCCATGCACCTAGCAGCTGGAGCGGTGGCTGGAACAGAAGGTGCACTCCAGTGCTGGTGGAGATTTCCACCCTGGGCTGGATCCTTGGCATCCCACCACCAAGTATATGGAGCACTCAGAGTGTGCAGGCCACCGGTTGGTGCACAAAGGCTGCAAAGATCAGTCAGAGAGAGTCCTTGTCATGCTCCTCCATTATGTCCACAACAAATACAGACAAGGCGCAGTGGGCAAATGTTCCAACTGTTTGGAGAATCAGGAAAGGTCTAGTGGACAGAGAGAGAGGATGGCCTTTGGCTGGGTCACCGGGGGATGAGTAGTTATCACTGGGATGGGAGGGCACTCCGGGAGGGGACACTAGGGTGAGCAAAGGTGCAGAGGTGGGAAAGCACAGTATTTAGAGAACAGAGGACGAGAAAGGGACGGGAAAGGGAGTCGAAGCTGGGAAAGGGAAGGTGGTGCTAAATCATGGAGGGCCTTGATGATTCCGTGAGGGATCGTGCCTGATCCGGTAGGCAGTGGGGAGCCATTGAAGGATCGGTAGGAGGGGTAATCCAAGCTGTGCTGTGATGTGGTCTCCCTGGTGGAGGTGTGACAGTGGGGGGGGGGGTGATGCTGCAGAGGTGGTGGGGTCTCCTCGGCCTGCGCGAGGCCACGTGGAATAGAGTGGACAGTGATGCCACGTAAAGCCAAGTGCGGGTTCCAGAGAGCTGGCACACATCATCAAGAGGAGGGTCTGGGCAATGGGGCGGGACGCACCCTGTCTCTCTTGGCACTTACTCATTTTCCCTCTTAGGAAAGGGGAGCAGCGGCCTCCCTCAGGAAGTAGATGGCGGAATTTGGAACAAAACCCTCAAAACCCTCACGGATCCACAGAATGCTAGAGCTGGAGACCGTTGGAGAGATCACCTGGTCTCTTTATGTCTTTATGACCTCCTCCCTTTATGTCACAGGTGCCAGAATGAGGTCTGCAGGGGGTGGAGAGCCATCCCATTGCCACCTTGCTGGTCAGGGGCAAAGAGGGAGGAGACCCCCGCCCCCCACTGCTCCCGCCCCAGCCCAGCCACTTCAATCCACTTAAAACTGAGTCAGTCCCTCACAGGTGTGCGGGCCCCCCAGGCACCAGTTAGGCACACGGGAGGGCAAGGTGAGAGGCACGCGGGCTCCCCTCAAAGAGCCCGCGCTGCAGCGGGAGAAAGAGAGCTCAGTGCATCCAAGTCCACACATGTGATCCGTGTGGCAAGAATCCCAACAGCATGAGGTGTCGCGTTCCAGCAACTGCGAGATATTCTAGGCAACTCTAGCTCTCCGGCTCACCCCCTCTGGTTTCCCGTCAGTCTGTGGCTGCCTGTTGACTCTGAATATCTTTTTCTAAATTTTCCCCTCTCATTCCCTCCCTCTTCCCCGCCCCTTCGGTGCCGGTCTGGACCCTCCTGATTGAACAGAAGCACGGAAGCCTATGCTGTCACGGGGAGAAAAGTGTGGCTATAATTACCGTGATAATTGGGACCACCCAGTGGAAATTTCCTGCCTGGCCTGGCCTGGCTCCCACTGCCCTCGCTCACGCACACTTGTTTTCACAGTTGGGTGGTTCTTCCAGGTGCCTGGATGTGACATCTTCTTGTCACTTCCAAACACCAACCCAGACTGTGGCCCAGGTGGTGCTGGTTCCCACCTTCAAGAAGGTTAAAGACCTCATTCAGGGACGGTGCCCATGTGTGCCAGGAGGCATTAGACACTCTGGAGATAAAGCAAGATGGACCAAAGTCCCTGTGCTCACAGAGCTTCTGTGGGACAGAGGGACAAATACATGCATACATTAGGATGAAACACATTACATTAGATGGCTGGAGGTATTAAGGAGAAAGGGCAAGAAAGTGGGTTTGGGCCACGGTGGGGTTGACTTGCAACTTTAGATGGTGTTGCCGGGGGCGGGGCTCTCTGAGAGGATGATATTCCAGTCAAGACCAGAAGAAAGTGAGCCAACCATGTGATGTCTGAAGGTCGTGCGGGCAGAGGGACCCACAATTGCAAAGGGCCAGAGGCAGGAATGAGCCTGTGGTGTTTGAGGAATGGAGCGGGGGCCCATGAGGCTGGGAAGGGGTAAGCAGCAGAGACAGAAGTAGGACGTGAGGTCAGCAAGGTCACAGGGTCTGGGTCATCCAGGTCCCTGGTGGCCAGGGCAGGACTGCAGGCTTTTACTCTGGCTGAGCTCCAGTCCCATGGGGAGTGCTCCTAAGACACAAGCTCTGAAGGAGAGCAGCGTTATTGCTCTACCATCAAGAGTCTTCTCCTCCTCCTCCTCCCCTTCCTTCTCCACTCGTCCAGGACTTTATGGGATGGGAGTGGGTCCTTCCACGGTCCTGGCACAGAGCGTTTCCATCCAGTCTACACGGGTGCCACTTAACCCCATGGCCCAGGGCTCTGGGGGTGTCTAGGTGCCTCAGTCTCGGAACGGCCAGGCTGTCCACACAGGCAGGGCAGGCCTCTGCAAGGAAAGAAGAAAGACCAGATCCCAGGCAAGCGTATGATCTGCCTGTGCTGCTGGCCGGGGTCCCCCCCTCCGGCACCCCCCCCCCCCCCCGGCCAGGCTGGTCCAAGTCTGCTGACTTGCTCCGACCTAGCACTTGTGACTGACAGCGTTGTTTTTTAGTGGATGAAATGATCCCCCAGCCCTACCTCGACCCTCTCCACCTGGCTCCCTCCCAGCTTGTGGGATTTTTCAAACACTGAATCTGAGGGTAGTATTAGGAAGAGTGTGGGCTCTGGGGCCAGACGGCTTGCAATCCTAGATCCACCATATGCCTGGCTGCGTGATCTAGAGCAAGTTGCTGAGTTCCTCTGAGCCTCAGCTTCCTCATCTGTAGAGTGAGCATAGTGGAATGGAGCCCGTCTCCCGGGGTTGTGGGAGGGCTGGATGTGATGATGCGTGCAAAGGGCCTGGCACATAGCAAGCCCTCAGTAAACCGTGGCTTCTGTTACGGCAGCAGCCAGAACAAGGGCAGATGCTGGGATCCTGACTTCACTGGGGGTGCCAGGGAGACAGAGGCACCTGAGCCACTATTTGTCAGTGCCCATGGCCCTGCTTGGGGCCCAAGGGGCTCTGGAGGTGGCTGTGGTTCTAGCACTATGGGTCACTTAGGGACACACCCTGTGTGTGGCTTCTGCCTTCTCTCATGTGACGCTAGCTGGTCCGGTTACCCCCTGTTTTTCTCTTCAAGTGCATAGTTTCTGCAAGTTATAAAAAAAATGGCCATCTGCAGCAGAGAGAGGAGAGAGAAATCCAGACGAGGGGCCTCTGGAAACCTGGGTTCTCACCCTACCTGTGCTATGTGGCCTTGGACAGGTCACCCCTCTTCCCTGGGTCTGAGCAATCATTTCTGTAAAAGCTCCAGGTTGGCCCAGAGGATCAGGGGTCCCTCTGGCTGGGAAGAATCTATTCTGAGGATCAAAAAAAGAAAACAAAAAACAAAAAACCCAAACCCAAGTTCTGGTGCCAAAGTTGAAAGCCTCTCATCTGTGAAACGAGGGTTTAAATTACCCTGTGTTTAAAAAAGAAGAAAGAGGGAAAAAATTAACGGGGCTTAGAATGGAAAGTCCAAGTGCAAAACCTGCTCTGCAGGCAAAGAGGGTGGGTGGGGGCGGGGCAGGATTATTATCTTCAGCATCTGAGCTTTTGGAGCAGGGGCTCCTGGGTGGCTCAGTCTGTTAAGTGTCTGACTTCAGCTTCAGTCATGATCTTGTGGTTTGTGGGTTCGAGCCCTGCATCGGGCTCTGTGCCGACAGCACGGAGCCTGCTTTGAATTCTGTGTCTCCCTCTCTCTCTGCCCCTCCCCTGCTCATGCTCTGTCTCTCTCTCTCAAAAATAAATACACATTTAAAAAGTTTTTCAGGGGTGGGGAGGGGTGGAGAAGTTCCAGATGAGGCCTTAGAAGGGCAGACAGTGTGCCCCAGAATGGGAAACTGGGGAAGGTGTGGGGGACAGCTGGGGGAATCTGACCACAGAGGTCTGGTCAGAGGGCGGAGGTGACCTGGAGGCTGGGCTGGTGAGAAATGTGCTCAGTGTAGAGAATGGGTGAGTTTTGCCGAAGAAAACCCTGGCAAATGGCCTTTCCCAGTGAGCTAGTCTCACAGGCCTGATGGGGTCTTCAGAACTTGCATTTGCTTCCCCCTATTCAGTTTGCTTGAACATCAGCGCTGGGTCCTGGGGTCCGGGTGAGGGCTGGCATGAAGGATGTTGTGCCCCGTGCAAACTGGGGCCAGGCAGGACCCATTCAGTGTGTGGGGGGAGGGCCTGGGCAGGCCACGGTGCAAGGATGGCGTATGGGGCCATCTCAAGGTGTTTGGGGGCCAAGGGCTGTTAACAGATTGGAACACTGGGGAATTCACAGAAGTTGGTGTGGACCACGAAGGACGAGATATGTGGGCAGTGCTCCAGGTGGAGGTGTGGCATGAGTGAAGGCTCAGAGGCGGGCGAGTATAGTCTGTTTGAGGAACAGGAAGCGGCCCAATGTCAACCACTGCTTCTAGGCCCCTTGCTCAGTCTAGAGACCGGGGACCCCCAGACAGGACAGTCTTATGTGCAAGGAACTCCCGCACTTGCCAGCACAGCTGATTGGATCAGGTGGACTCCTGGCCTATGCTGAGCCAATCAGAGCCCTGCTCCTGGGAACTGGGAACTTGGACTCTGAGAACTAGTCAGATGGATGGCGGGAAAGCTCATCATGGGAGCGGGAATTGGAGGCAAAGTAAAGCCACCTGCCAGCATGGGGTTATAGGGCCGTGAGTAAGCAGAGAAAGCAGGCCCACAACAGAGGGCAGGAGAAGGGGGCAGAGAGCAGAGACAAGCCGGATAGATACCCTGGAGACCCCGTAGGAGGTATTCTGTTGCGTTTCCATGGAACTCCCCTGAGGTAGTACCAGTGGGTTTATGTTCCTGGCCACCAGCGACCCCTGGGCCAGGACCCCTGGCTTGTTACAGGATGGAACAGGTGTGCTGGGGAGGGACCGGTGCCTGAGGCATTTGGGGCCAGTTTGGGCAGGCTTCCAGATCCCTTGTAACTTTGTAGGTAGTATGTGGAGGGGTGGGGGGTGGGGGTGGGCTCACTGATGTTTTCAAGTGCCCTGGAAGCCCAAATGTAGTGGAAGGAAAGGGGATGGATCCCGAAGTTAAGGCCCTGAGTGTCCCCAGACAGGGAGCCTCAAGGGCAGGAGGCAGCTCAGAGAGCCTTGCTGGGTGCTCCTTGCAAGGCCTGGGCCCAGATCCCCAGTGGATGAAGGAGGCACCTTCTGCCAGATTCCCTGGCGTGCTCCCCCTCCCCAGTAATGGCAGTCTTGAGTAACCTCCCCCCAAACCCACACACCCAGCATCCACCGGCCATCCATAGGTTCACCCCTGCCCGGCCCAGCCCACATAAACAAGACCTTTTTAAATACATGGCTTACAATCCTTCTGTAGCATTCCATTAACATCAAATCCACACTCCACACCACAGCTCACAAAACCTTTTCCAATTTGGCCTCTGCTTTCCTTTCTGGCCTCCCCCTCCCCCCCCCCCCCCCAACCACTCACACACCAGGCTTTTGTCTGGCTTTCAAACACAGTAAGCTCATTCCCGCCTCAGGGCCTTTGCACAGGCTGTACTTTCTGCCTGGAACAATCTTGCCCTCAGTGTCACATGATCAGCTCCTCATAAAGTTGCCACAAAACACTACCTTCTTGGAGAAGTCTTCCCTAGTGATGCTCTCTCTCCTGTCTCTCTCTCTTTTTTTTTTTTTTTACAGCGTGTATTATTATTTAAAATTACCAATTGCTGATTTAGTCACTTATGAACCACCTCTCCCTCTGGAAGGTAGGTTCCTCGAGGGAGGGGCCTTACTTTGTTTGCCAGCCTGCATTCCCTAGTAGCTACATGAGAAACAGCACACAAGGCCTTAGTGAACATCTGTTGAAGGAATGAATCTTTCCACGTATATGTGTACACATAGGTGTTCATTTAACTAAAGTGGGAACATACTGGAGGGATTTTTTTTTTTTCACCCAGCCCCACAATAGGGCCATTTTCTACCTTCAGTGTCACTTGTTGGTTTACTTGTCTGTCACCCGCCAGGGGGAGGGGTCTGTCTTTTGTGTCTCACCGATGGCTCTCCTCCTGCCACAGGCTGGCTCTGTGGCCCCAGGCAAGTTCTCTAGGAGCTTCTGTTGTCTCAGCTGGGATTTGAATGGCTCCTGCTTTCAGGCCGAGGAGAGTGAGTGATGTGTGTGTTCCAGGCCCGGCCCAGCTGGCTCAGGATACGCTCCACAAAGGAGGGGTTTAGCTGGATCCCCGGCACCAGATTCTGGCTATAAACACAGAGGGTGGCCTTGCCCCTCTGCCCCCTTGCAGCCTTGGTCTGAGGCTTCAAGATGTGGTGGCTCTGGCCTCCCACCTCGATCCCCTGTAGGGTGACAGGAAGGGAAACTGAGGCCCCAGGTGGAAGAGAAAGGCTGCCCCAGAGGAGACCACACAGCCCTCAGCAGTCAGCATGGCCCACTCTCCAGCATCTGCCCCTCCTCTGGGAAAGCAAAGAACAAAAACAAACCTTGCTGTCATCAAGCAATTAAGTGGAAATCAAATAATCCCAAGAACAGAAAAGCCAATTAATAAAGGAGCAGTGAAAACTAACAGAACCACGGGGGCTGTGGAGGAAACACTACGCAAACACCCACGGAGCGGAAGCCGGAGACTGTCAGGAGAGGGCTGGGCGCTGGGCTGCTGGCCCTGTGGAGGGGGGTGGGGGGGTCCGGTCTGAAGATATCCCGCCATGAGGGATCCCCTTGGGCCCAGCCCAGCTCAAGGGAGCTGCCAGGCTCACTTGAGGAGACACGGTTCCTTGCACTGGAGGTTAGAGATTTAAGTTTATTAAACCTCTGTTATATGTCAGACCCTGTGCAAGGTGTTTTTACACATTAATTCCCAAAAAGTTACTACCCTCCACTTGGCCATCGCCCATGGCTCACCAGGCCCTACCTACTGTGGCCCCCATGGCCTCTCCAAAGTCCCCACCTACAACTTGCTTCCTTCTACCATCCTAGCCTCTCTGATGCTCCTCAAGCACACTCCTGCCTCAGGGCCTTTGCACTTACTGTTTCTGCCCGCCTGGAACACACTTCCCCTAGACATTCACAGGCCTTGATCAACTCACTCCATTTTGCTCAAATGTCACCTCATCCAAGAGGGCTTTCTTGACCACTTTTCCTAATGGAGCACCCGACCCCACCCTTCAGTCCTCATTCCCTTTCCCTGCTAATTTTCCTCCATAACAATTATTCCCACCACCTGACATCTTGTATGCTGATTTGGTTCTTTTCCATCTCCGTCCTACTAGAACATATGTCCATGAGAGGAAGAGCCCTTGCTTTATCCCAAGCACTTAGACCAGCATATAGTCAGGTATTCCACGCATAGTTGTTGAATGAATGACACAGGGAAGCACAGAGAGGTTAAGTTACTTGCCTGGGGTCACCCCAGCATTAAGCGGCAGACCTCTTCACCCCCTAACCCAGAACCTTTTATCCTCATTACACTGTTTCCCAGGCTTCTGTGGCTCCTGGCCTAATGCAGGCAGACAGTGGCCTCCCAAAGATGTCCAGGGTTCACATCCTAACCTCCGGAGCTTTGAGTGTGTTGGGTTCAAAGCAAAGGGGAATTAAGGTTGCAGATGGAATTGTTTGTGAATCAGCTGACCTTAAGATAGGGGGAGCCTCCCCTGTTAGCCAGGTGGGCCCAAAGTAATCATGAGGGTCTTTAAATACAGAAAGGGAGGAACCAGGAGACAGGATGTGGTGGCAGTGAAACAATGTGGAGGCTCCACCAGCCCTTGGAAATCTCCGGAGGCCTCTAGAAGCTGGGACAGGCAAGGAGACGGATTCTTTCTAAGCACCTCCGGAAGGAACATGGCCCTGCTGACATCTTGATTTCAACCCAGTGAGACCCTTTGCAGATTTCTGACCTCCAGAACTGTAGAACGTTAATCTGTATTGGTTAGGTCACCAGATTTGTGATAATTTGTTACAGCAGTTGGGAACCTAACTATATGCCTGGAAGCTGCCTGGTCTCAGGGTGGGAGGCTGAGCAGAGGCGGTACCTGAGCCTGGGGACAGCACAGTACACAGGCCCTCAGTAAACCGGAGACCCTCAGGGCTTGGGAGCAGCCCCTGGGGAAGGGGCTGTCCTGTGGGCTGGGGTGGGGGGGAGGGAAGGGGAGAGGCAGGCAGGAGGGAGTCTCAAGTCTGTGCCTTTGGCCTGGTGGCTGCGGTGGGGGCTAGGGTGGAGAGGATTTCCAGAGCACCATGAAGCCATGCCCCTGACCCACAGTCCCTCCGTCATTGCATTCTGTCCTATTCCCTCCCCCTCCATACTTGCCTTTGGCTCACAATTAAGCACACACCTACACCAGTGGGTAGCCAGTGCGGAAGACCTCTGACCCCGCCCTGAAGCCTGGAGGATGGACACTCTCCAAGGAAAGAGAGGCCAGCTAAGAAGGGAAGTGGAGAGCAGCAAGGACAAAAGCCCTGTGCCCCTGCAACAGCCACTCTGGGGCATTGACGTCTCCTTCTCGGGTCTGAGACCCTCCCAGTCTGCCCGGCAGAGGTTGCCAGGATGGAAGGAGAAACCTGACCCAGAAGGGCCAGGTAGGAGACACAAGGCAAAAGCCTGCAGCGACCCCTCCAAATGTGGGGGCCGGGTAAGGGCTCAGGCCCTGGACACGGATCTCAGCCTCACGTCTGGCCCAGCTCACGCTCTCCGGGTGTCCTCGGCCACGTCCGTGGCCTGAGCCCTCTTGGCTTCTGGTTTCAGTTGCTGCATCCATAAAATAGGGACCGTAACTCGGGCCCACATTCCGTACCTGGAATTCAGGAAGCCACCAATCCCTGAAAACAACACTGTTGTTCAAAACTCATTTGGTGGCAGACTTGACTTGAATTGACATGAGGCTGTAAACCTAGAGTTTACTTACTTTGCTTGATGCGGAAAGTCACGTGTATCACTGCAGATACGTTAATGTACTTGATTATGGGGTGCACCCCTGGAGGCTTTATAAAATAAACATTTTATGCACTGAATTACTTTTAAAACATCTGGTTCCAAGGTTTTTTTTTTTTTTTTAAGTTTATTTATTTTGAGAGTGCGCGAGAGAGAACAGCGCAAGTGGGGGAGAGGCAGAGAGAGAGAAAGCTAGAGAACCCCAAGTGGGGCTTGATCCCACAAACCGTGAAATAATGACCTGAACCAAAAACCAAGAGTCAGAGGCTTAACTGACTGAGCCACCCAGGCGCCCCCAAGGGTTTTTGAAAAATGGATTTGGACCCACAGCATCCATCTATGGGGCTGAGATGAAGAGGTCCTTCCGCAGCTCCTTGGATGCTGTGGGCACTCAACAGATGCTCAGACAACCCCTGTAAGGAGGCGGTGGTGTTCTCATTGTACGCATCAGAAAACAGAGGCTCAGAATGGGTAAGTAACTTTCCCAGTGTCACCTAGCAGCTAAGAAACAGAGCTGCATTCAAGCACAAAATTCACGGCCTTAGGCACTGAATTAGAATGTCCATTGTCAGGCGGTTCATTCTTCCAAGAGTCCATCCAGGAGGAATTCTATCCAGTGACTTCTGCCCTGCACACCGCCCCCCCCCCCCCCTTTGTTCCTGCTGGACACAGGGCTCAGAGAAAGGCTGGCTGGAGTTCTGGGCTCCTCCGTTTCCATCCAGTTTGAAGCAGGTAGAGTTTGGGAACCCACAGCTACCACATCCCTGCATGACCTGTGGCCATGTACAGAGAGCTCTTAAATGCCAGCACTGGGAAACTGATCTGTCATCCGTCACCCTCCCCTCCCTGGGCATTTTTACCAAGGTCTCTGGGCATTGGAGGGGCAGACTCACCATAATCAGAGTTGTGGCTGGGAGGGGGGTGGTGGTATTCAGGCCCCTCTGTGCTCTTTAAAGTCTGTGTGGGTTCCAAGTTCATAGAGTCAGGGAACTGTGGGTGCTCCAGGGTCAGAGAGGGCTGGCTGGAGGTGCCTTGGCACCACTGGACCACCTTGGGCCACATGGGGACATGTCCTGTGAAGCCAGGGTCCCCAGTGAGGCTCTCTGTCATGTCTAGGCAACCATGGGTGGCATGAATGGAGGGCGTGATGACAGTGGGCAGTCCAGGGAGCCAGAGCAGCCAACACATGGATCATCCCTGAGGAGTAAGCGGAGATATGGGTGCCTTGTGCCCAATAACACCTAGAGCGTCCCCAGCAGAGCTCAGGAGCCCAGCCCCCAGGGGTGGAATAGAGGCCAGAAAGGACTGGGGAATAAACTGGACGATAGAATCAGGGTCCAAGAGGATCTTGGATGATTGGAGCAAACACCAGAATCGGACAAGATGAAACTTAACAGGGACAAAGGGGACATCTGCTTTGGGTGTCCCAAGAGCGAAGGCGGGCCCCAGCAGGGGTGACGATGACCTAGGGGCTTTAGCAAATACTCAGAGGGCCTGCTGCAGGCAGCAATGATTCCTTTGGGGGGAGGTACAGATACTCAGCACAGGATATTGACAAAGTGGGATATCAGTATCCAGGGTTGCCCCCCCCCCACCCCCCCACCTAGGGTCTTGGGCCTGACACTACACATTGAGGTTTAGAGTTAGGGATAAGAAACTTCCTATGTGACCGCACCCCCAGTCTGTTTTTAGACCCCTGTGACCAAGAAAACCTCAGGGGTAAAGGCTGTAAGGCATGGAAACGCAGGAGGGACTCAGGCTAGAGACAGAGGCATTTCTAAACCGTTTGGAATACCAGGCTCAGGCTTCTGTGACGACTAAGATGCCCTCCGTGTGTGGGTGGCTCACGTGCCGCGGGGGTGTCCCTTCCAGTCCCGGCCCCCCGGGCGCGGCCGGCCACTGCGCCAGGGACCCGGAAGGGACAGGGGTGAAGAGCGGGGTGGGGGGACCCGCTGTCTGAGACGGACTGGCAGCCTCAGCTGGCTCCGAGGCCCCCGGGAGGGAAGGAGGCGGGCAGGGGCCTAGCGGAGCGCACTCTCCCTTTTAATTACCCCCTCGGCCTAATTGGTCTCCCAGCCTCCCCTCCCGCTGGTAGGAAGAGGCCTTTGTTCGCCGCCCGCCTGTTTACCAAGCAAATGGTTTTTAAAAGCTTTCACAGACACACAGAACCCATTTAGGACGCTCGGCGGATAAAATTATTTATAGAGATGAATGGTTATCGTTCCCGTGCCTTTAGGAAACCGGGAGCCATATGCCCAGGCGCGCGGCGGGCGGGGCGCCTCCGCTCGGCTCCCTGTGGGCTGCGCCCCTGCGGCCCCCGCCCTCCTCCCGCCTCCCCTGCGCCTCTCTTCCGACGGTCCCGGCCTCGGCCCTTCTCTTCCGCGTCTCCTGTCAGGTTTCCTTGCCGAGTTTCCCCGTAGCTTTCTCCGCCTCGCCCTCCGCCTTCCACCTTCCCCTCTCTTCCTGAGCTGGCTGCTCTCCGCTTCCCGCTGCCGCCGGGCCTTCTTGGGCTCTGTATTCGCTTTTCTGGGTGTTTCTCTCTGTGTTCTCTGTCATGCTGAATGGCTGGCTCTCTTCATCTCTGCTCCCATCTTCGTAAGCCTGAGTCTCTGGCTGCCTCACTGTCTCTCCCCCATCTCTCTGTCTCTCTGCCTTTCCTCCCACTGTGTCACTTTCTCTCTCCTTTATCTCTGCCTCTCTGTCTCTGTCTCTCTGTCCTTCCTCTCTCCCCCATGTCTCGATCTCTACGCCTCTCTCCCTTTCCCCTTCTCCCTCCCATTCTCCTGCTGTATGTTCCCTGTGTGTTTTGTCTGGCTGCATGTGGTGGTGGTGAGCCCCTCTCTACGAGGACCCCTTTCCATGAGCCTCCTAGGACAGTGTGGGACCATGTGAGTGGCCGCTGGGGTGCTTTCCTGAATGTCCTGGGCTGGCTGCCTCTGCTGGCCGGA
The DNA here is from genome assembly GCF_018350155.1 of Leopardus geoffroyi. Taxonomy (NCBI): domain Eukaryota; kingdom Metazoa; phylum Chordata; class Mammalia; order Carnivora; family Felidae; genus Leopardus; species Leopardus geoffroyi. Next base: position 22,251,245 of record NC_059330.1, on the reverse strand, counting down.
GTATGTTATGGCTCCATGCGTGTGGCGTCTTGAGGGCAGGGCCCTCTGCTTCCCCTGCAGAGACAAGGCCCATCGTGGAAGAGGCTTCCCCCACCGCCCCTGGCCAAGGTCACTCAGTGGAGAAGTACGCAAGCAGAGAGAGGCGAGGCTGGGAGCCAGTGCACCCCTCGAGCTCTTGTCCTCAGGCTCAGACTCACGGGAACAGAAGATAGGTCCTAAGGGGGCACGAGAGGCTCCCCAGGGTCAAGGATAATAGGGGAAGCTCTTAGGAACTGGGCAGAACTTTGTGAAATTTCTCTGAGATCGGGTCCACTGAAGCTCACACCAAACAGGCTCCTATCCAAACTAAGCCCGCCAAGTGCACCCCAGTCATTCCCTCGGGTCTGATGTGGACCTTCAGGGTTGGGAAGCCCTACTGTGAACCCACAAGTCTCTTTTTCAGGCAGCTGTGCCTGAGGAAGCATCATCTCTATCTACACTGAGCCACCCCCAGTCCGTGGTATCCCAGAAAACAGCGGTCTTTGGAGTGTGGAGACAGGCTGGGCTCCAGTGCTGATTGGTACGTTACTAGCCGTGTCACTTGGTCCTTGAAAACCTGCTTTCTTCCTCTAGAAAATGGGTTTGGTGATAATACACCTACATCTCCGGATTGATAGCAATATGACATGGTGATAAAAGCCCAAACTTGGGGTGGGGGATCACTAAAAAGCCCGTGTCCTAGGTCATATTCCCCTACTTCTTAGCTGTGTGGTGTTGTGCAAGTTACATTGTTTCTTTCTCCTTTTTTTTTTTTTTAGGCAGTTTCTTTCTCATACAATAGTGATCAAAACAGTCCCTTTCCCTACTGACTGGTGAGAACAGTTCAGTGAGATTTTTACATGCACCGTGCTTAGCTAGGACGAGTCACTGGACCTCTTTGAGCCTCAGTTTCCTAGCCTATAAAATGGGGATCGTGATAGCACTCACCTCCCACGGTGGTTGCGGGGACTAAACGAAGGAGCACCTGTAGAGTGTGTGGACCGCTGCCTGGTAAGGCATGTGCCTCACATGAGGCTCACCTGTTATTAGCACAATGCCTGGCCTGCAGGAGGATGTGGTCCCATGTATGCCCGCCCCCCGTGGACACTGATCTGCTTCCTCCCATACCCCTCTGGGAGTTCCCCTTTATCCCTGTCATATCCGCTATGACTGGAAGGAGGGGGAACGGTGGGTGGGGTGGGGTGGGCTGTGGTCTCCTGGGAAGACCTCTCTCCATGTTCCTGCTCATCCGTCTGTCCATATGCAGGCTTGCAGCTGGAGCCTCCCGAAAGCTCTTTGATGAGCCTCCATGGGGGCCAGGAGGCCCCCCCCCCCCTGTGCTGCTCTGTGGGCTGGTAACAGCCCAGAGGGGGTGTGGGGGGGGACTGGGGTAGAGCATCCTGATGGGAAGCCCCAGGTGGAGGAGACATTCCCGTGCACCATGCACCCTGGCCGGGGTGTCTGGAGCTCCAAGCCAGCTCCTTCACCACGCCAAGCTGGACACGGCACACTGGGCACAGGGCTCCTGGGTCTTTGTGGCATCCTTATCATTCTGCCTGATCCGCTCGTTAAATAGTCCTGCCCTTTTTCCTTCCTGGGGAATTGATGAGGGGAATTCAAATCAGGGGTGTGTGTGTGGGGGGGGTCCCTGAATCTCGTTTTCTGACTTTGTACTTGAACTTACATTTAGAGACATTTTGAATCTCCTTATCATCTGGACCTCAATTTGCCAGTTTATAGGATGGAATTAACACCCCTGACCCCACTTAGCCTTTTATGGGGGGTGGATGAATAATTAATAACCGCAGTAATGCCAGCCAGCGTTTATTCGGAGTTTAGCTTTGTTGCATCGTCCTATTTACTGCTCACAACCTTATGAGCAGGGGCTAATATGGTCCCCATCCTCCACGCGGGAAAACAGGTGAAGCCCCTGGCACTAGGTCACACAGCGAGTAAATTAGTGGAGGAGCTGAGGCCCCAACACTATCTGACGTGCTGCCCTGTACACTTTTCACTGAACCACACTGGGGGCTCTAGAGACCCAGGAGCTTTGGTGGAGAGAGGTGCCGATTTCCTCTCTGGGGAAGGAGGCCCCCCCTGTAAGTGGAAGCTGTGGCCACTGAGGCAGGCCAGCTGCCCTGGAGTCTGGAGAGCCCTGCTTCCCACAAGAGGATCTTGGCCAGGCTTTCTTGGAGGGGTGGGGGACTGGAACATAGGGTCTCTCTGGTTCCTTAAGGGCCTACCTGATGCCAGGGCCATTTGGAACATGAATGACAGCAGCACTGAGGCCTGGGGAAGTTGAAAGAGACCTGAAGGGAGAGCCCTCCTGGTTGGCTCTGCTCTCAGAGCACTTGGCAATAGCAGGTGCTCAGTTAATGCGGCTCGAATGACCGACCGAGGAGCCTAGCAAAAGATCCCAAGCTCCCTGCTTTCCAGAGTCCCCTTCTGTGAAGCCCACAGACTGGGCACAACTGGAAAGAGGGAGGCCCCTTTCTGCTCAGAATGTGGGGCTGGGGCCTCCCATCAGGAGGGAACACTGATGTCTTTTCCACGTTTCTGTTAGCAAGAAACGTAGTGGAACAGCTGTTGGGAGAGATCACTAGAAGCCCCCCAGCTGTTGGGAGAGATCACTAGAAGCCCCCCACCCCCTTGGCCAGGCCCCATGGCAGGGGAACAAGTAGCGGGGAGCAGTACTGGGACGGTTGGGGTGCACCCTGCCCCTAACCCCCACGATTCCAGTTTCTGGATGAGAAATTGCCAGCCATCTTGGGAGTATTAATAAAGGATCATTTATTTTGAAAAAGGACCATCATGACTCCCGTATAGAAATAAAATGAACATGTGTCAAGATTGTATTTAACTCAATAATTAGCGAGGGACTCCATGAGATGTTACAACCTGTTCAAAGGAGAATTCAAAGTACCTCACATCTATAGTCCGGGAAGGTATTGCTAGAGTGAATTTACAAATAGAAGCAAACACGGGCAAATCTAGTCGGTATCCGCAGAACAACAATCAATTGCATGCCTCCGAAAGTAATTTGCATTTGTATGGGCAAGCAGTATTTGCATTATTATCACTTGGGATGTGAATGACAGCAGGGCGGGGGTCCAGGGAAGGAGATGGGAAGGGCCCCGCCATTTCCTTTGCAAAGGGCAGTCTCCCCGCGCTCGGCAAGCCCGCTCCCAGTGGGCGGGGCTCCCCGGCAGGTGCAGTGCGCCGCGCACCTGTACGCAACCTGGAAGCGGGCTGAGCCAAGAGGCCCATCGGAGACCTGCGTTCTACCTGCTGGTGAGCAGCGTGTGGCCTGAGCACTCCACGCGGAACGGTAGAATGATTCCTGCGACCTCACGCCTTGGGGAGGGAGGTGCCCTTTCTGAGCCTCAGTGATCCTGTGCCTAAAAATGGGACCATTGCATTGCAGTAATGGCGCCCACCTCACAGGGCGGCGATAGTGCCTGTAAATCCTTCAGCCCTTCAGGCCCTGGGCCCTGGGCTGCACCCAATCAATGTGAACTGTTCTTATTCTACACCTGTGAGAAGGCGCATCGTCCTCTGGTCGCTGGGGCCAGCCGTATCCGTCTGCCCCACTGAGCGGGGCTGTGTCTCATTTTCTTGTGTGCCTCCAAGCCTGGTCCGGTGCCTGGACCTTAGCAGGCTCGCAGCGAATCCCAGTTGGATGCAGTGATTTTGGAAGTAAATGGCAGAAGTGGAGCGGCGGGGAAGGACCGATAGGAGGAGAGGCCCGGCTGGGCGAGGTGTGGGGGTCTGAGCTGCCAAGAGGAGCTGGCAGGGACAGTGATAATTAGCTCGGGAGGGAGGGGTGGGGCCCAACTACGGCTGGCTGCTGGTAGGAGAGCTGGCATCTGGTTGGGGACGTATCTCGCAGGGCAGGAGCCCTCTGGACTTTCTCCAGGACACAGGAGCTTCCCTGGACGTGTCCAAGGATGGACGGAGACGGGTGTGTGTGTGAGAATCAAGCCTTGGCTTTCTCGAAGGGGGGGGGGGGGGGGGGGGGGGGTGGGGAGGGGGAAAGAAACCTGCGGCTCATCCCAGGCGGCTCCAGCTAGGAGCTGCCCTCTCCTCTCTCCCTGAGGTGGGGGTGTGGGTAGGGAGGGGGAATACACTTACCAGCCTCTTGCCTACCGCTGCCTCAAGGAACTGAGGCACAGAGAAAGTCAGCGACCGGGTGAAGGTCACACAGTAGGTTGAACCATGTGTAAAATGCATCATCTTGCGCGATCTCCATTTACAACCACAGAGTGGCGGAGGTTAGGGAGGACGGAGCCGATGAGAAAACGGACACTTGAAAGAGGCATGCACAAGCCGGGATTCAAGAAATGAGTCAGCAGAGGAGCCGTGAGCTCCAGCTCAGGACCCCAGTCTTCTGTGTGGCGTCGGGGGGGCTGTCCTCGGGCCTGGGCGGGGCTGCTTGTAATCAAGGTTTGGATCCCAGAGCTTAGTGACGGGGCCGATAGGGGCTGTAACCACAGGGCCCAGGCAGGGGCGCCTCACCCCACCGGCGACTAGCTTGGCAGAGTCCCAGCCTCCCAGGCTGCTCTGGAAACGGAGGAGCCAGGCACTGCCAGGTTTGTTGGCAGTGTGGCAGCCACACCCTGGGAGTGGGGAGAAGATGGGGTTGGGGAAGCAGCCCTGGGCAGTCGGCCAGCATCCTGAGCCTGCCTCCTGCCCACCTGGATCCCAGCTGCTCTGGGCCTGTCCTGCCACCACACAGGGCCCGTCCTGGCAGCTGACTCCAGGCTCGGATGCTGCCTGGAGAAGCAGCTTCTTCCCTACCCTCAGCTACATTAAAGATGGGAACCAATGCCCCCCAGGGAACTCAGGGCCCCCGAAGCTCCAGCCTGCCTCTGCCCCCCTCGCGTCCTGTTCTAGCCGCCTGTCCGCTCTGCCAGGCTATGCGGGGGTTCTATGGCCGGGTGAGGGTGGTCAGCTCCTCTTCCACGGGGAAGAGGGGAGGGACGGGGGAGGGTAGGTGAACACCAACATTTACTCAGGGTCTGTATGTGCCTGTAGACATCATTAATCCTCACAAAGACCCTAGGAAGTAACGGTCATTGTTCCCATTGTATAGACCAGGAAACAGACTCAGAGACAGCAATTCACCTGGACAAAGGCAGCCCTCAAGCTCATCACACCGCCCCCTTCCTGCCTCCTACCAGAGAACCCTCAGTGGTGGGAGGTACAGATGCAGTGACCAATGACCCCCACCTAATATGATGCAGGGAGGGAGAGCAAGGTGCCCTGGGAACTCAGGGGGCGGGGCCCGAGCTTCAGATGGGGACAGCAGGGAAGGTTGCTTACAGGGGAGGCATTTGGAGCCGGGCCTTGCTGAACGGGTAGGGACTTCTGCAGGCAGAAGAAAGAACCAGAAGGGGGCTTCTCCGGCAGAGGGGGAGGCAGCAATAAAGGCTTGAATGTCTGTCTGGAAAGGTTGGGCTGGATCCGGTCGGTTTTATCCCTTGTGCTTGTGACTATTTGATTAAGATCTCTCGTACCAATTTGTAAGCTCCAGGAGGGTAGAGGGCACATCGTTTATTTATGTCTCCTCCCCAAACTTGGCACACTGTGGGCATAACGAGATGCTCGACACTGATCAGTTGAGTAAGTAGTGCCTGTTTTAGCCTAGCACCGTGATCTGTTCCCTCCCACCCACCCTGAACTTTCCACCCCGGCCTCCTTGGTAAGGATTTCTCTACTGGCTCTCAGATAGCTGGAGGGTCCCTCCCTACACAGCCACTCAGGGCTGAGTCTCCTCACCCAGCCAGGCTCCTGCACTGCAGGGTGGAGGAGGCTCCCCTGCCGCTTTGGCCTTTCTTCTCTCCCTCCTTGACCCACCCATGCCTACCATCTGCGGGGCCCCCGGCAGCCGTGCAAAGGGGGGCCCACACACCACACATCGAAGCGCCTCAATGTCACGGAGACAGCTAGCAGACCAGCAAACATACCTTCATAATGACAAAATTGCAAAGAATGTATAAGGCTTTGGTGGTAAACATCAAACAGTTTAATTACTACCGTGGCTGTCCCGGAGTCCTGTTGGTGGGTTGATGTCTGAATGAGGAATAAAATAAAAATGTGTAAAAGAAGCTAGACACACAGGAGTAGATAATACGGGATTCTGTTCACTGGAGGTTCAAGAACAGGTCAAGTCAATCTGTGGTGATAGGAATCAGAAAATCCGTTGTTTCTAGGGGGTGGGTTTCAAGGAAAAGGAATACGAGGGACCAGTCTGGGGTGTGGGGTTGTCTCATATCTAGACGGGCGTATACACCCATCCAAACTCATCCAACTCTCTACTAAAAACGAGGGCGTTGCACTATATGTAAATTATGCCTCGAATATAATAACAGAAAACTGAACATCAGAATCGTGAGAAATTTAGAACAACTCAGTGTTAAAACATCACACAAAAATAGCTGTGCACAATGCTTCAACTATCGCATATCCACTCCCCAAAGTTTTTCTTGCCATCATGTCAGCAAAATCGCCAATCTTGTCGTTACAATCAGGATTTTTATATAATTCGTGTTCTACTTACAGGACTGAGCTAAGGCAACCCTGTCCCATAGAAATAGCATGAGCCACAGATAGGAGTCGCGTGTATAATTTTCTAGCAGTCACATTTTTAAAAGTCAAAATAAATGGGTGAGATTAATTTTAGGAATACATGTTATTCAGCCCAAGGTATCCAAAATGTGATTTCGATAGGCAATCAATATAAAAAGTTATTAACGATATATTTCGTGTTCCTTTTTTCATACTAGAGCTCTGGGATTTAGTGTGCATTTTACACTTGGAGTACCTCTCAGTTCAAACTGGTCACATTTCAAGTGTTCGATCATCACATATAGAGTGGCTACTCTGTGGGACAGCTCAGCTAAAGGATGAAATCTTAACCCAAGGTGTACGAAATTTGGATATATTTTCATTAAATACCTCAGTTCAACCGATAGTCAGAAATTAAATTCTTTCATGCTTTTTTGAAAAGCATTCAAAATGGTCTATCCAAATTAAACAATGTAATTCCTATTGTAACTAAAGAAGATCAAAACTCTAAATCAAAATTATTTACACAAAGCTGAAATTTTATTCTAATTTTTTGGAAAAGATATTTAAATATTATTAAATATTTGTCTAAAAAATTTTATGAGAAAACAGCATTAACTGTTCAATTTTTTGGTTAATGAAATGAATCAGTATCATGCTTTTTACATCTAGCCCTACACATATAACATGTGATTAATATGAATTGCTCAATGTAGCAAAATGTTCCTTAGCTGCTGTGCCGACTGTAGCAAATGCTACAAGTAATAACTTGGTAATTGTGGGTACTTCCAGAGCCATTAATTGGAGCAGTCAGATAGCTAGGACACTTGGCATTACTTGGAAGCGATGTTTGTTTTTCAAGAATCTATTGCATTCTTGCTATCTAAGAGCAAGGCTTTGAAAAGCTAATTAATTCTTCTTCTTGGTTACCTAAGGGCTTCTGCTGCTTTCCATGTTCCCCATTCCATCAAGTGGAGCGTGATGTCAGCCGCAGCGGGTCCCAGAAAACTTCTCAGCAATCTGCTGGTTTTTATTTTGCAAACCTGGACCAAACCACGTGGAGGTGCACATCCCTGGGGCCCGAACAGTGTTAATCGTGAGGGTTTTTAGGATTAGGGGGTTTACCATGGCGGCACTGGGCATAGTATAGTATTCCTGAGTGATAAGAGGTGGCCTTGAGTTGTTTAAAGGGTCTGTGTGCCTGTGTGTGTGTGTGCGTGTGTGTGTGTGTTCCTGCATGTGTGTGATATTTGAGTTCCAGCAGACAACTACCTGGGTTCATAAATAAGCTTGTACTGCACAGAATTACCCCATTTGCTCAGGTATAGTCTGTAGCTGCTTTTGTACTGTGAGAGAGCCCACACGGTGTGGCCGGCAAGCCTGAAATATTTGCTATCTGGTGCTTTAAGATAATGTGTCGATCCAGGGCAGGATCTTGCCTGGGTCTGAGTGGTCCTTCTCCTTGGTGGCCCTCGAACTGAGATCTCCTGTGTAGTCCAGATCCAGTCTAGACTTCTGCTGTGGTTGCGAGCCCCTTAAAGGAGGAGATCTGGGGGGCTAGGAAGGTCCCCCAAGGCAGGTCCTCCAAATTAAACTCTGAGGGCCTCAGGTGTTCTCTGCAGTGAATTTGCTGTACCCATGGCCAAGTGGTTGGGGCTGATCAAGAGAACGGCTCTCTTCCTTCCCTGCTTCCGTCAGCCACTCCCCATCCCTTATAAGAAGAGCCATGATGGAATTTCCCACAATTCTCCACTCCCTTCTCAAGGAGCAGAGCTGCTACTAAGCTCGGTCTTCTGGCCCCAGTGTCCTGGATGGTGGTGGTAATGACCAAGCTATGCTGGTGAGCCGGGTGCCTTGCGTGCCTGGGGAAGCCTGATTCAGCTGCGGAGACGATGTGGCCAGAGGTAGAGGGCAAAATGTTGGGGCGGGGGGCTGCTCACCCCTATCGCAGCACTGGTCACAGAAGCATTTTGTTTGATTCTGCATCTGTCTCCTCTACTGGATGCATCGTCCTTGGTCAGCCCCCTGTGGGCCTACTCAGGGCCCGCACATGGGAGCTCCACAGTCAGTACATGTGGTCAGCCATCTTGGCACGTGCCCTATGCCAGGCATAGGTACAAAAATGAATCCAAAGGGCCCATGCCCCCAAGTGGCTCACTGTCCTGTGGGAGAGACAGAGAGGCCAGCAGCTTGGGCCCTGACTTTGAGGGCAGAAACCTCAAGGAAGCACTCACTCTAAGAGCTCCAAGTAGGACACCCTAATTCAGCTTGCAGGGATGGGAACGCTTGGGCAAAGGGTGACAAATTGGGCTACTTGCTGAACGAACGCATGAACAAATGAGAGATGAGGGCCTGATGCTGGAGCTGTGAGCTTTAAAAATGTGGGAAGGGATTCCTCCTGAAGTTTTAAATTGGATCCTTTTAAGAGGTTCCTGGGCTGAAACTAGGATGGGAGGAGAGGCCTGGAGGGAGGGAGCTGAACTGGGAGGGGCTTCGGGGAGCAGGGGGGACCAAGGCCAAGGAGATGGGCTCTCAGGCCTCCTGCCCAGGCTCACCCGGCAATCTGCGCAGAGCTGCGGGCCCAGGAAAGTTGTCGCTGCTGTCGTGAGAGAGATGAGCTGTCTCGGCTCGAGGACAAATCTCTTTTAATTTTGTTCTCTGGAGGAGGGGGTGGGGTCGGGCCCGTGTCGGAGTGAGAGATTGGCTCAGTGAGTAATGGCCATGCCGTCTCCGCTAACACCCCTGGTGAGGGATGAGGTGAGAAAGGCCCCCCGCCCCCAGCCTTTCCTGGGGCTTGCCGCCAGGGACCAGGGAGAGACTGCTGTCCGCCTGGCCTCCTCCTGGTCGTGCAGAAGCAGACCATGTCAGGGAGCTGAAGCTGGAAAGGTCCTTAGGAACTGTCTTACAAGAGCTTCCGAAGTGGCCTCTGTGAACGTGTATTTTTTTTTTTTTTTTTTAGTTTATTTATTTTGGAGAGAGAGAAAGAGCATGAGTGGGGGAAGGGGAGGGTCAGAGAGAGAGAGAGAGAGAGAGAGAGAGAGAGAAGGAGGGAGAGAGAGAATCCCAAGCAGGCTCCATGCTGTCAGCACAGAGCCCGACGCGGGGCCCAAACTCATGACCTGAGCTGAAATCGAGTCGCATGCTCAACCCACCGAGCCACCCAGGTGCCCCTAGCTTCCATGGAGTTTTAAGGAGGGTCCTCAGGGGTCTGTCCACCACCTCCACGGAGTGGCAGGTGAAATTTTGTATGAGGAGGAATTTATTTTAGAAAAGTGTGTGTGGTTGGGGAGGGTTCATGGTTTCTCTAAAGGGTTCATGCTCCCCACCCCAAGATCTCTCGAATTCTGCCCTCTTGCTTAACAGATGGGGAGGGAGAAGGGCTTGTCCCATGTCCTATGGCACGTGTGTGGGTGGATCCGGAGGCTGGGCTGGGTTGTTTGTGTTCATCTTCACGTCCGCATGGTCTCTGCTAAAGAGGGGTGCCGAGTGAGAGAATCCTGGTCTCTTGAGCCTCCCTGCATGCATTTCTCCTTGTGAACCACAGGGTGAAGGGGCTGGTGGGGGTGGGGAGGAGGCCGAGTGAGACCAGGGGCCTCCAGCAAAGCCTCTGATGTGTGGTGTGTGCTTGGGCTGCCCTGACTGCTTCCACTGAGGTTCCTAGGGCTGGCAACCTGTGAGGACCCTTCGCCTGGGTCAGGCGATCTTGGCTCCCCCAAAAGACACCTGTGTGGGGCAGGGGGAGGGGACATAGAGCAGCTTCACTGAGGGGTGTGGAGGTCACAGGCTGCGGTGGAAGCCAGGTAGGAGGGTGTTCTAGTGGTGCTGGTGAGCCCTAGCAGGTGGGAAGGCAGAGAGAAAGAGCATTGGAGCCAGCCCTGTCCCTGCCCGTGACAAAGGGGGGAGGGGCGGATCTCATGCTGGGGCTGGGAACTTGAAAAATGTGGAAAGGAATTGCTTCTGAAGGTTCAGATTAAATCTAGTCCTCGTGTGTGCTTTGGTTTCTTGTCACTCCAGGCAAGATTTCTCTATGTGTTGGCCTCAGTTTTCTCATCTGTTAAATGGGAATCATAGTAGCAACTCTTTGCAAGCAAGGCCCGAAGACAGGAGGGTGGGCATGAAAGCACTTTGATGCTTATGGAGAACAGATGTGGGACTGTTGTATAAGAAGAAGTGATGGGGGCGGGGAGTGCGGAAGGGAGAGGGAGGGCCCGAGAAGGAAGCATCAAACTCCACTCAGCGTGTCTACTTGCCTTCCCGGAAGCACAATAGAACAGACAAGGGCATCTGACAGAGCCTGCCAGGAAGGAGGCAGCCTTTGACCTGGGAAGGAAATAGTGAACTTTGATTTTACGCATGTTCTAGCCCAGTCCTGGGCTGCCCTGGAATACAGATAATTCACTACAGGGGAAGCGCGGGAGGACCAAGCTCAGAAATGATACAGTTGCGGGGAGCAGAAGTGGGATAAAAATTATTCAAACATTTAAAGCCAAATTTGCTCAGAGGATATGTGCCAAGAGCAGTGGGAAATAAAGCTGCTAGGATCTGGGAAGGCTCCTCGGAGGAGGTGACTTGTGGGCTGGCCCCAGGTATTCCAGGAGGGACACGGAGAGAACACCCCATGCGGGGGACAGCACAGGCAAAGGCAGGGCTTCAGGGACAGGGGGCACCCAGCCGTTTTTCTCCTGGATCCATCTCGGCGGCCAGATGGTCCATCTGACTTCCTAACTTCTGCTTCCTGAGGGTGTGTGTGGCTCCCCCGAGGGTCCCACCCCGTGGGTCTACACCTGGGAGTCCTTCCAGTCGTGGGTGCCCCGGGGAAATGAGTCCCAGTGCTTTCTCCCAGCATCCCAGCCCCTGTGGGAGGCCTGCTGAGCTGGGCTCCGCTCCAGGCTGTTCTCCGAGAGGCTTGCCTGTTTACCACTTCGCTGCAGAGCAGATAAATGGCGCGGAGGCCACATTTTTCTCCCCCAGCAGCGGGGAAAATGAATCTCACCAAGTGTTGCCGACACCATCCTACCAGGTTCCACATCCATCTTGGACCGGGGCTGCTGACAGAGCACTGGCCTATCCCTCAGCCCCGCTCTAGGGCCCAGGGGAGAGCGAGAGACAAGAGGAACATTCCTCCTTCTCTCCCGCTCTGCTGGAGGCCCGCCCTGGGCCTCCGAAGACAGAGAGAGGATGAGGTTGTGGTCAGGGGAGAGGAGATATGAGGCCCTGCATTCGGGCCTGGTAGCCTTACCCCAATCTTAAAGTTTGACACAGGGCAGTCATTTCACGGAAACGCCAAAGGTCAGGTCCGCCTGGGGATGGGGCAGCCGGGAAGAAGGAACAGTGGTCTGGAGACCCAGATCCGAATCCGGCTCCTTCCGGACTCGAATCAGTGAAATTCTAGGACTTGGGGCAAATCGTTGTACCGCTCTGGGTCTTGTTTTCTTCCACAACTGGAATGGATTCCTCCCAGGGCTGGTGACAGATGATGCACTGGTGATTGAAAGATCCAATATGAATGTCCCACCACTTATTGAGCACTTACTGTGTGCCTTAGACAGTATGGAAAAGATGGCTGGTCTTCACAAGAGCACTTTAGCCCTGGTTTACACTTTGGATCACTGAGATGCTGATTTGAAGGGACTTTTGAGAAGTGAATGGCAGACCCAAGACTCAAACCCAGCCCTGTCGGCTCCACAGTCTTTATTCAATGATGTGCTCATCCCAGGGTGCGGAGACACCTGGGGGCCTGGAACTTAGGGAATTTCACGGAGAAGTAAATAATGGAAAAGCGGGTGGGGGGCGGGGGTGGGGTGCCTGGGTGGCTCAGTCGGTTGAGCGTCCGACTTCGGCTCAGGTCATGATCTCACCGCTTGTGAGTTCGAGCCCCGTGTCCGGCTCTGTGCTGACAGTTCAGAGCCTGGAGGCTGCTTCTGATTCTGTGTCTCCTTTTCTCTCTGCCCCTCCCCCACTCATGCTCTGTCTCTCTCTCTCTCTCTCAAGAATAAATAAAAAAACGTTAAAAAATTTTTAAATAATGGAAAGGAGGTATTTGGGAGCCTTGAGAGAGCTCTGGGGGACAGCATTCCCTTTCCCAGACTCAAGTAACACCTAGTGCAACTTTAGGCCTCAGTGGGCCCCAGGATATAGCCCACACTCCTAGTCTCACCTGCCTCTTTGCTTGCTGAGCTCCGGTGGGTGGGGGTGAGGTAGGGGAGAAGGCTTCTGTGTTTCCAAATCCCTGGGTTCTCTCTTCTGATCTCTTTGGAGTCTGGCTTTCCTCCCTTGCCAGCAAGAGTTCTCCTAATGTGGTTTCCAGGAGGAAATTTTGAGCTTCTCAATGCCTTTTCTATTTGGCCATTGGACTCTGTTTCACTCCCCTCCGCACCCCTCAGGAAACCCTCCGGAAGGTAGACCTGAGGCACCCCAAGGTAGAGCCTGTTTTTATAAGAGACTGAAACACAGGTAGGGAGGGCTGAGCCTGAGGACTCGAAGGGAGGGATTCTTCCAGTCTGGTCTTTGAGCATTGCTCCTGCCATGCCTTCCTACAGGCTGTCGGTCCCAGGTGGGCCAGGAAAGGCAGGAGCCGCCCACCATGTCCCTGGGGACCAGCCAGGGCTGCCTCCCAACCTATGGGCCCCAGTGGCCGAGAAACAAAGTCGCTATACATTCATTCCCTCCCGGCCTGGAGTACAGAGTGGCCCAAACAGAACCACACACCCTCTCCGGTGCAGGGTCTCATTGGGGGGCTCACCGAGATGCAGGCCTCAGGAGGGGATTGGAACTGGGAATTGGGGGTGGGGGGGAGCCATGGTAGCAGGCCAACCAGCCAGTGAGCACCATGAGAGACAGGCCAGCAGGAGATAAGCCCCCTGCTGTTGGGCTGGGCCTTATCTCCACCCCGCAGATATACATCTCCGCCTGGCTGCCTGCTTATGGCCCACAGTGGTCCTCTGAGCTCCATGCCAGCTTGAGGAGCGGGAGCAGGATCTGTGTGGCCTGGCAAGCTGCCCCCTGGCCCGCCTTAGCTGAGATCCTGCTTCTCTGAGTCGACTGTCCCTGGCTTCAGCTCCAGGGGCCTGCTCTCCTGAAGCATTCCTACTCCTGATGAGGTCACCTGGACCAAGAGAATCGAGTTACTCCACCCCTCTGCTCCCAGCACACGCAAAAGATTCAGTTCATACCTCCTAGTATTAGAATGGCTCCAAGGAATATCAGTAGAGAGTCCGTCCTGAAAAATATTTCAAATGTAGCTATTCTGACGCCAGCCTGGATTCAGATCTCTTTTGGGCTCTCAGATGAATTGACTGAACTCCCCCTTCAGGACATCTTCCTTTTAGGGACTGCAAGCCTCCCCTCCAAATTGTGCAGGTACCCCAGAGAGGTGGTTTAACCTAAGAGGGAAGTCCCACATCTGAACACCAAGCTGGGAAAAAAAAAAATTGGGAGTATCATAGGGAGGATCAGATCAGGTGTCACATCACTTTAGAAAATTCATCTTTCCCTGGAAGATGATAAAATAATAGCTGGCATTTACTCAGGTGAGCTGTAGGCTGGACATTTTCTGTTATTCACATGCAGGAACTTATTTTATCCTTACGAGCACCCAATGAGGTTAAGTGCTATTTTACCCCCATTTCATAGACAAGGAACTGAGCTCAGGGAGGCATCAATTCGGTTGCCTTCTGCGGCAAAGGCAGACTGGCCAGCATGGCCCCCAAGTCTCCTTGGGCGCCCTTCCCCTCCAGCCAGCCTCAGCGGGGCTCCCTCCATCCACTGGAGAGGTGTTAATCTCTGCGGATCGCTGTCCCCTTTCCCACAGAGGTTTTCCGGGACCAAGAACGTCAGCGCAGAGAACCAGGGCGCACCCTCCCCACCCCATGAGGGCTTCTGGTCCCAGGTTCTACCTCACTAGGCACGAGTCCAAAATAAATCATTTCATTAGAGTTAATAACATGGTCCCTTTAACTGCAAAGTGTTTCCAAATAGAGGGCCCTCCAGTCTGCTTTAATGAACAGATAAGAATCTTTGTAATTAACTCAGTGATGGCTTGCATGTAAATGGAAATTCCTCTGAGTGCCTGAGACTATTTATTTATTGTTTTAAGTGTGGGGTAAAGATGTTCCTGACCGCCCCTCCCTCAGACAAGCTGCTCTACAGTCGACCAACCCCCCCCCCCCACCCCAAGGGTACTTCCACAGAGGGGCAACAACACCCCTTCGCAGAGACCCCTTGGGGACAACTGGAGCCCAGAGTGTGCCACCTGTCTTCATTCCAACCCCTCTTCATGAGGCCCCTGCAGACCTTCTCTCAAACTCTGGGCCTTCCTGCCTGGGGGCGGGGAGGGCCTGGAGGGTTCTGCCCCCTCAAGTGCTCAAACATTGTCTCAGTTGGTTAAGCTTCCGACTTCGGCTCAGGCCATGATCTCCCTGTGTCTGTGAGTTCAAGCCCCGCATCCGGCTCTGTGCTGACAGCTCAGAGCCTGGAAACTGTTTCAGATTCTGGGTCTCCCTCTCTCTCTGCCCCTCCCCTGCTTGCGCTCTGTCTCTGTCTCTCAAAAATGAACAAACATTAAAAAAAATAGTGAAAAAAACATTGGCTGCCTCTGCTTATTACTGCTCTGGGGCTATAGTGTGCATGCGCCCTGTGTGTGCATGTGTGCATGTGTTTATTGTGTGTGCATGCGTGTTGGGGGGCAGCGAGTTCAGCAGGTGTGTGGATGCGCAGCGGTGCTCAGAGAGCATGTGTTTATGTGTGCTCTGCACGCGCGTCGGGAGCGTGTGTACGCGTGATCTGCTTGCCCCGCACCACCCACCAGAGCCTGGCTCCTCATCTTTTGACAAAGGCAGTTCTCTAATCACTGGATGCTTCTGGCGCTTTGTTGTGTCTGTTCCCGGAGCCTGGTTTGCTGGGGTGGAGGGGTCGCCTCGTGACTCTGGCGTCTCTGGAGGTTTCCTTGGCTGAGCTGCAGCGGCTGGAGTGGTCTACGCTCTCCCTCCTCCCCTCTTCCCTCCCTGGAGGAAGTGGTCCCCGGCCCAAGGGCCAACCACAGCCTAGCTCCCCTCCTCTGGGCCCACCCCTTCCCTGGGTAGAGAGTCTTCCCACCAAGGGACTGGGATCTGGACCAGAGCACCCCGGAAGAGAGGGGCAGAGGCAGGACCCCGTGGGCAAAAGTGTGAGAGGGAGGAGGGCCTGAAACAGCGTTCTAGCTCAGTCAGCACTGATGAAGTGCATCCCTGGGGTGGGCTCCACTCTGTATTGTGCAGGTGGTTGTGGGGAGTAAATAATAAGGAGGGCGGGGGGGGGTGCCTAGGTGACCCTTCGCTTGCCTCCTTCCACTGGCTGTGGCTTTCTCCCGCCCCCCTCCCGGATAGGTCTGTAGGTTGGAGGCCACTTTCAGGGCAAGTGCTGGGTGGCAGGGCGCAGAGATCCGTGCCTGGCCCTGCTGTGCTTGCCATCAGTTCTCTTGGCTGACAGGGCCACTCCAGGAGGGAGTGGGAGAGCTATGGAGAGCAGCCGCAGTACCCCTGCCTGAGGTCCCCTCCTACTGCCCAGGGAGGGGCTGCCTGGCACAGTGATCCCTGTGCTCGAATTGATGTATATGTGTCTGCACACGGGGCACCACGGGGCTCCTGATGGGAGGGCCCAGAGGGTCAGTCCGGGGAGGGCCCTCTGATGCCATCCAGTCCAGATCCCTTGGGTCAGAGGAGGGGGCCAGAGGAGGGCCCGAGATTCATGCCAGGGCCCGTTGCGAATGGGGATGCCCAGGGGGCTGGAATCCAAGCCTGTTGGCCCCCATCCAGGCCTCCCCACTATGCGCCAGTCTCCTTTTCCTCCCCTGAGGGTGTAAAGGGTTGGGGCCCTCTCCCCCGCCTCTCCCAGGCCAGGACAGTGGCTCTCTCCCCAGCAGCCCAGGGCTTCTCCAGGGTCACTGAGGGAGGGTCACATCCTGCCTCCCCATACCCACTCTTCTTGGTCAGGACCCCGCAGGACTCCATCCCTTTCCTCCAGGAGAAATCCATCCCATCTCCCAAACCTCTGAGTGCTGGGTCCCGACTTCCCAGTCCCCAGCCATCTGGTAGACCCTTCCTCACAACTCCCCTCAGCGCCACTGACACTCCCCTCTGCCTTCCTGGATGAGCTGTCTGCTTTCCACGTCCACTTCATCCCCTCTGCTCTGTGGGCTCAGTGCTTATATCTCTCTGAATGCATGATGTCCTTTCTTCAGGGTGCGACCTGTTGCCCTGATCAGACTGGGCGTTTGTCACAGGCAGGTGGCTTCCCGCCCCCCCCCCCCCCACCCCAAGACCGGGAGCTCCCGTGGAACAGATTCTGGTCTCTGCCATCAGATTGGGAGCTTCTTGTGGGCAGGGGACCCTTCACGCTCTGTCTCAGCCCTGAGACCCACTGCCTGTCTGGCGCACACAGGGATAGTTACCATTCCCACCCCCCTTTGCTCCTTCACCATGCTCTTCCCACCCCAACACGGCCAATCCAAACCCGTGCTGGCATCGGGTAGAGGCTGGCAGAGCTTTGAGGACCACTGAGGCCCATTACTCTCCCTTCTACCCCACAGCAGCTATCTCTATAAGGGGGTAGAGGTGGGGGGAGGTGTGGCCTGGCAGGGCTGGGTGGTGCCCAGGGATTCCCACCTGAAGACACACAAAGCGTCAAGACTGAAGGGACTGGAGGGACCATCTGACCTCTGGATTCTAGCTGAGGGTCCTGGCTTGTTCCACACATGGCCATGCCAGACTCATGGCTGAGAACTTGCACCAAGCCCTTGGATTCCCAGCCTGGCTGTTCTTTCGCCCTCATCAGAACGATCCTCTGAAGTCCAGATGCCCGCTGAGGAGGGCGGCCCGGGGCAGCGGAAAGACCTGGAACTCGGAACCATGCAATCCGGGTTTGCATCTGGATTCTGCTGTTTATCCGTTATGTGCCACGAGGCAAGTCATAGAATGCTCTCAGCAGGCGAGTACTGTCCCTCTGACGATGGCAGAGAGGTCATAGTGTTCATAATGTTCCATCTGTCCCCAGACACTTTTCATGATCTATCCATACCTTGAACGGTGGCCCCACAGGCTGCCCCCATCCCAGCCCATCAAATCTTTAGAGACCCCCTTCTTAACCTCCCCCAAATCTCTGCAACCTCTTTCCCCTTCAGTTGCCAATGGTGCTTAAGGAGGTAGCAAAAGGAGGATAGATTTGTAGCTGCCCGCCTGGTCACCTCTGAGCTGGAGACCACTGGCAAGTTACCTGCCCTCTCTGTGTTATGGTCTCTTGGAAATGGGAGTAGTAATTCCTACCTCTCTAGACTCTTTGCAGTGATACAAGTGTTGAAACAGTTGGGGCCTTGTGAGGGAGGTCAGTGGACATGGCCTAGCAGTAGTGATTTCCATGTTTGTACAAAAGGGGAAACGAGGGCCCAGAGCTGGTGATACACTGGCTGAAGGCCACACAGCAAATGCACTGTCAGACCCAGGAGTCCTTGCCAACCTGTCTTGGGAAGAATCATCCTTTCAGTTGAGAGTTTCCTTTCTCCGGCCCATGCATTGTATTTTCAGCCTTCTCAGCGGGCTCCATGGCTTCTCTCTCTTCTCCTGAAGCCTTCTCTCAGGGGGAACGTAGTGCCTGGCACATAGTAGGTGCCTGTCAATATTTGTTGAAGGCAGGCACGGAGACACACGCAGGGCTGGTGGGGGTGGGGAGCTAGCGGTGTGGGGTGGGGCAAGGAGCTGAGCACCAGGGTGGGGACAGGCTCGAGGTGGCTTCTCTGTACCTCTGGCTCTGCCTTTGCCAGGCCTGGCTGTCTGGGAAATCTCATTTCCCTCGCAAGCTGATTCATGGGCCCGGTGTCTCAGTGCTCCCCGAGCAGCTCTCTGTCAATAACTATTCTTTACAAGGTCCCTCGATTCATTTTTGGGGTTGAAGACAAATTTTTAAAGAGAAGTTCGGTGCCAGGGCCATTCCAGAGGGGCTGTTAACTTAATGTCCTGTCTCGTTCCCTCCAAGCCTGCTCCCTCTTGAACTGCACGAGGGTCAGGGCTCGCTGTTTCTAGCAATTGCTTCTGAGTTCTCGCATCCGGACAGGGGGGTGAGGGATGAACAGAAAGGGACACAAATTATAGGACAGAGCGGGAGGCAGGCCGCTGGCTCCGTTATTAAGTTTGCTGTGTGACTTTTGGCCAACGGCTCCCCTTCTCTGGGTCCTGGTTTCCCTGTCTGTGAAAGCCTGGATGCTGATAGAGACACCTCTGTGGAAGCTTCCACCTTGTTTTCTGGGGCAGCCTGGTCTCTGGGGTTCATTAGGGAAGGAGGTCTTGGTGGCAAGCAGTGGCTTGTGTCTCCTTCCCCTCATCCCCGGGTAGGATGACGCAGTTGACAATTTCGCAGCTGGGTGCCCCTGTAGGCACCTAGTCAGAGACTGTCTGAACCTCTAGTCTGAGCCTGACTCCCCAGTCCATGCTGAACCCACCGCACTGCCTCTGGCCTCCACAACTTTGCATATGTTTGTTGTGTTCCCCCTACCACTTGGGACTCATATTCCAGAAGCATGCGCATAGAGAGACAAAGAAAACATGCGCAAAGACACGGCAGCAAAAGAAAGTACAGGGTATTGAGTAGGCGGCGTCTGGGCCTTTATACCCGCTCCCTTCCCTTCCTGGAATGCCCTTGGCCCCATCCTCAGCAAACTCAGTTTGAGAATGTCTCCTCCCCCCTCCCCTGCGTCCCACCAACCCAGGGTAAAGCTATCGTAGCATCAATCATTCCAGATAACCGTGGTCAGTTGACGCGTCCATCTTCCCAGCGGGGCTGGGGCTCCTTGGGGGACAGGCCCATGATCTTGCCCCCACGCTCCCAGGGAGGGCCCAGTGCACGGCAGGAGCTTAATGTGTTGCATAAGCAAATGGATCCTGAACATTGAGGCCTGAGAAACTCCATTTGCTGGGAACCTCTACGAGCAGGTGTGCGCTAGGAGCTTAGTCTCCTGCTGGGCATATGTGGTGTCATTTGGTCCTCACAACAACCCCAGGGCCACCATGATCTGTTGAGCAGAGGACTGAGGAAAACAGGCTTCCTTCCGTGGTGGGCAACAGCATGTTGGGCACGGGTGCCAATGCAGCCCTGGTTCTGAGCCAGGAGGGAGGTCCGGGCCTCCTCCCTGGTCCCTTCTGGAACAGATGTTGGTGGCTGTAGTCACCCGTCCAGGGTGCTGCAGCCTGGCCAGGCAGCCTCGGCTGGGCTCTTGCTCTGGCCAGGTCCCCTGTGCCCCTCCGGGCCGGGGCTGCTGCTAGTTCCTGGGAAGCAGTGCCCCAGGGCCGTCGGAGGCCATGTGCTCACCCAACAGCCCTCGCTCTCTCCTGCCTACAGCTTGGACATGGAGACCCCGCCCCAGGCTTTCCTCATCAATCCATGCAGAAGAGAGGCCTCCCTGGGAGGTGGTGACAGTGACAGTGATGGGGAGAGACCGTCTCTGGGAGGTGGACTACAGGTGGAGAGGGAATCCAGAAGCAGCTCAGGTGTGCACACCAACCTGCTCTCACCCCTTTCCTTACTCTTCTGTGCCCCCTCACTCCCCAAGCCTTTTCGTCGGAGTCGAGGCCCTGAGGCTTGCCCCACCCTCCCGAGGCAACCTTGGCATTTCCTAGGGGAGCTACCTCTCTGTAAGAGCACATTTCTGGGCCAGCAAATCCTTCACACCGGACGTGGGCACCCTCTTCGGCAAGACAGGGCCCGAAGGGATGTGGATGTTGGAAGAAGGGGCAGCCAGGTTCAGCGGGGTGTCGATCTCTGTCATTTAGTGTGTCCACAGTGCGCATGTGTGTGTGTGTGTGTGTGTGTGTGTGTGCACGCACGCACAAGGACCAGACGCAGAGCCAGCCACCATGCGCCTTCTGTTCTCCGGGAGCTGCTGCCCCGCCCCAGTCTGGTCACCCCCATTTATTTAAGAAAATCCGACACAGTGGTGGGTAGAACCCAAGAGAGAAGTGGCTGTGGGCTGGGAGGGGTAAGGGAGACGCCCGGCTCCCCGCTGCCTTTGCCCATCCCGAGGTCCTCCACAGCATCCCCTGGTGCCCCCTCCCCCTCCCACCGATTCCGTTCCCTGGGGGGATGGGTGGCTGCCCCTGCAGAGAGGGAGGAGTGGTCAGCAGAGCGACAGGGGCGGCTAAGGCGTAGTGTTGACCTTGCTGTGGGCTTAGCAGGGGGACCGTGCCTCCCGGGGACCGCTCAGACCACAGTGCTGGGGTGTGGCTTGCTCAGGGCCGGCCCAGGGCTCCTCCCCCTCTAGGCTCCGCCCACAGCCGGTGGGGATAGAGGAGGGAGTCCTGAGATCTCAGGAAGGTGCCTGGCTTGGTCCCAGACCCCTCTGTAGGGTCAGCTCCCAGGTCCTGGGAAGGGACTGGAGGGTGGGGGGCACCCGGAAGCCAGCAGATGCTACAAGTGTCTCCCCCATCCCCCACATGTTTTGTCCACAGCAAGATCCTCCGCAGGGCGGGCAGCCGCCGTCTCCCCACCCTGCAGGACAGAAATCCCTGAATATTGGTTTGAGAAAAGTCTTTGTGCAGCTTGTGACACAAGACCCCCCCAAGCTCCCCCACACAGGGGGAAGACAGGGGACGTGGGGGGGGGGCAGGGGCGGGGCACAGTGTGGGCCCACCTCACCCCAAGCTTGGCCTCCATGCCTCACTTTTGGGGCAGGGGGTTGTCTAAGATGGGAGGAGGTTTGGAAAGAGTCGAACAAGGATTGCTTTCCTCCTAGCAAGCTCCTGAGGAAGGAGCCCTCCGCCTTCGGTGGCACAATTGGGTATGGTGCTAGGTGGCGGCGGGGAAGGCCCAGCTGGGGCAGGCGGCCGCCCAGCACAGAGCAAAGCTGCAGGGGCAGGGAGTACGACATCCGCTTCGGCCCGCCTGCGTCAGTGTGAGCAGGGGTCCTGGTCGCGTCCCACACAGAGCCCACCCCCCCCCCGGAGGGAGGGGGCGGGACGGCGCCTCTACGCCATATCTTTGATTCTGCGCATGTAATTGTGCAGGTCTGGGGGCGCGGTGGGCCGCGTGGTGCCCGCCACATCCGGGCAGCCCCAACCCAGGTCCTCTTCGTCCTCCTCGTCCTCTTCGCCGGCGGGCACCGAGTCATAGGCCAGCTCCTCCGTGGGCAGCGTGGCGAAGGTGGTGAACTTGACCCGCTTGCGCTTGGAGGTGGGCGAGCTGGCGGGGTCCTCGGCCTGGTCCCGGGCCGAGCCGCCCGACGAGCCGTCGCCCCGCCCGTGCACCTGGCTCTGCACGCTGGTCTGTGAGCTGCCGCTGCTGTGGTGGTCGCCGTGGCAGCAGGCGGGCACGGTCTCCAGCGGGTTGCCCGCGGGCGGCGACAGCTCCGCCTGCCCCCGCAGCGGCTGCCCGTTGCCCAGGAACACCCAGTGGTGAGAGTGGTCCATGCTGGTCTGGCCCTCGGGCGGGATGCGCTTGTGCCGGTAGCGCAGCACGAAGACGATGCAGTTGATGAGGAAGACGAGGATGGCGAGGCAGAAGACGCCCAGCAGCGCGTACATGCCGATCTCCAGGTCCGTGAGCCCGCGCGGCATCTGCAGGAAGCCGGTGGGCAGCGGCAGGAAGTCTTCTGTGGGCGGCACCGCGGGGCTGGCGGTGCCCGGGCCCGGGGCCTCGGCTGGGGGCAGCGCGGTGCCCGGTGGGCCGGCTCCCCGGGCCTCGTCCTCGCCCCCGCCGGGGCCCGGCTGGCTGGGCCCGGGGTAGTCGTACGTGGGGTCCTCCTCGTCCCGCCCAAAGTGCACCCGCAGGCCCACGGGGGTCGTGGCCAGCACACTCTTGCGCTTGGTTTTCTGGCAGCTCTCAGCGATGGTGAGCTCTGCACGAAGCAGTTCCCCCGCCCCCTCGGCCTGGGCCACCACCAGCGGGAAGGCCCGGTCCTGGGTCACCGTGGCCACCCGCTCATCCAGGCTGTTCACCAGCAGCCCGTAGTCCCGGGGGCTGTACAGGGAGAGTGGGGCTGTGGTGCCATCGCTGTAGGAGAGCCAGAGGCTCAGGAGGGCTTCCTGGAAGAGGAGGAGGAGGAGGAGAAGGGACAGGAGTCAGAGAGCTAGTCCTGGCTGGCTTCACTGGGAGATACCGAGCAGATGCTGAGCTCTATGAGGACAGGGACTGGGGTACTCTGCCTCTCTGCTGTAACTCCCAGCACTGGAACTGTGCTTAGGGAGAATTGTTGGAGGAGCAGGAAGTCTTCCTCTGGAGGTTGTGGGGAGCGTCAGGGGCTCAATATGGCCTCATATGGCCCTGAGAATTTCCTCGCCCACTTTATCCTTCGCCCCTCGATGGGCTGAACGTATACTCTGCCTTGGGTCTACCTCAAGTCCCTTTTGCTGCAGGAGCAACCCCATATCTCCACGCCTGACCTTGGGATCATCCCCATGAGACACGTGGACATTGAGAACACACACCCCACCCCACCTTTGTCCTCCATTAAAACATTCTGAGCACTGCCCCTCCTGCAGATGAGGAAGCAGGGCCCAGGGAGAAGGGATTGGCCTGGGGTCATGGAGCGGGTTAGGGGCAGGGGACCCTTGGCCCGGTGCTCAACACCAGCCTTCTGGCTCCCTGTGCTCCTGCCTGTCACCTTTGTACCTCTGTCCTGTAGCCTACGCCCCGGTGGATCTGTCGGGGGGGGGGGGGTGGCTGTAACTGGGGCTCCAGAGATGGCTGAGGGTAATTCCTGGGGGTGGAGGCACAGGTGACGGGGGTTCTCTGAGAATCTGGGAAGGGGAACCCTCAGCAGGAGCATCTCTGGTGGCAGATGCAAGAAGCGGGACCTTGGCCAGACTCCCGGTGCAGATGGCAGGGGAATGGGGTGGGTCGGGTGTGTAGGGCACAAAGGGCAGACAGATCTTCCATTCGAGCCCTAACTTGGGGACTCATGGCCCCAGGGAAAACTGGAGTTTCCTTCTTCCTTCCACACCCCAAGCCCCCAGAATGGCCGGCTGGGCATCCAGTTACCTGCTTGAGGAAGCTGAGGGTCTGCTGGGCGGCCGTGGTGGCCAGGATGGTGTGGCTGCTCCCCGGGCTGGGCCGCAGGGAGAGGGCGAGGCTGGCCACCACCTGGGCCTGCAGCTGTGTGATGCTGACCTTTTCCTCCGTCACTGTTAGCAGCGTCTCCCCAAGCACAGACTCCGTCAGTGGGGACACCACCTGAGGCAGAGTGGGGCAGGGATGGGCGAAGGCCAGGAGAGCACCCCCCCAATTCCCAGCCTGGGAAGAAAAGCCAGTGCTGCAAGAGAGGCCCACCCCTGGGGGTAGGCTGGGGGGGCAAGACTCTTGGGCTCTGCCTTAGGGCTGCAACAGGAAACCAGGGTCCAGAGGCCAGGTGAGGGTCAGGGGCTTGCCAGAGCCAGGCAGGAACATGGATGAGACAGGTGGGCAGATTTTAAGGTCAACAACAGCCCCCCCACAGCGATAAATAGCCATTGATGTTTGGCCTCGATGTCAGAGAGACAAAGGGGTAAGGTAGGGACCTTGGCAGATAGAACTCACGCTCATGTCAAGGAGGTACTGACCAGTACCGACCAGCTGATGATTGCCAGGTGGGAATGCGGGCCTGGTATTTTGTAAAACCAGAAATCTAGATTTTGAAAAATGAGAAACCTCCCAAGATTTCAACACTGGATCCACTGCTTTACAGATAAATCACGTCTGTGGGCAGATCCTAGCCCAGGGGCCATTATTCACAACCTCTTAGATGGATGGTTTCTGCCCAGGCACCCCGCTGTAGGAGGGTCAGAGTTGAATTCCTAAGGTCCCCGAATTCCCCTTCCTGGGCCCTCTCCTCTGCCGCCTCTCCGCATCCACACCTGCTCTCAGGGAACACGCCGAGCAATCTACACGGGTGGGTAAAGGTTGATAGGGCTTGCAGGGAGAGCTTTCACCAAGGGGGCAGTGAAGGAGCTCACTTCTGGTGGTGGGGGGGGGCAGGGGCGGGGTGAGGGGAAGAGAGTGTGTTTTGGGGGCCGGCTGGGGTGGACCCCAGAGGCCCTAGAGATCCCGTCCCGGGAACGTCTGTGTTCTCTGCCCGCAGATCCACAGAGCTGCTGGCCTTGGCCTTGTGCCTACCTTGAAGGGCGTGGTGCCTGGCTCCAGGCCCGCCAGCGTGCTGCTGTCCACCATGCGTGCCACGCGGGGGTCGCCCACCCGCATAAAGTCGCTGACCAGGTCGGTGACCTCCACCAGCCAGTCTGGGCCCAGCATGGTGACCACCTGGTCGGTGCCCTCGGACGATGTCGTGTGGAACTGGGTGAACACCTGCAGAGTGGCATGCTGGTACTGCAGGGTGCAGCCGCGGCTGGCGCTCTGCCTACGCTCCTCTTCCTCCTCATCTTCGTCCTCGCTCTCCCGGGCCGACCTGGGGGGGCGGGGCACATGGGGGTCACTCCTCACCCTTGCACTGTGGGTGGGAGCCGTGCAAAGGGGCAAGCCCCCTCCCTGCCCCGTTCTTTCTGTCTCTGACAAGATTGGAGCCCGGAGTCCCCAGCCTTTCCTCTCCTAGAAAGGCACCTCCTTGACTCTCCCTTGTGCCTCCCGGCCTCTGCTGGGCACGCCCGGGAGAAGCTGATGTCAAATCCTGACAAGTGCCGTCTCTCTCTCTCTCTCAGCGCCAGGCATGCACCTGGCCCTGTTCTCAGCTCTAAACTGGAGCGAAGGCAGCCCTTGTTACAGACTGCCAGAATGCTCGGCCA
Organism: Leopardus geoffroyi; assembly: GCF_018350155.1. Taxonomy (NCBI): domain Eukaryota; kingdom Metazoa; phylum Chordata; class Mammalia; order Carnivora; family Felidae; genus Leopardus; species Leopardus geoffroyi. Next base: position 22,225,932 of record NC_059330.1, on the reverse strand, counting down.
GATTGTATCCTTACAGCCGTGCGGCAAGCAGATGAACTCGGAGGTTTAGCTGGTGTGATTTCGATTTCTAAGCAGCCTGTGGAATGTGTGGCCTGGTTCCCCTTGCTGCTCGTCCTGAAACTTGAGAGCAGAGAGGTGAGCCGAGGGAGGCGCCAGTAAGCCAAAGGGCGCCAGGACTTGAGGATTTGGGAAGTTCAGCCTATCCAGATTGCCCAAGAGGCTAAAACCAGGAGATTTCACTGTCAGGGAAGCGTGCTCTGGAGAGAGAGCAGAGGGCGTGGCTCGTGCTTTGCTACTGCTCTGGACGCATCCAGCAACCAGAATATCCCTTCACACAGGTCTCTTGTGCCCGTGTTAATGAATCCTCACAACCATTCTATGAGGTAAGTGTTAACGTGCCCGTTTTGTGGACGAAGAAACGGGGGCACAGAGAGGTTATGTAAGTAGTCCAAGGTGGCCCAGCTAGTAAACAGCAGTCAGGATTTAAACCCAGCCTGTCTGGCTGCAGAGTTCACTCCCCCGTCATGACTCAAAGCAGCACCTAGTGTGGGGGGGGTGGGGGGGACAGGGCAGGGGCTGGTTCCCCTGCAGAAGGCCCCCTCCCAGACCTACTGGGTCAGAATCTGCATTTGAACAGGCCCTCAGGGGATTCATGTGCACATTCAAATTTGAGAGGCTCCCATCCACGATCCACCGGGCCTTGCTTTTCCCAATCTCTACAGAACTGAGCTGAGCCCAGCTCTCCCTTGGCTGCCGGCTTCTCCCCCAGCCCCTCCCCTCCCCTCTTAGCTGCCTGCCACTCTTTCTCTCTCAGCCCTGCTGGCTTTCCTCTCCAGCAGCAATGAGGGATGAGTGGAGGACGTGCCCCAGAGAGGCATACCCAGAGTCACCTCTTCTAGGAAGCCTGCTTGGACTTCTCCTGGAGGAAGAGGTGGCTGTCTCCTTTAGTGCCACTCGATTCCCTGAGCACAGGGCTTCCCGTGTCTACCATGTTCGTGGCGTGGCCGGGTCAGGCACTGGCCACACCCACCCCATGTCTCAAGCACCCATCAGTGCCTGGCACACAGGAAGCTGCTCAATAAAAGTTTGCTGATTGCATCACCGACCTGCAGACTGTATACACCTGGGGTCTTACACACATGCGTGGATCAGACTATGTGCCAGGGCTGTGTCCACCTGTGAGTATCCCGAGTGTCCACTGTGTGTGGAGGGGCTGTACCTCCGGTCGGGGAGGATAGGTACCCTCCAGCCCTTCACTTGGCTGAGGCGTGCGTCCGAGAGTTCGATGTGCAGGGGCAGCTTGGGGACCCAGACTGTCATTTCCAGGGGGGCGTTGAGGATGTCATAGCGGAAGGTGACCCTGGCGTTCATGGACCCGCGAGACTCCTTTCCACTCACAAACACGTAGTCACAGCTGCTGGATACCTGGGGAGGGGGAGGGAGGTTGGTTGGCCTGTCTTGCCCTACAGGGGGCATCCTGTGGGCTGGAGGGGAGGTGACGAATTTATTTCCTCCGGGGGGAAACGTCAGCCTCTGGTGTCCCTGTTCCCACTGTTTCTCCACCGAGCATCATCTCTCAGTGGCTCCTACGGGAGGGTTTTGCTCCCTGGCAAGGAGCCAGCGTGCCCGTGATTTTACACAGACCACCCCTCAGAGGAGCCTTCCGGCGGACACACCCCCCCACCCCGCCCCCGGGGGCTGGCTCCCCTCCCCCGCATGACTGCCTGCGCTCTGGTGCAGGTGTCACTTGGTGGGACCCTCCACAGTGCAGAGGGGGCAGGGAGCCTGTCCTGAGCCCACGACTGCTCCACGGTCCATCTGGCCCTGTGGCCCCAGGAAAATGAGCCGCTGGTTAATTTCAGGCGCGGGGACTGCTCTAGCCCTGGGGTGGAGGTGGGGGATGGGGAGAGGAAAAATCAGGACAGACAGGTGGATGGTTGCCACCGGTGGGTGCAGCTCTTACGGATGCATGCCCACCAGGACACCGACTTATACTCCTAGAGGTTCGCTGGGTGGGCACATGCCTGCTGAACACATCCTGGTGGACACCTGTGCCCACTCGCTGACACCTGTGCCGGTACTTCAGGGCAGATGTAGGTGGGTGTGCACGTCAAGTGTGCCCAGTATGTACCCGGCACACGCAGCAGTGAATCTTGTGTGCAACGCATTTAAGTGTTCCTGCCGCTACAGGCCCCTGGGTGCCCACCCTCACGTGTGAGGAGGGTCTAATCATGCGTCTTGCGGGCGTAGGACACTCTGGAGGCTCTGGTGGGGGCGGGGAGGGGGCCGGGGCTGTGGTTCATCTGTGATGAGCCCCTGGCTCGTCCCAAACTCTTGCCAGCTCCCTTAAGCATCTCAGATGGGGGGTGGTGGGACGTGGGACAGCAGCCCTGCCAGAAATGTTCATTTCCCACTTCAGAAGGCTGGCAAAGTCCATTCAGAGTGTTGGCCAACTCCATAAAGAACCTGAGTGTATTTCATTGAGAACGGAAACAGATTCCACTTAGCATCTTTGCGAATTCCCCTTTGGTATCTAAGCCGTCAAGACTTTGTTCTGGTCCATTCTGCGGCCGGGGTCGGGGAGCGTGGGGCGGGGGGCAGGGGCAGGTGCTGGGTGACAGCCTTTGAGAGCAGGTCTATTTCTTCCTGACTCAGCCTGCCAGCACCGGGAAGCCCCAAGGGCCTGGGCAAGGCTTTTGCTCTGCAGGGGATGGGGCTGTGGTACCCAGCCATCTGCTCTGGCTGACTTTGAAGGGGGCATTCTTCCTGGGTGGGAATGGGTGAAGTGAGGCTCCAGCTCCCCAGACCTGGAGGGATCTGGGGCAGAATGTGGGGAGAGAGAGCGAGCGCACTCCAGGCTAGCCCCAGTTAGCCAGAGGGAGAAGGACACCCACGGCCCACTCCTCCCGTTCTCCTTCACGCTGAGCTATTTACAGACACAGGGAACAGATTCTGTTGTCTGATCATCTGATTTTGGCACCTGCTGGAGGCTGGCCCAACAAACAGCTCACCCACCACACAGATACCGGGGCTGCACCCTTGTGCATCATGGCCTGTGACCACCGTCCAAAACCAGGGGCGGGGGCAAATCTGGAGGCCTTCTTGGGGAGGTGGCAAATTGGGACATGTGAGTCAGACCGATGTCCTGTTTGCTGGGTTGTGAGGACCGGGGGCCCAGAGTGGGTCTCTGGGGAGGAGCTCTAGCGGGGGGCGGGGGGGCTTCAGGAGTTGGAGGACTTGGGGGTGTGTGCCTTGAGAGAGTCCTTCCTTACCCGACCTTCACCCCTGGACTAACTCGTATGTTTCTGGGGCTTCCTCCCAGAGCTGAAGCTTCTCCATTCGGTCACCAGCATCTGGGTTCAGGGCGTGTCCCTGAGGGGTAGGCTCCCTCCCTACCCCCGCTGCCTTCCCTGATGGCTGTCATGGGCAAGGGCTCAATAATCACTTGCTGGATTGGATTGAGCTCAGGCTGTCGACACTGTCTTCTCCCCTCTGCCTGCCAAATGGCCTCTTTCAAATTCCTGCAGGAAGCCCTCTAGGATAGCAGTACCCAGGGCTTTTCCTCACCCCCCTCAGGCTAGATGTGGGATGCGAAGCTATTCTCCCCCACCCCCATTTCTCCTCCACTTGCCTACCAAGGGGAGCTGCCTGGGATGTGAATCCCCACTGGCTTGGGGCTCCGCTCCCCCTGAAGGTCTGAGGCCTCTTTCCCTGTGTGTGGGGGGCCCATCTCCAGGACGCCCACCTTGATGATGTCCTCATTGTCAGACTCGCATTCCACCAGGGCAGAGACATCTAGGACAAGTCCAGTCACCTCGATGGCGATGACCTTGACAGGGATGGCCACCGTCCTGCCCGTCAGGATAGCCGTGTTGATGATCTCTGTGTCCTGCAGGGAGGGTGGGGCCCTGATGAGCTGGGGTGCTTATGGTGGTCATCTGCTCTCCCACGACAGGCCAGCCAAGGCCCAGGCTCCTGGAGCCCCCGCTCCTCAGATGCGCGTCCTTCTCCTGGGGACACCAGCACGCATGTGCGGAGAGGGGCCTCCGCCCAGTCTCACTTGCCTTCTCAGGTGCTGTGCTCACCTGGCCTCCTGCCACAGCCTTCAGGAGGCCACTGTGCCACCAGGAGACAACCCTTCGCCAGTCCCCCACCATCTTCTCTCAACATCTGACATGCTTCTCAGCGTCACATCCAACACATTTGCCGACCATTCCAGGTGCCCTCAGGCTGGCCCAGTGACTCCAGCCATGGCACCCCCAAGTTCACTGCTCCTTAGAACAAACTACTCACGTTCCCATCACCGCACCTTTGCCCACACGATCCTCAGCCTCGAGCACCCTCCTCATCTCTGGTTATATAAGCCCTTCCTTCCAGGTTCAACTGCATGGCTGCCTCCTCCAGGAAGCCTCTCCTGAGTGCCCTCTCCATGGGTGACTTCTCCTACCTCTGTCCCCGTGAGCCTCTGCTGTCCTACTGCAGCACCAGGCACAGAGCACCGCCTGCCTCCAGTGAGCGCGCACACACACGCGCACACCTTTACTCACAGGCACGCACTCGGCCGCAGGCTCACACGGACATGCATTGATCTATACGCACGCTCAGCTGTGCACGTGCCTGTCACACACACGCGCCCGTGACAGACGTATGCATCCACTGGCCCAGTCACCTGCCCCGCTCACCATGGCTAGGGGCAGGATGGCTTGTACATCCCGCTGGATGACCGTCAACTCGGTGACCGCCCGCTCCAGGTCAGGCAGGGGGCTGCGGCCGCGGTAGTCAATGTGCCACATGATCCTCCTCTTGACCGACTGGCTGGTAAAGTTCTCCATCTCAAAGTCCAGCTGCAGGATCTCCAGGGGCCCCTGGCCTTCCCTGCAGGGGGGAGGAAGGAAGCAGAGCCCGGGAGGAAGAGCTGGGAGCAGCTCGGGATGAGGACCCTGATGAGGAACCCCGCCCTCCTTGGCATCCTGCCTCCTGGAGCTTTCTGAGCCTTTTCCAGCTACCTGAGGTGCCCCGACCCGGACCCCAGAGCCCCCACAATCCGAGCCCCAGCCCTTCTGTTGGTCTGGCTTCCTCCATCAAGAACTCCCCCACCCCTCCCAGGTGCTATCCTACAAAGAGGTGGGCAGAGGCACCACCTCAGCTTACCAGGGGGGCAGGGGTGTGCCCTGCGCCCAGGCCACATCCACAGTGGCTGTTGAGTGCTTTGCCCCAGTCAGCAGCTCCGAGGTCACATGCCACTGACCACTCCGTGACTTGGTGCCCAGAAGGGTCACACCCTTCTTGGCCTTCACCCTGGGACAAAGTGGGAGGGAGAAGAGCGAGAGGGTCAGCCTAGGGCCCGATGGCTGCCCACCTGGCCACCCCTACCCCCCAGGCTGGGGCTGGGAGTAGGGGGAGCAGGTGAGTACATTACCCTGAGTCCTAGACTTCATGCTTGAGATGAACTTGGGGAATCTGGTATCATGTGGCTGAAAATGCTGACCTTCAGTGGAGGCTACAATCGCTTCTACCCCATCTCTCTGCCAAGTTTTACCAAACCTCTACTTGCATACCTTAGTGACAGGGAACTCACTACTGTGCACATCCCATTCCATTCTCAGAAAGCCCTTAAGGATTGGAAACCCCATTCCTATACTTAGTCATGGGCTCTGCTGGGGCAAGAGAGAACAATCCTCCTTCGTCTCAAATGTAACAGTTCTTCAGACAGCTGGAGGTGAGCAGATGCTCCCCGAGTCTCTCTTTTCTCCAGGCCTAAAATCTCTAGCTCCTCCAATTGTTACTTTTTGCCACAGGTTCAGGTCACCGTCCTCTGGACACTGCACACATAAGGTGTAGCGCCCTGTACTAAATACAACACTTCAGCTATGCTCTGATTCATACTGGCTAAAGCAGAATGGTGATCACCTCCCTAATTCTACATGTTTACTCCTATTAATGTAGCCCAAGATCTGTGATGACTGATTTAACTCATATTCACATTCACGTATCAATCATTGAATCAGGTCTCGTCTCTTCCAGGAAGATCTGAACTTTAAGGTGGTACACTCAGGAGAGAGGGTAATACTTAACTCAAAGAAGTCGGAGGCTAACGGCAATGTTGTGGGTCCTACGCATAGTGCCTGGGGTGGGGGGAATATTTTGGTGGGGCCTTTGCTACATTCTCAGAATCATTCAACATGGTTTAAATTCCATTCTGTTTTGTGAGGATGTGATATGGCTTAAGGTATTTCTGAATTTGTGGATTGTATCCTGCTCAGGGTACAGAAAAGGCTGGGAGTCCTGAAAATGTTTCTCTTAATTCCAAGATTGGGCAAATGTCCCGACACATGGGCACACTACTGCTCATTTCTGACTCCCAGCCAACGGGCTGCTGTCTGATCTCCATTTCTCCTCTTTGCCTTTGGTCTCCTCATCTGCAAAATGGGTACACCGTTTTAAGTCACACCAGCTAAGGCCTAAGGGCCCTTCCAACCCCATTCTATGATTCTTGATACCTATGCTTGTGAAAAGGAACATTTCTCCTTCCCCATGTCTGTGAGCTAGGGAGGTAGGGCAGAAATTTTTGTTGTCACAGGGCAGATGAGAACACTGAGGCTCAAATAAGTAAGGTGCCTTCCTGAAGTAGCTCAAGTGAGAAATGGAAGAAGTCGGATTAGGGTGCCGGCTCACCCCTGCAAGCTGCCAGGTATGCATTTGACCTTGGGATGCGGGCGGACCCTCCCCCCACATGCCCCCTACCTGAGTGTGAAATGCTCCACGCTGGGGCTGGAGGGAGAGGAGGAGTTGGGGGCCAGGTAGAGGAGGACGCTGAGCACCTCGCCAGGCTTGAGGGGCCGATCAGGCAGGCGGATCATCAGGTTGCTGTCCAGCCTGTGCTCCTGCAGGGTCCTCCTGGGGGGCGGGCGGAACAGGCTGATGCTCCCGATGCGCAGCAGGGGGTGCTGGGTGGGGCTCTCCGCGCGGGCGCCTGCCCCGGGCCCGGCCCCCCGACGGGCGCCCCCGCAGCCCCCAGACGCGTCCGGGGCGTGGAGGGTGTAGTAGAGCTCAGCCTGCTGACTCTCCCCGGCCGCCTCGGGTTCCAGCCCATCCGGGGACTTGCGGCGGGCGGCGGGCGGCGCGGCGGGGGCTGGGGGCCCGAACCAGGCCAGGGGCAGCTCCGCCCGCACCAGGCAGGTGGCCAGGCCCCCGCTGAGGCGGCAGGAGCTCTTGACCTCCCGCGCGTCCCTGAAGGCGTGCAGGCGGACGCACGGCAGCCGCTCGGTGACGCCGAAGTCGTCCCAGTCGCGGCCAGCCACGTAGAACAACACCTGGGCCTCGGGCTGCGAGGCCGGCACGCGGGCGCGGACGATGAAGGCCCGCACCTTCCAGTTGACCGTCAGGCGCTCGGGGATGTCCAGGGTGCTGGACGGCTGCAGCAGCTCCCGGGCCACCACCTGGCTGGTGCTGAAGGGCCCCAGGGAGACGTTGAGGACGGGCAGCTCCTTGGTCTGGAACACCACGAAGGGCTCGGAGCGCTGCAGGGAGCCGTTGGCCACCGCAGGCGGCGGGGGCCGCGCGTCCCGCAGGAAGAAGGCCAGCCGCGTCCGCGACAGGCGGTAGCTGACCGGCAGCACCGGGCCGGCCTGCGGGCCGGGTGGGCTGGGGCTGGCCGGGTGCGAGCGGCCGGAGGCTGGGGACAGACAGGGGAAAGAGCCCAGAGGGGTGAGCAGAGGCTGTGCTGGCACGGCAGGGCACCCCGGCCTCCCACCCCGCAGCGGGCGTCCGCGCCAAGCGCGCCCCCCTGTGCTGCTGTGTTAACCTTCCGCTCACCGTTGCCTGGTTTCTTTTGCTGCAGCGTGCGCGTAAACCGGACACTAGCGCAAAGCCCTGTGAGGCTTTAAAGAGGGTTTATCCCCCCACATCCTCATCTGTAAAATGAGGATGAAATTGCTTTCTGCCTCCAGGTGCGGTTGCTGAAGACTTCCCGAGTAGTGTGTGCGGGTAAAGGGCCGAGAGCGGAGAGGGGGCCCCCAGAAAGCGCTTTTACCATTCCAACCTGCTCCACGCTGGCGCCACCGGCATTAGCTTATTTGATCCTCAGATGGATCCTCTGAGCTACACAGTCTACCATTTCCACGGATTCAATCGTGTTCTGTCAACAACTTCTCTTTTGAGAGCTTATTCTCACATGTTACAGGTAAAGGTGCAGAATGCTTAAGCAACTTGCCCGAGCCACATGAGCCAAAGGGGCCAGCAGTAGGCTTCCAACCCAGGGCCACCTGACTCTCAAACCCAAGCCCTTTCCTGCTCCCTCTGCCTCAGACGGTGCGGGGCCCCCAGAGATCCCTTGTCTCCCCGCCCCCCCCACGCCCTCTCCCCATGCACTATATACACAGGGAATGGGACCCCACTCTCCCAAACCCAACTCAAGCCTTGGGTCTGCCATCTCTGGTCCCCTCCCCACATCCGAGCAGGACCCTGCCCAAAGCAATTCTACCTCTTGACTCTGTGAGGTGTCCTGAGCTGCCCCCTGTCCTCCATCCCCAGAACCCTGCCTTGATCCCGCTGCTATGACAACATAACACCGCCTGACTGGGTCTCCCCTCTCCCTCTAACCACCTCCCTGGCATCCACTCCCCTCCACAGCAGCAGAGAGATTTGTTTCTCCTGGACACAAATGAGACCTTGCTGGCCCCTCACCGCCAGCTCAATTCCCGTTGGACACTGTTCTGGAATAGGAAGGACCAAGCTGTGGGGGTTTGAGGTTTGAGAAGCAGCTCTGGATCTTCTCATCGGCCCTGAGTCACTTTCCTCACCTTTAAAATCAAGTTAATAATAATAGTAATTGATAATAATAATAATAATAATACTGGTCTTAAAGGATGTTGTGCTGTCACTTGCTCTGTTTTCGAGAATCAAATAAGAAAGAACTCTATAAATTGTGCATCGCAATGCCAATGTCTGTAAGCATTTTTATAGACTCTTTCCCTTCTGCTTACAAGACAAAATCCAAACTCACTTTGGGCCTGAGTGTGGCATTCAGGGTCCTCTACTGTGGGGTTCCAGGCTCCCCTTTGCCCCAGGACTCCCCCTCCCAAACCTGCGCTGCCAGCATGACTGGACCATCTCTGCCTGTAGCATTTGCTGATTCTGCCCCACTCCCCTCTTTGCTCATGCTGTGCCTTCTGCATCAAATTCTCCCCTTTCCTAACTGCACGCATCCACATCGGAATCCTCTGAGGTCCAGCTCCAATGCCACCTCCTCCAGGAAGCCTTCCAAGGTATGACCTCAAATCCCTGGGACTCTCCTTCTCGGAGGGGACTTCACATCCTGTCTTGTATGGAAGTTAGTTATCTAGGAGGCCGTGCACTGAGCAAGCCTCTGACAAATCATGCCTGATTTACGCGGAGTGATTTGCAGAGACCTGTGTCCCAAGGAAGAGCCTTCCAAGCAACGCTATAGTGGTTCCTTGCAGTTTATGCCCATTTATTATTTTGCCACCATCAATGAAACCTTGATAGTTCTACAGACCTTCGCATCCAATTCCTCATAAAGGCAATGAACTAAAAATTCCCCGCTCTTGAGGCTCTGGTGCCTATGGCCTATTTTTTTTTTTTAATCTGTGGTTTAATTTCCTCATTCAAAAAAAGAGGCATTTGGTTTGGGGCAGGGCATAGGCCCGTGCGGCGGGCAGCGCATGCTTTAATCACCAGACTGCTCTTCCCATTCCCTGGAGAACTCTGCTCCCAGGCCACCTTCCCCACGAGATGCTCTGAACCCTGCAAGGTATGCTGGCTGGCAGTGGCGGGGCGGACAGCTAGGTCCAAGACGAGGACAGGAAGATGTCTGGAGAGATGGGAAGAGCCTTCCTGGCTGCAGTCCCTGCCCCACAGTTACCCCTGGAGTCTCTGAGATGCTGTCCTTGCCATCAGGGGGAGGCTGGTCCAAGTGACACCTGTTGGAGTCCAGGGGAACAGCCCGAGCCAGAGCTCAGAAACCAACCAAACTGCTTTGGAAGCGGCAGGAAGCAGGCAAACAAAGAATCCAGGACTCAGGTGCAAGGTTCTCCCCATGACACTCATGGGCAAGATACTTCCCTTGGTTCCCATATCTAAAATTGAGATGGTGACATCAGCCCCTCCATGAGGATGTGGAGAGTGGCTAAAAGGCCAAGGGAGAGGAGGAGGGGGGCACTGCTCCGTGTGGTGGGATGTCCAGGGCTTGTGGGCACTGGGCCGAGGCCGGGAGGGGCCACCGTGCTTGTCCCGCTGGGGTTGGGGAAGGGCAGCTGCCATAGCAGTAAGTGCTCAGCATCCGGGGTGGACAGACTGGGGACACGGAACTCATAACCACTGACCCTGCCTTGCTTACTGTCCCCAGGAGATCCCAAAGGCTGCTAAGTAAGCACTTAGTCCCCTTTGACGACACTCTCATCGTCCCCACCCCACGGTTGGCCATCTGGACCCCTTGGAGGCACAGTGGGGGCAGGAGCCACCAGATGGGCAGAAGACTCAGAGGGGCACGGGGGAGGGGCCTGGAGGCCATGTCCGCATGCACCCCTCTGCCCTCCATAGATTTTTGTGGAATGAGCGGAATTCTCAGAACCCGACGACTGGGACGCTCGGTGGGGTACAAGGGCCTCCTCCACGAGGCATCGAGAGGAGACCGGATGGCCACTGAGGGGGACGGTTCTCAGTGGCAGGCAGCAACCTTGCAGATAAAGAGTCTGGGTTTCTGAAAGGGGAAGTGACTTGTGCTAAGAAAACAGCTCGCTTTCAGAAAGGAGAGCCAGAAAAGACAGTATTAGGGTGGTGCAATTTTCGTATTTGTGTCATCGTGACACACGACACCCCCTCCAGTCACCACTGTGAGTCATTCTATCCTCTGAGGCCCTGAGGCCTCCTCTGTGGTGGAGGTGAGTGTTTTTGAGGCCCCAGCACTATAACTTCTGCTCTCCTGCCCACTTACTCTGGAGCATAAAGGAAGCTGCTTGATCTCTCTGGACCTCAGTTTCCCCAGGGAGGTGGGAGAGGCCCTGGAGGTGGTCTGGGGTGGGTAGGGGGCTGGAGGGGAGGAAGTTGAGGCCCGTGGAGCTGTCAGCAGACAGGTTTTCTGGAAGGCTATCTGGGAAGGTGTGTGTGTGCTAATGTGCGCACTGGCCTGTTATCTCAGCATAAAGCAGGGCCTGGCCTTGGGAGGAAAGAGTTGCTGGCAGGTTCCCTGAATGACAACAGTCAGGGGAGGGGAGGATCTACACAGAACTGAGGTTGGTTGGGCTCAGAGGTGGGGGAGAGGTGCTGAAGGGGTGTGGCTGGGGTGGACATGACAGCCTGGACCCCCCCCCCCCCAACACAGGGGGGCTGATCTCACGGGCTGGCGCACATCCGCCCCTCAGGCCCCACATCAGACACCCCACAGGGTTCTTCAGGCTTGGCTTTGAACCCTGGCCACTCTTTGCCCCTCACCCTCTCACTTGCTCCCCAGAGCATTGGCCTCCAGGCTCCCAACTCCTGCTCTTGTGTTTGGGCCCAGCTCAAGCTGCGCACCACCCTTTGCACTGTGTTCCTGTCAGTGGCCTTGACTCTCCCCGGAGCAGCAGCTAGGTTCCCCTCTGTGTGAACAGCTTTGGGCCTCCGGAGGCATTTGGGTGCAGCCCTGGGAGTCAGAGTACAAGCAGGGTAGGGGCAGAAAGAGAGGGAGACACAGAGTATAAAGCAGGCTCCAGGCTCTGAGCTCAGCACACAGCTCGACATGGGGCTTGAACTCACGAGCTGTGGGATCATGACCTGAGCAGAAGTTGGACACTCAACCGACTGAGCCGCCTTCTGATAGAGAGGGCTCCTCCACATCTTCTCGGGCGCATGATGGGTGTTAGGAGTTGAATTGTGACCCCCACCCCAATTCATACGTGGAAGACCTGACCTCCAGGACCTCAGAATGTGGCCGTGTTTGGAGATAGGGTCTGCAAAGAGGTGATTCGGGTAAGATGAGGTCATCAGGGTAAAACGAGGTCATCAATCCAATACGCCTGGTGTCCCAACAAGTAGGGAGATGAGGACACGGACACACAGAGTAAAGAGCACGTGAACACACAGGGAGAAGACGGCCCTTTGCAAGCCAAGGAGAGAGGCCGCAGGAGAAACCCACCCTGCTGCCACTCTGACCTTGCACTTCTGGCCTCCAGAACCAAGAAGCCAAAATCTGTTGTTTTAGCCATGCAGCCCGTGGTGCTTTGTTAGGGCCGCCCAAGCAGATGAACACATGGGGATTGGCTGTTTCTGCCCCCCAACAGCCTCAGTTTCCCCAGTCAGGAGTGGAGACACCATCCAGGGGAAGAAGCTGGGCGGGGATCATGCTGGTTTTGTGCTCAGGGATAATGATGGCGGCTGAGGCAGTCTCAGCCTCTCCCTGAGACTAGACCCAGAGTGTGACCCTTCCCAACTCAGCTGAGCCAGCTCCTTCTTCCCACAGCCCCAGAAGGCACATACAGCTCTTTACAGCTTGGTAACGAAGAATGGGGTGTCTGTGGATGCAACAGGCCTGAACTCCCATCCTCCTCGAATCTTCTCCCCCCACCCAGCTTCCCTGGGCACTGAATCTGCCCAGTCCCTTGGGGAGCACCGACCTGGGCCACTTTGGGGTTATGCTCAGCTGGGATGGGGTGTGGGGGTCCCATCTTCTTTCCACGCCCGCCCCGGCTCTGCCTCCTGAAGCACTCCCCCACGCCTCTCACTAGGACCCGTGGGTGCTGCTTTGCTCTGTCCAGCTCTGGGTCCGACTGATCTGGAGCTTGGCCCTGGTCTGGGTGTAACATGCAAATTACCATCGAACTGCTTCGTTAGTCACTTCAGTGAATGCTCCCCGCAGGCAGGACGCTGGCCTGCGCGCCCCTTCACCTGTGCAGAAGTCTCCCAAGCCACCCCCAACACCAGAAGGCACCTACTTATTTATGCTTTTGCTTTTCCAACTCGATGGCGATACAGGGAGACACGGGGCCTGGACCAGCTTTGCGCAGCGCAAAGCGTGGTACTCAGGGGGTGCTTAACAAGTCTCAGTTCTACCCTCTTATGAGACACCTGCGCAGGGCCAGTGGCTGGACAGAGGCCCTCCCCCCTCCTTGTTTTTAAGTTTATAGGTTTATTTATTTTGAGAGACGGAGAGGGTATGAATGGGGGAGAGGCAGGAAGTCGGGGAGAATCTCAAGCAGGCACCAAGCTGCCAGCACAGAGCCCGATGCAGGGCTCGAACCCACAAAACTGTGAGATCATGACCTGAACTGAAATCAAGAGTCTGAAGCTCAAATGACTGAGCCACCCAGGTGCCCCACAGAGGCCCTCCCTCTTCAACTCAGTCAGGCTTTTGTGGTCTGGGAGCACAGCAGGGGCCTCTGGCCACCCCCACAAAACCTTCCCACTTTCTCCCCAGACACACAGGCCAGCCTGCCACCCCCACAAACCTACTGAAAATATAAATTAATCTACACGGAGGCTACAGCCAGGCAGGCTGGGGATGGGGGTGCCTCTGGCCATTTCCAGGCTTCTAATCAAGATCAGATGCCTCCTGCTTCTACCTCTAATTGTCCCCAAATTAAAACTAATCGCTTGCAAATCAGAAAAAAAAGATCGTCATTAGCTCTGGTGAGTTTGAGGCTGAGGGACACAGCAGGGTGTCCTAGCAGGGCCTGAGGGTGCTGGGCTGTGCTGGGAGCCGCTTGGTTACTCACCTGTGTGTGTGTGTGTGCGCGCACACACACACACACACACACACACACAGGTGCCACACCAGATGTCAATGTTTGGGGAGCCTTTGGCACTTGCTCCTGAACTTGCCTGAATGTAAGAATCAGCGGAAGCAAACAAAACAAAAGCAAACAGATTCTAGGGCTGGACCCAGGCTTAACACAATCGGAGTTTCCAGGGGAGAGACCTGATGATGTGTGTTTATCAAGCACCCCAGGCGCTGTTATCACAGAAGTTTGGAAAACATGGCGCCCAGCGGGAAAGGTTGGGAGACACTGAAGTGACTTGTATGACATAATTTGGTGATGCTGACAGTGGATGATGAAGTACCCAGAGCCTAGAACGGTGCCTGGCACATACAGGTGCCAAATCTGTGAAGAGATGAATGAATGAATGAATGGGAGCAAGAGATATGGTTGCTGTAGGTGGTGAGGATCCTGGGGTCTATGTGTCCACTATCAAGAGGCCAGGGATGGGTTTGCACAGTGACCCCCCCCCCCCAACAAGCTCAAACCTCCAGGCCCACAGCAGAGGTGTGAAACACCCCTGGCCCAGGAGAGCTGCAGGGGAGGAAGCTCCCCTCTGAGGGTGCCTGGAAGAGGGCTCTGGCCGGGAGGAGGGGTGCCCCGGTTCCAGTCCTGCTCTTCCTTGGCTAACGAGTAGCTCCCACCCGGGGCAAGCATGCCATTTCTGAGGACCCACTTCCCCATATCAGTAACACGGAGAATCAATCATCAACCCATATGCCAGGAACCACAGAGTGAGGTGCTGAAGTGGGAAAAACCTGTCTTGAGGAAGGGTTTTGGTTTTCATTTGTGGTTGTTTTCATTAGTGAGATCCAGTATTAGCAAGGGTTTTAAGAAACGGGGCATCTGCACGCCCTACTGTCGGAGGGCACTGTAGACAATTTTCTAGAACGCACTTTCAAGATACGTTTTAAAGGTTTTGGCGACGCTCATGCTCTTTGCCCCAGGAACTCCCCTTGGGGAATCTCGTCCATAGATATCGGCTCAGAGATTTATGTAAAAAGATACTCACTGCGATGTTACGTTTATAAGTAAAAAATATGAAACGCCTAAGTGTCCAAAAGCAAGACATGGTTAAATAAAAGCAAATGCTTAAGAATGGATGTGTGCAAGCATTACAGATCAAGTTTTCAAAAAAATATTTACTCAGATGGGAAAATGCTCACAAAATAGTTTGAACTAAACAAAGAAGGGTGTAAAATTGGCTCTATGGCATGATACCAATTTTACATAAAAAGATGTAGACACCGGGAGGAAATACATCAAAATGCTAATAGTGGTTATCTCTGGGGGGTGAGGATTACGGGTGATTGTTATTTTTTACTTTATGCTTTTATGTATTTTCCAGTTGTCTGCGATGAACATGTACTGCTTGTAAAATTAGAAAGAAAACAATAAATGTCATTAAAAATGAAGGAAAGTGTTTGAAGCTATTCCAAGATTTTTTTAAAAAAGGAAAATAAAAAAAAAAAGGAAGAAAAGGAAGAAAGAACCTGTGTGGTTTGGGAGCCACACAAACTCACGTTCAAATCCCAGTTTTGACACTTCCTTAGCTGTGTGACCTTAGGCAAGTTACTTAACCTCTCTGAGCCTCGATTGCCACACCTGGGAAATGAGGATAATAGAACCTATTTCATAGGGTTGCCATGACTAAATAAACAAATTGCCTGGTGTAATTCCTGGCACAGAGTCAGTGTTCGGCGTTCAGTGTTTATTCATTTATTCACTCAACACGTATTGGTTATTTCATTGTGAGAAGGAAGAAGTGCTGATCTGCTTTTCTCCAGCACTGGATGCATTGTTTAGCTCACAGCAGGCCCTCTGTCAATGTCTGTTGAGTTAAAAAGGACAAGTACAGAGATGACAGGCACATGAAGCACAGTGTCCCAAGGAGCTCGAAAGTGTCACCGAGGCTGAAAGGATTACTAGTTTTGGGGGCCCCTGGAATCCAGCTCAGGAAGATCTGCCGGTGGCCTGCTGAGTGAGCTGGGGCAGTTTCCTCCCCTCTCTGGACCTCATCAGGAAGAAGCGGACAGTCCCTGAGCTGCCTGCCACATGGGGGACGTAGGGGTGGGCAGGGGCCATGTGTGCAGGGAGTCTGGTGGGTTCTGGGCCAGGCAGGGGTCAGCCGGATAAAGGAGAGGTGACAGCTGGGCCCGTGGGCCCCAAACAATGCCATCCCATATCCCCTAAGGCAGGGCCTCTATATACTGTTAAACAGTTTGGGTCTTGCACAAAGATGCTGGGCCCAGGGAGCCAGCAGGAAATTAAACCCAGCCCCGGGCTCTGCTCACCAAGCCCAGAGCCTGGTGCAGAAATGCTTCTGCCTTTTCCCTATGTGATGCCATCCGGGCTGGTCGATATAGGTATGTCCCCACCCAAGGCTGGGGCTGTGGTGAACCACCTCTTTGAGGAGGAGCCCGGCGGAGAAATGGGTTCCTCCCTGAGGTTGGGTCCTGAGATGTCTGTCCCCAACCTGAGCCCCACTATCCCTCCCTCCCCAGCTTGGCTCTGCCTCTTCCCAAAGCGGTTCCCTCAAGGCGAGGCTGTCTCACCATGCACCTGGTGTGACAGCACTGAGGACCCCCGTGGGCCTGTAGCCCTGGCTGGGCTGAGCGGAGCAGGAGCTCCAGGGAGAGGACCCGTGGCAAGCCAAGCCTCCAGTATCCCACAGCCCCCAGGAGGCTGCAAATCCTGGGGAGGCAGCCTCCCCATGCTGTCACACCCCCTGCCACACCGGGCTGGAACAAGCCGAGGGGAGGGACCAGTAGAAGAGGCACCTGTCCACTCTGCCCAAATTGCCTGCTGCCTGCGGCACTGATGATTGGCCAGGTCGCTTCCTGCATCTACAGGAAAACTCCTGGTCCCTTAGCTGTAGCAATGGCAAGATCCCTACCCTGCATTTACAGATGAGGAAACTGAGGGTCAGGAAGGCTCCCCTCAGATTGGCTGTGCCATCAATCAGCTGTATGAGCTTGGGCAAACAGCTTAGCATCCCTCTACCTCAGTTTCCTAAAGTGTCCAAGGGGGCGATAGTCTCTCTTTCACTGGGCTGCTCTGAGAAGGAAATGCACATGTTATAAGATGACCTATAAAGTACTTCACCCACGCCTGGTGCACAGTCAGCCTCTTTATTTAAAAAATTGTTTTTAATGTTTGTTTATTTTTGAGAGAGGGAGAGACAGCGTGAGTGGGGGAAGGCAGAGAGAGAGAGGGAGACACAGAATCCGAAGCAGGCTCCAGGCTCTGAGCTGTCAGCACAGAGCCTGACACGGGGCTCGAACCCACAAGCCATGAGATCATGACCCGAGCCGAAGTCGGAGGCTCAACCGACTGAGCCACCTAGGCGCCCCAACAGTCAGCTTCTTTAAATGTCAGCTATGGTTTGGCAGTCATTGTCCCCATCATTGAAGGGAACCCACACAGCCTCCTGAGCCAGGGCCCAGAGAGCCTCCGAAACCCAGTGACTGTTCCCCCTCCTCACTATGTCCGAGCCTTCTGGTGCTTTGCACAGAGCCATGAACAAATGAACGACCGGGGTGGGGTGGGGGGGGGGACCCTGGGAGGTTGTGCGTGCTGATTCACAGCCACGCACGCCCGCACGCACGCGCACACACGCAGTCTGGGCCAGTCTCCAGCTTCCAGGCCCCCTGCTCCAGCCCTATCCCAGGCTGGCATCCTGACCTGGCCACTCTTGCTCCATGAGACCAGCGGCTGCCTGCCGCTCAGCTGTGACCGGTCATCTTTGAGAACAAGGGGAGAAATCAGATGCAGGCAGAAACAGAGGGGAGGAGGAGAGTATTGGTGAATGAGAGACAGTATCAAGCTCCGCTAACTTGGGGGCTGGGAGTGCTTCTCAGGGGCCCAAAGGAGGGCCAGGGCACCGGAAGTTCGGGTAGCCGTGCCCGCCAGGGAGCTGCTGTGGCCCCTGCGTGCCGGCACTGACCATCTGTCCAGTCCTGCTCCTGGGCACCTGGCAGGGGACCTGAGGCCCAGGCAGGGAGGACATCCTGGGTGCACAGCAAGGCAGATGGGAGACCCGCTGGAGCCAGGGCTCTTGTTTCCCGGCTCCCTGCTGGTCCCAGGGGCACTATCTTGCTGGCCCCAGAGCCTTGCAGCCAGAGGGAAGCAATCCCAGGGCAAGACCAAGCCTGGTCCTGAGGGACTGGTTGAGCCAGGCTCACTCCCTTCCCTTCCAGCTTCTGCTCTCTCTGTGGGATGCTGTAAGCTACAGATGGCCCGGGGGTCCAGAGCCTTGGGGCCCATGAAGAGAGGGAGGGTGAGAAGCGTTAGCCCTAGAGAGGGTGATACAGACCTCTTGGGGGCAAGGACTTGAAGATGTGGGACGGTGACCTTGGGCTGGAGGAGCCCGAGCCCAGAGACAGGGTTCCTGGGCTGGGGGAGCCCAGGAGAGGAGGGACAGAAGCCCGGCCCCTTCCAGATGCCCAGTGTCCCAGGCCCCCCTCCCAGTGCCTGCTCTGTGAGCCTGCCCTTATGAGTCGTGAGTGTGTGTCTGTCTGTTAGTCTGTCTGCATCTGTGATCCCAGGATGGGGACCAGAGGCTCAGACAGGCTTGTGAGGACAAGGAGGCCTTGTATTTCCAGGCAAGCATCTCTCACCCCTGGGGAACAGCTCTTTTATTGACTTCTGAAAAGCTGGAAGGGACCCCGTCCTCACCTCTGCCCCCTGCAACAACTATCAGGGCGAGTGAAACCCTCAGTCTGCCCAGCTGTAATGGGTCTGATGTGAGGTCTCTTTTGTGGTGGAAAGGGCTGAGCGGGGGTGGGGGGTGGGGTCCAGGGTGGAGGAAGAGGGGTTGGGGGTTCATATGTGGCCAGGTCTGGTTTCCACTGGTGGCTGTGGGGCTCAGAACAAAAGGAAGCTGCTGGAAGAGCCCCTGGTTGCTGGTGAACTAATGGACAGTCTTCAGCAGCCGCTGCCCCTCCCCACCTCGGGCCACGTGAGGCGGACGGCTCCCTGCTTGGCCATTCCTGTGGGGGTCCCCACCTTCACACCCAGAACCTTAAGCCCCTAACCCCCCAAACACCCCTGTTTCTGGGATTTCAGGAAGACCCTAAGTGCATGGGGGATAGGGCAATAGAGTCATACTGCTGTGCTCATGGGAGGGGGCTTTTGGAGATCAAGCCCTGCTCTACTGGTCCAGTCCTCCAGCCTCGGGCAGGGAAGAGGGGAGGGCAGCTGCAAGGAGGGCCCCTCCAAGGGAGCAGGCCTGAGGGAGGCGGGTCCCCCAGGAGGTCACAGCCTCCACTAGAACTGCCCCCGCCTGGGGCCTGGAAACCCAGGCTTGACCTACTCTGCTGACCTTCCCAACCCAGCTTCTGATTCAGGCTCCC
This sequence comes from Leopardus geoffroyi, assembly GCF_018350155.1. NCBI lineage: Eukaryota > Metazoa > Chordata > Mammalia > Carnivora > Felidae > Leopardus > Leopardus geoffroyi. Next base: position 22,206,827 of record NC_059330.1, on the reverse strand, counting down.
AGGAGGGCAAGGGGAGGGGGAGAGCAAACATGAGGCAAGGATGAGGGAACTGGAGGGGGGCGGGGGTTGGTGTTGAGAAAAGGAGAGAGGAAGGAGAGAGGAAGCTAGAGTCAGGAGAGCAGGGGGGAGGTAGAGGAAGAGGACAGAGAGAAAGAAACCAGGAGAGGGAGGGAGGAAAACCTCAGCCTGGCGGGTGCCCAGGGGGATGGAGGGGTAAGGAGGTGGGCCGAGGGCAGGGGTGGGGCGGCCTGGCACTGGAGCACACTGGGCAGCCGGGCCTGGGAGCTGCAGCAGGAACCGCGGGGGAGGGGCTGCTCTGTGAGTTTCACTAAATGACTAGTGGGCATTATCCTAATTATAGCGGAGCAAGCTGAGCCTTCCCACTGGCGCAGCCGCCCCGCATCTCCTAATAAACAATTAGCCGCAAACAACAGAAAGAGAGAGAGAGAGAGAGAGAGAGGGAGAATGTGTGTTTGTGTGTGTGTGTGTGTGTGTGTGTGTGTGCGTGCCTGCCCGTGGGAGTGGGGGTGGGGTTTGGAGCTGGGCCTTGGGAAGGGAGGCTCTGGGGACAGCTGGGGAACCACCTCACCCCTGCAGCCCAGCCCAGCCCAGTCTGGGGGTCAGGGCTGCAGCGAACAGAGTGGCCCCAAAGGGCCGAGCAAGCCTGTGGGGGGCCCAGCTCATATTTAGAGGCTGCCTACGGACCGCAGGCACTAGGCTAGACTCCTGTCCCCACGATAACTCCAGGAAATAAATAACATCCCTATTTCTGCCTATGAGGGAACCAAAGCTCAGAGACCCTAAGAGGCTTGCCCAAGGCCACACAGCTGGGGTGAGGCTCCTTCAGGCCTCCTGATTTCCCTAGCCCTGGGCTCATTTCATGGGAGCAATGGAAGCAGGAGACCTGGCATACTGGACCAGTTGAGCTGTGTTTCCAGAACAGCTCCGGCGGCTGGCGCTATTACGAACACAGGGCTTTTCAGCCCGTCCACAGCCCAGATCTGACATTCTGACAACGGTCCGAGAGGTGGGCCTTCCTCTGAGCCCGTTTTAACTGAGGCTTCCTAGAGACAGGAAGGTATCTGTTCAAGATCTCAGGGGTTCTGTGGCAGAGCAGGGTTTGGAACTCAGACTCGTGGCCCCTGGGACAGGTCAGCAGGGTGGCGGTAGGGGGGGTGGTCTGCTGGCGCTGCACAGCCAAAGCGCCATCTGGGGAGTTTCCAGCTGGGGAAGAGAGAGCCACCCAGGAAGGAGGAGAGTGCACTCCAAGCTGGTCTGGGCATCCGGACCTGGAGGAGGAGCCCATGATTGTTCTTCGGCATTGAGCCTTGCCTTGGTCTTCCTGACTCACTTACAAGCTGTCTAGTGTCTTCACTAGAGAGTCTTCTGTGGCCCCCAGCTTGGGGCCTTGGGAACTGGGTAGCTGGGGAGGGAGGCCCCTTCTTGAGCTGGCCCCTGGGCTGGAACATGCGTGTGTGAGGGCAAGTTTGGGGACCAGGGCATTGCCCCCTGCAAGGAGTGACCTGGGCCTGCAGAATGAGTAGTGCGACCAATCTGCTACTGACAGTCCCCACCACCCCCCCATCCTGGGCAAAACACAGTTGGTCACTTTAAGAAGGAGGCTAACCATCCTTTCTCTGTCTGCCCCACAGGGTTGTCAAAGGGCGTTAAAAAGAACTAGGAATTGTCCTGTAGGGTGACTGTAGGACCTGGGCTGGTTTCCTGGGGGTGGAGGCGGGGAGCCCTGGATGATGAGATCCGGCTGCCAGCTGGGAAGAGAGCAGAGGGTCAGCGTCACAACCTTGGATTCAAGCCACTTACTCTTTGAGGCTCAGCTCCCTCACCCACAAAATGGGGCCAAGGAAACCCACCTCTATACAGGTGTTATAAAGAATAGGTGTGGGAATCCCTACTGAGTGCTCTCACGGACTCTGGCTCACGGGTGTCCCCCTTCGGCCCCATGGAGCCTTCCGGATCTGCTCTGCCCTACCCTAACTGCCCCTCGAAGCCTAGGCCCTCTTGTGCCTGGTTTCTCTTGGCACCACAATGATTGACGGTCAGTCATCTACCTGATGCGCCATGGGCGTTTCTGATCCAAGGCTGGGGCCTTCCAGACTCTGATTGTAACCACCCACTTTACGGATGAGAAGACTGAGGTTTGGAGAACACAGACACCCTGCTCCTCCTCCTCCGCTCTGCCTCACTGCAACCCATTCCTCTTCCTTATGGGATGCTTTCTTTCCTCCTCCCGGTCCCACATCCCCACGAGTGTTTCATTCCCACAGTGCCCCAGTCGTGGGTCCTTACTTGCTCTCGAGTCACCTCCATCCACTCCCCAGCCCACACACCTGGGTCTGGGCCACTCCAGCCATGCCCTCTGTCTCTGTGCCTTTGCACATGCTGTTCCCTATGCCTGTGGTGCTGTTCCCCACACGCTCCGCCTGGTGGGTGCTCCTTGACCTTTGACTCCTCCCAAGGGTCACCTCCTCGATGATGCCCTCCTTGACCGCCCCCAAGACCGGGTTAGGCACTTCTGAGCCGCTCGCATTCACCATTCCGCATTTTTCTCTGTACAGGTTTTGCTTCCTCTTAGACCAAAGCCTTGCTGAGGGCAGGGGCTGGGCCTTTCACCTTGCAGCCTGACCACCCAGTACAACAGTCCTCAATAAAGATATTCAACACATAAATATTTACTCAGCCCCTTCTCTGCTCAAAACCCTGCTGGGAGCTTCCAGGGAGCCAGAGATAAAGAAGATAGTTTCTGCCCGGAAGGAATTTGCAGGCTAACAGGGAGACCAGACAGGTACATAAATAACCACGCTAAAAGGTAGAATGCTGCAAGGCTCAGGAGGAGTGCAGGGTACCCTGGGTGTTCTAGGAGGAGCCAGATGCCCACACAAGAAACGCCAGGAGGGGGAGGAGGGACTGAGTGGCGGGGCCTTGGAGGAGGGTAGAAATACATCAACCGAGGAGTGTGATGAGACCCGGGAGGTGGGGGGCTTTCAGGCGGAGCGAGTGGGGTTGGGCAACGGGGCCAGGGGTGAAGGCAGCTCTGGGCTGGGTGGCATAGGGAGCTGAGGTGGACAGCAGGTGGCAGCGAGGGCAGGAAAGGCTTTGGTGCTGGACGGATAAGTCTGGGGATTTTATCCCAATGGTTTTCAGACTGTATTCCCAGGGGCCCTGGGGCCCTGCACAAGGGTCCCGGACCCTACAAGGCCTGGGGGTTCTGCAAAGGGGGTGCCGCAGAGGTCCTCGGCAGGTTTCGTAGACAGGGATTTTCACAAGGGCTTTCACGTGAATAATTGCCTTTAAAAGTTCGGGCCATCATGCTGCGGGTGATGGGGAGCCCCTAGGGATCTGGAGCAAGGCAGGGAGGCCAGAGGTGGGGCCCTGCCTTATCTCCCAGCGCCTCCCAGGCACCCCACCCCCAACATACGCTCAAGACAGCAGGCAAAAGCAGGAGACACGGATAAAACTGCTGTTCAGAGGGGCTGATACAGGGCATGGGAAGCAAGTGCCATAATTACAAAGAATTTCCTGAGCTTATGTTACTGCAACAACCCGTCAGGTCAGCCTGGGCTCCAGGCATCCTGAGGTGAAGGGGCCAGACCCCGTGGCGGGCACCTGCCCTAGCCCCTCACCTCATCCCATGGCCCCCTCCGCTCACAGCTGCCTTCTTCTCCCTCCTCTCCCATCCTGTCCCTGTCCCTGCCCCACTCCACGCCAGCGCCTCCCAGAGGCTCTCTGAGAGAGATCTCACAGGCACCTGCCGGGAAGGCAGGAGAACTGAGCACAGGGCCCTCCCCAGACGTCCCCCCAACTCCACACCCGGAACGTGCTCGCCCCATGTCTGCTCATTTCAATCCCCAAATCCCGCCTCCTCTAGGAAGCCTGTGTGGGCTGCTGTAAAGCAAGACTGGTCAAGAAATTCTTATCCCCCCTGCAGAGGAGCCGGAGTTGAGAGTGGCTTGAATCGGAGCCCACATTCAAGGGAAGAAGAGAGCCACACGTGATGAACAATGTCTTCTGTGAGGGCCGGATGGGGGAACAGTGGCTTCTGTGTCCATCTTTAGTGTGCCTACCCCTCCTGACTCCAAGCACCCAGATGGATATTCAACTAGACATTTTTGAGGTTCCCTGCAGCCCTCAGATTCTGGGAGGGGCCATATAAGAGCAGATGACATTCTCTTCCGTGCTAAGGCCACCTGCTCCCCGATCTCTGCTAAAGAGATCTGCTCAAACTCCTCTGTGGGCCTAATGCCCTTGGTCGTTCTCAGGGCCCCACGACGCTGCTCATTTCCGAGAGGAAGCAACCAGAAGGGAGATAACAGAGTCACATTCTCAACGGTCTTTGCTCACACCAAAGCGTCTCAAGATGCCCTGGGGAAGAGGACAAGATGTCCTGACGCTCCAGGAAGGTGAGGACGTCTCGCAAGGACAACCATGATTCCTCCCACCCAAATGCTTGTCACCCTGTACCCTTGTCTGCCTCCCATGTGGGCTGCAGCCCCTTGGACATGTGGGCAGACTCTCATCTCTGTATCCCCAGATCCCAGCTGGCATGTATGTTTTCCGAAATATTGAACTAAGATCAGTGAATGGAATTTGGGGGGGGGGCGGCGAGGAAGACTTGGAACTAAAAATGAGTTGGGAATTTCTTGGGGTCGGAGCTGCCCAACAACAGAAAGGACTGCCTTGTGGGGGTAGTGAGCTCCCCATTCGCAGAAGGATCCCAGCCACCTGAGGCTGACGATCTCCATCGGTGATACCGCACAGGTAGAGGGTTGGCCTGGATGACCTTCCAACCATGAGATTCTGGGAGGCTACCGTTCTTAGGAACTGCTGTCTGCTGTGGAAGGGCGGAGGAAAGGAAAGGAGGAGTGGGGGGGAAGGGGTGAGTGCGAGATGCAGAGAGGGGATAAGAGGCCCGGCGCTGTCTTTCCGGCAGGCCAGGCGCGGGCAGGGAGGGCAGATAGGACTGCAGCTGGAGAAACTGAAGCAGTCATGTCTCTGCTTGGTAGGAGAGGTCATGGGATTGGGGTGAACACTGCTCCCCACTCGAGGTGGTCCGGTCCGTCCAACACAAGCACAAACTAAGGGCATGAGACTGGGTCCCGCACCTCCCTGGGCACGTCCTATCCCCTCCCTGGGCCTCAGTTTCTATGCCTGTGATCTCTTGGTCCCTTTCCGGCTCTGACTTGCCTCACTTTCTCCCTGGGTGGCAGATGGAATTATTAGTCTCAGTTCTTCAACGTCCTGCAGCCGTACGGTGTGGCTGTGCCCCGGCCGTGGCCTTGTGGTAAGTGGGGTATACCTCCCCAGCTCCTGATCTGGAGCTTGGCCACGGGACTTGCTTTAGCTAGTGAGATTTGAGCGAAGGAAACGCACGTAGACGCTTGAGATGTGCTCGCACGACTGGGACTTTCCATCACAAGAAGAGTAAGCCCTCAAGTAGCACCTGGTCCAAAGAGGATGTTGGGAGACATGGAGAGCCCGGGGTCCAAACAGCGGCTTGGAGTCCAGCCAGCCAAACCCGGTCTAGAATAGCCAAACCCCAGACGCCAGGCAGGCTCGCGAGAAATAGACACACCTTAAGACAGATGGGGAAGTCTGTTACGCGCCATCGTCACGGCAATAGCTGACTGATAGCCTTTCCTGGATGCGTGGAATCCTGGTGCTGATGAGGGACTTTGAAAGATCGTCTCAGCCCTTCTTCTGCCAGTGGACGAGACCACGGCTTATTGGAGGCACAGCGCAGTTCCCTGTCTGTCTGCAGCCCAGGTGGGAGAGCGGGACGGGGTCAGGCCGTTCTGATGCTGGGGGTGTATTTGGGGGCTACTGGCACCTCCTCCAGGCCGGCCCTAGATGACCAAGGAAGGCTCTCCATAGGAGCTTGCCCAAAAGGGGCAGCCCCTCCTGTCCCGCGTGGCTATGGAGACGGAGGTGCCAAGCACAGCCGACCTGACCCCTTATTCTAAAAAGAGATACCTTTGCTGGGCTCCGCTGTGAAGAACCACGTGGTTCTGGAGCTGGGCTGAGCCCTCACTCATCATATGGTTCATGCTCTGAGGGCCCCAATTGCCCGTGTGACAGGGACAAGGGACCTGAGTCTGCTCACTTAGGACTTCATGGCTGATTACATACGGAAATGCAAGCCGCTCTTCAGGCAGCAGAGGACAGGCACGTCCCGCTCAGTGCTGCCCATGTAGGCACGGCCCCTCCAGGCTTGCCCCATTATTCTGGGCTGTTCTGGGCAGCGGGAGTGCAAGCAGTGGCGGGGGTGGGAGGGTCTGCAGCTCAAGTTTGGACTCGGAGAAACCTGGCTTTGAATCCCAGCCCTGCCTCTCTCCAGCTGTGTGACCTTGAGCGAGCGACTCAACCTTGCTGAGCCTCAGCCACCTCTCCATTAAAGTGGATGCCTCAAGGGGGTGCCGTGAGGATACGAAGCAAACTCCGCGTGTGGTGCCTGGTACAGATACGTGCTCAGTAATAAAGCCTCGCAACGGTTATTAATAATAAACCACTCTCATTAGGCTCAGGACTTGATCTTCCTGAAAACGCATCCATTCCTTTATTTGGTCCTTCAAAGGCTTTCCATGTGCAGGTGAGGCCCAGAGAGGTCATAACTGGATTCCAAGAGGGACAGACTCACAGGCAGCTAACTAAGCTGCCGAGGGTGCACAGAGCAGAGAATAATGGAGTCCGATGGGGACTCAGCAGGGCCCTCAGCTGGGGCCCGTGAGCGGGATTTTGCCAGGAAGAGTCAGGGATGGGCGGGTCAGCGAGGCGCTGTGGGACCTGTGGGGCTTGGGGAGTTCAGGCCCCAGTGGCCATCTGGGTGGGGGGGGGGGCAGCCTGAGGGCATGTGTTCAGGGGGAGAGGGCAGAGAGGTGGGTGATGGCACAGGAGAAAGAGCAAGGCCAGATCAGGGCCTCGGGTGCCACCCTATATTCCCTCCACCCCATACATAGGCAACTAGGAAAGGTGGGAGGGTGGTGGTGACACGGTCAGACTTTCATTTTGAAAGTCCGCCCCGGACACCAGACGCAGGTGCAGCGGTCCAGCAGAGAGACGTGGAGCTCCAAGCGGGGTGCTGATAGCGAGGAAGCAGAGGCCCTTTCCAGAGAAGCCACTGTGAGGCGCAGACTCGAGGGCATATGTGTGCCTGGTCCTGGCTTCACGTTCACCAGCTGCTGTCCCCTCCCCTCTCTAAATCCAAGCTGGTTAACATATAGTGTTTGTTGCTGTCACTTTAAAGCAACTCGGTCAACCAGACCCAAGGCCAGGAGAGGGAGGGAGGAGGAGGAGGAGGGGGAGAGGTCTAGATGGTGGGCAGTTTGCCCACTTGGGCTTCTGGGTGGAAGGAGGGCAGTTGCAGTGAATGACGGAGGGCTCAGGGGTGACCAGGCTCGGTGGGTGACCAGAGTGAGGAAGCCATGTGAGGAGACACAGATGATGGCTGGGTCCGGTGCCCAGGGATCTGAGCGTGGCCGAGACGGCCGAGGGGGAGGGCTGCCCACCAGGGCACACGGCTGAGAGTGGCGGGCACGGACAGAAGCTGCAAGGAGGCTGAGAAGGCAGGGTCGGGGGACATGGGGACACCCGGGGGAAAGAGCTGGCCGGAGGAGGACAGTGCCACCGATCACACCCAGGGAAGGAACGGCCCCTGAGGGCTCCCTCCAAGGTCTAGGCCAAAGCCTGCTCAGCTCCGCCACCCATCTTGTCCTGTGTGTCCTCTGTCAAATGGATGCCTGTGCAGGAGTGGGCACGGCATATGTCCCTTCTTCCCACCTACCATGGCGTGGAGGTTTATTAAATAGGACCCCGAAGGCAACACTTGGCCAAGGCTGCGAGTCGTCGGCTGGCTTTCACGGAGCACGTCTACACGGCGTGCCGGCCCTGTGACCTCTCTGGGCCTCAGTCTCCCTACCAGTAACAACAGGAAGAGGCTAAGCTGGCCCCTCCCTGGGTCCCTTCCTGCCCTGAAGGCTCTGCCCCGAGGCTCCAGGTGGTCTGTGAGTCTGTCGCCCTAGCCTCCTGTCCTGGGGGCCCCGATACCATAGACTCTGAGGTCACACACATCTGAGACGCAGCACTGGCTTTCCCTCAAAGGGAATGACCCGGGAGAGGATGCCGGGGAGGTGAGGCTCTCCCGCATTTGCCACAGTCCTGCACCTGACCCTCACCCATTCCGTCTCCCGTCGGCCAAGACGCAGCCACAAAGATGACTTCACGTAAGAACTTAGCACCAACAAACTACCTCTGGGCCCCGCCCCGGCCATCTGGCCCTCCTCCTCTCCTGGGAGCCCGGCCTAGGCTGGGGACGCATCTTACAGGACCAACTCCCGAAGGAGGCCGAGCCACTGTGTGGCCCTGTGCAGCTGGAGGTCTCCCGAGAGGGGACTGTCATCTCTCTGCAGACGGTGCACTTACCCCATCCCACTTGGACGTGCTCCCCCACCCTCTGCCCTTGGTGGAGGTGACTCTGGTCATGAGGTGGGTTGAGGAAGCCACCTGGTAGGGGCTTAACGGGGAGCTCGACTCATTGGGTGCCGGATGCTGACCCTGCCTGTGGCGCCTTCCAGATTCTCTTCTCCTGCCCGCCTCCCCCCGAAACCACTGCCCTGGCCGATGCCCTCCCTCTGCCCTGAGTGTTAGGCCCAGATTGGGTCCCTGGGGATGAAATCTGAGCAGGCGCTGCCCTCAGGGGACACTGTGAAGTTCTGGATCCCCCTCCTCCCTGCCAGTCCTCCAGGACTGCTCTTACCTCTTGTGTCTGCTCTCACCTCGACAGAATGGAGGCAGAGAGGGAGCATTCCATTTCCTTCCCCTTGACCTCCACTCCCTCTAGGAGGACTTGTCAAATGCGAGAGCCGTAGGGTCCTAGCCCAATTTCCTCTTCGCGTCCGGCAATGCTACAGATGGGTAAACTAAGGCCCAGAGGAGCGAAGGGGCCTCACGAGACGCCGGGTAGCTGGAGCTGTATGTCGGGCTGGGGATCTGGCCTCTGACCCCATGCTTGCCTAAAGTGCTGCTGCTCCCACCCCTCTTGTGGGTGAGGCCAGGTCCAGACGCTCCCAGGGCCCAGCTTCCAGGCAGCACTATCGTCCTTTCCAGAAGATGGCCGTTCTCTCCTTGGCCGGGAGGCCAAGCAGAGGCAGCTGGCTTTTGCTTTGGAGACACTGATTTTTGTCCCTGCCTCCCTTTTCTTGTGGAAGGTGGAACCTGAGAGAGTGGGGAAGTGGTTTCCAAACTGTGTTCCTTGGAGCCTCTCAGGGACCATGGCAGCGGGGCTCCCCTGGGCCTCAGGAGCACAGACTGAGCGCCTTCAGGAAATTGTAAGTCCAAATGGCCTGGGGAGAGGAGCGCTGGACTGGGCTTTGAATGCCTGGCTCAGATCTTTCTATTCCGCTAACCTGGAGTCATCTCCTCCCTGGAGGACCTCTAATTGCTCATCTGCGGGACAGGGATTAACCCTGCCTGACCTACCTTATGGGGCCCCTGCAGGGGTGACAGCCGCAGAGGCCCTTGGGTAGTGCAATGGGAGGGGTCACAAGGTTCAGGAATGTCCCTGAGCCTGGGACTTTGAGATGGGGATGGGAGAATGGCCACTGAGGCCAGGGCACTGCCTCCTCCTTCCCTTCCCGCTCCCTCCTCCCTTGGAAGCCCCAGAGGGACCGCAGCCATTACAGAGAAGGGACTTCAAGTCGACAAAGACAAATTGGCTTAATTGACCCAAATTAGCAGCAGGGAGGGCCCGGATGGCCCAGCTGCTGGTACATTTAATCACTGTCACCCTGTGTGGTCAGGGATAGCCCCCTCCCCCAAGGCCATCAGGGTCACCTCTCCTGTGAATGGCCGCCTCTCTGGAGTCCTCTGTCAGCAGGAAGTAGGGCTGGGACTTTGGGGACAAAGACAGCCTTGGGCCAGAGGTCGGAGCACCCTGCCGGGCTGAGCCTGGCTGTAGGAAAGACAGCCTGGTCCCAGATATATGGCAGCCCAGAGAGCTGGGGGGCTCTCCCAAGTCCCTCATTCTGAGTTTAATGGCTGCCCCTTGGAGTGACAGCGATGCCCTGGGGACCAATGGCCAGTAGGCTGACTGTATTTCCTCCTTGGAGATGCTACCTGACTCTTGCACTTTAGGGGCTCCGGGAAGGGACACTGTTGGCCAGGCCTCTGGACCAGGCTCTGCTTCTCTCTTCTTTCCACCATATTCCTTAACGACGCTGGGGTGATGGTCAAGTTGGGGTCTCCTGCAAACCCCAAAAAGTTGTGAGCCAGAGCCCTCCTTGGTCTTTGGTGACACTCTTCCCAGTACTCTGGTCAGCTGTCACTGCCCAAATCCTGTGTCATGAGAAGGCAGTAAGGAGACTCCTCCTCACTCCAACTTTTCCTGGGTTCTGCCTGCTCCCTGGCGGGGACTGTCCCTTCTCTCTTCCCATAGCAAACACTGTTAGAGACCCACGGTGAGCTGGACCCGGGCTAAAGCTCCAGGTCAGGGGGTCCCGTGACCTCATGGCCTCCCCTTCACAGCTCCCCATCTCCAGCCATTTTTTCTACTTGGAATCTTTGATCTGTCCTTGCACCCCCCACCCCCCACCCCAGTGGATGAGGCCGTGTGCAAAGGACGCTGACATCTGTGTCCTTCACAGCCATATTCCGGGCCCCAGCTCAGCGCTGGCCACTCTAACCCCTGCCCGTCTGCCTGTCCTGGATGCCTCAGCCCTTCTCTGATCTTCTCCTCAACCACCACTCAGGCCTTCCTTCCTCTGACCACACTTCTCTCTGCCATCTCCATAAATGCCCACTGAGTTCAATCCCGGTACCCATATGACATCTCACTGTGGGCTCCAAGGTGGGTGAGGTCCATGCTGGGCTCACTGGGAGCAGAATATTCTCTCTCCCTCACACACACACACACACACACACATACACACACACACACACACCAGCTTCTACATGGCTGCTCATCAAAAGTTTGCTGGAAATTGGGTATTAGAAACACATTTCAATGCCTTCCTCCATAGAGCCAGTATCATTGACAGCAGTTACATTCCCAGGCTAGCCCACCCAACAGATTTGGCCTATAAAGTGTTTATTAAATATTTTTAAAATTTTATTTGAGCGAGAGACAGAGAGAGAGCGAGCGAGCATGAGCAAGCATGGGGGACGGGCAGAGACAGAGAGGGAGAGAGAAAGAATCTCAAGCAGGCTCCCCGCTGTCGGCACAGAGCCCGATGGGGGCTCAAACTCACGAACTGTGAGATCATGACCCAAGCCAAAATCAAGAGTCGGACGCTTAGCCGACTGAGCCACTCAGGCGCCTCTCAATAAATATTTATTGGGTACCTACTATGTGTGTAATGAAACTGAACAGCAGTTCTAAGAGTGTCACCTTGAGTTCTGGGTCCTGAAACAGGATCACGTAAGAGAGAGAAAGAGAAGAGAGAAAACCAGAGAAAGTTTCTCTTCAAATCACTTAAAAATAGACAGGCCCATCCTTAACACCTTTTCTAGCCTCCTCCTCTTCCCCAGGGACCCCAGTGCCTCTGGCCCCCAGGCCCTCCAAGTGTCCCCTCCCCAGAGGACCCCAGCATGGGGACATCCCCACCGGGATCATCCAGGTTCTAGGAAGCCTTGTAAGATGCAGGTTCCCAGACCCCTCCCCAGCCACGCCAGGCGGGCGAGTCTGGGTGGGTCCTGGAAGGGGACAGTTGTCTCACTCTTCCCCGACCCCTTTTGCCCCAGTAGTGAGTCTGAAGAATCACCTGGGAGCCCATGCCGCACCCCAAGCTGGTGGCCTCAGAATCACTAGGGTTGGGACCCTAGACACCAGGAGTTATCTACAAACTCCTGAATGTGCAGCCAAGATTCAGAACTGCTACCTGAGTTGTTCCACTTCTTTCCCTGCCCCTGAATCCACAGACACTGTCATCACACCTGCCCCTCGCCCCCCCTCACCCCCATATTTCTGGGGACCCTCGTCCCTGCCTCAACGGTGACACTTCCACGCACCTGCATTCGGACCAAGCAAGTGTCTGTGAGAACTGGGGCGAGGAGTCCACATCCTGGGTCAATCAAGTTTGGCAGCCAAATGTGACACCAGAGGGTGGAGGCCAGAGGCTGTGCTCGGGCAGCAGGGGCTGGACGGGATCCCCCGCATCTCTCTCAGCTTTGGGGGGCGCGGTCAGGAGTTCTGTGAGTCACCACTTCCCCAGCCCCTGGAAAGCCTGCACTGCTGGGCCGGGGCTGGGTCCCTGCCTGGGTCCCACAGGGTCAGGCTGAGCATAGGCTCACGTCCCCAAGTTGGTGGAAGGTGATTTCACATTTGTAACAATTACTCACTTAATGGGGTTCCAATTAAATCGGAGAGGAAGCAGAGGGCTGTGTCTGTTTATTCTCCCCCTTTCAACTTCTGCGCATCACCGGGAGTGCAGGGAGGGTGACAAACGTGATTCATCCCATCTAGAACAATCCGCCTCCTGTCAGGGGTGGACAGGGCTGTCCTGGGGCCGGTCCCACCTGCCACCTTCTGAGTAGCTCTCATGCCAGCACTTCTAACCGGAGGCTGGACCCATTCAGGGACCCTAGGGGGTGCTGGGGGCCCAGGCAAAAGCCAAAGTCTTTTCATGGGCTTCACCCCACAGGGGAACTGAGTGTGGTCCCAGGTAACTGGGGCCAGAGAGGTGGAAGGACTGCCCCTAATCAGGCAGCTCTAGCCAGACCCCCCCCAAAGGCAGAGTGGATGGGGCCTCAGGGATGGATTAAGTAGGCCCAGAGCTTGCCAGCTGGGCTCCCTCGGGTGTCTCCAGGGCTGCCCTGGGGTGGCAGGGGAGGGTGGGGCAGATGAGCCCTCAGCGGGGGGGCACCTCTCTTCTCCATTTAACCAGTAGCTCTGCTTTGACTGCATCCTATAGTAATCGTATCATATGTAATATATAGTATATGATACATTATAGATTATGTATATCCCTGGCAATATATATTACATATTATAATATATTATGGATTATGTATTTCCCTGGTCATGGAGTCCAATTCTGTCACCTCTTAGAAAGGGAAACTGATGCCCGGAAGGGAGAAGAGACGTGTTTAAGTCCATGCCACCATTTTAGGACTTAGGTTGCTAGGATCAAGGTCTCCTGGCCCTGATCTCAGCCCCCTGTGGCCAGGAGATGGTGGGGGTAGGGGGCTTGGGGAGAGTTTATGGAGGGAAGCGGGGGGCAGGCCAGGGTCTCCTTGGAAGCACCTCCCTCCCACCCCTGGCCTCTGCTCTCCAAGAGGAGCCCCTCTCTGGTCCACCTTGGCCAAGAGGTCATCATGGTGGCTAAGGGGTGAGGCTGGGCTCATGTCCATGAGGGATGCCGCCCCGGCTGCCCCTCTGGCTGGATACTCTACCCCCAGGAGAACCAGGCCTATGTCTGGGGGTCCTGCTTATAGGAGCACCATAAAGGAGTCAACTCTGCAGAAGGGCACGTGCCCAGTCAGTCTGGCACAAAGGAGGTATTTAGGAAAGCTTCGTAGAATGAATGAATGAATGAGTGCATGCTTGACTGAGTCATAGAAATGGAGCCCAGTCTAAGAATCAGGGCCCAAGCTTCTAACATGGGTGAAGAAAATGAGGCTGTACAGGGCAGCTGGTTGCAGAACAAGGAGAGTTAGTCCTGCCCAGAGAGAACCCCCTGCCTGACCGGGCAGGTGCAGTCTCTCCTGGGAAAGCCTCATGTCTGATGGGGGAGGAGCCCCAGACTGAGAAGGGAGGCACAGCTCTGCCTTTGGCGGGTCCACAGGCTGGAGGGGTGGGGGAAGGGGAAGGGAGAATGTCAGTGTCCCAGGGATCTTCCTGTCTGATGGGGGATGCTCCTGCCTGAGGGAGGAGGCAAGGCGGGGTCCAGAGGCAGTGCCGCCCCTTCCTGGGTTAAGGAGCAGAGGGCCCTGTGCCTGGGTGCTGGGCCTGAAGGAGTTGGGAGCTGCGGCCAGACAGGAGAGCCATCCACATTCTGGTCAGGCAGCCACTCGCTGAGTTATTATTATTTCTTTTTCTTTCTTTCTTTTTTTTTTTTTTTTTTGAGCTACTTAGAGCAATTTACAGAAATCATTTAGGGGCCGTTTAGGGAGAAGAGAAAAGATGAAGACTTTTAAAGGCAGGGCCCGGGGATGGTTTTATGCAGATCAGCTTTGCAGGGTTGCCAAGAAGGAGAATCTGGATTCTGAGGGGTGTGGGGAGGGGGAGGGGGCCTGCAGGGTCCCTCTCTGACAAATCTCTCAAGGCTGGGGTAGCAGCAGCCAGGGACCCAGGAAATGGACGGATGGGGAGTATATGGTGGGCGAAGAGATGTGACACATGAGGAGGGGAGCCAGCACCAGTGGATGTGTGCCTTGGTTTCCCCTTTTGTAACTGGGGCACCTGCATGGGTGAGTTGATGGCTCTGGGACCAAGCTGAACGGGTGTGACTCTTCCTCTGATATTGGGGCAAGAGGCGGGGCCTTGGGCCTGGACCAAGAGACTCAGGAGATGGGGCCCAGGGGGAGCAGACGACAGTTCTCAAGAGGCAAAGGCAGCCTTCCCCTTCTACGACCTGGACCAGTCACGTCCCTTCTCTGAGCCTCAGTTTCCTCGTCCATACAATGGGGATCAGGATTGCCAATTTCACAAGCTGGGCTTACCTGTGATGAGGTGATAGTGTGGTAGCCACTTTTGAACTGCCCAGGGTACCACACTCTTGGTCTCGGTAGGAAACGGTGGCGAACTTGAGGGATGAGAACCTGACCTTCAAACACCCCCTCCTCCTGCCCAGCCCCCCAGACAGGGGAAACTGCTCTCCCGAACAAGGACCTAAGTGACCTTGGCTGGGCTGGGATCAGAGGCCTGAATTGGATGTCTGGAGAATGCAGGTCACGTATGTGTGCATCCATGTGCGGGCGTGCGATTCGGCGGCGAGAGAAGTGGGGGCGGGGCGCGAGCGGAGGGAAAATCAGAAAACCGGTTGCACATTTAGCAAAGCCTTCCCCACAGTTCGCATTTCATGCTGTTTGTGATGTGATTATTGGAGATGGAATCTGGTTACTCGGTGTAAACACCATGCCCGCTGAGACCTACCCCCCAGGTACAGCCGTGGGGGAAGCCGGAGATGGCGGGGTTACCCTGATCTGCGACTGACCAACCGGCTTCCTCCAGTGATTGCTGGCCACGCCCTCGCCTCCAACGCCCTCATGCAAAACCTCCGAAGGTACCCTGGCAAGCCCACTGGGCTGGGCATCAGGGACCTGGGTCTTAGGTGTGGCTTTGCCATCACAGACCGCTGTGTGAGCTGGGCCAAGATCTGTCCCTTTCTGGACCTTAGTGTCCCTATCTTTCAAATATGGATGGGAGGCATGAGAGGGGCACGTAGCTCCCATCTAGTTTCCCTGACCCAAGCTTCTCTGACCTTAAGTATCTCACCCTAATGAGCGGCCCTTCTGTGCCACGGTGCAGGTAGGACATCAGAGGACACGTGCTTTCCGTGTATTCAACACGCACTGACAGAGTGCCAGCTGCAGGCAGGGCGCTGTGTGCAGGGAGATTCACACTGTCTGCCTTCCCTCTGGCCAGTACATCAATAGCCAGGGTAATAATAGGTCTGGTCTCTCTGGTCTACACTCTGCATCCAGGCAGTGCTGGCTCCTTTAGGTACATGAGCCCATCGGACCCCATGATCTAAGAGGTGGGTGTTGTTCATAACGGGGTTCTCGAACCGCTCCGCTGTACTATCTCGAGCATGCCGCAGTCACTGGGTGGGCAAGACTCTGCACAGAATGGCCGCCCCAGTTGTTGTTACCGGAGCTCAAGACACCAGTTTGCATAGCCTTTGAGAGCGGTGGTTGCAAAATGACGGGAAGCCACACCCTGCCCGTCTCCAAAGTCACCGGCACCTCTACCGCCCTGGCACCGATTCTGCGGCACTGGAGGTTTCCGCCCTTGTCCCACATCAGCCGGTGAACACGTCTTCCCTGCGCATGACCACTGCTTGTCACAGTAGGCGCGGAGTAGGTGCTCAAAAATGTGTGCAGAGTAAAACTGGAGCTACCGTTTACTGAGCACTTACTACGAGCCAGGCACTGCTCTGAGCACATTACTGGCATTAAGGTGTTTATTCACCCCAACAACCCTATGGGACTAGTGCCCTTATTCTCCCATTTTATAGATGTGGAAACTGAGCCACAGTGCAGTGAAGTAATTTTTGTAAGACCACCAAGTTAGGATGTGGCAGATGAGTGTGGGAAGGAAGGAAGCAAGGAAGGAAGGAAGGAAGGAAGGAGGAAGGAAGGAAGGAAGGAGGAAGGAAGGGAGGGAGGGAGGGAGGGAGGAAGGAAGGAAGGAAGGGAGGAAGGAGGAAGGAAAGAAGGAAGGAAGGAAGGAAGGAGGAAGGAAGGAGGGAGGGAGGGAGGGAGGAAGGAAGGAGGAAGGAAAGAAGGAAGGAAGGAAGGAAGGAAGGAAGGAAGGAAGGAAGGAAGAAGGAAGGACAGAAGGAAGGATGGAAGGAAGGAGGAAGGAGGAAGGAAGGTAGAGAGGAAGGAAGGAAGGAAAGAAAGAAGGAAGGGAGGGAGGAGGAGGGAGAAAGGAGGGAGGAAGGAAGGAAAGCAGGCAGGAAGGGAGGGAGGGAGGCAGGGAGGAAGAAATTACTTCCCTCTGGTCTCTGTCACCCATTTAACTCCTAGATCTCTCTTCCCAGTGGCTCCCTGGGGAGAAAGGTGAGAGGAGAGAAAGAAGCAAGCTTTTAATTCTTTCCTTCCACAGATTTGTACTGAGCGTCTCTCCTGTGCCGGCCCCAAGCCAGGTGCTGGGAATATAGCAGGGAACAAAAGAGATGTGGCTCCTGTTCTCAGGAGCTTCCATTCCAAGGGCGTGTCAGTCTATGAACAAGCAGACACGTAACTACATGTCGGTGAAGGGAATGACCTGTCGGTGAAGGGAAACAGGGGGAGGGGGGCAGAGGGAGGTGTGGGCAGGGCCAGTTTGGATAGGGGATGGCCAGGGAGGGGCACTCCTGCAGCATGCACTTGAGTGGAGGCCTGAAGGGCGTGGGGGCATGAGTCATCCTTATCTGGGGGGAAAAGGCCAGATGGGGGACAGCAAGGGCCAAGTCCCTGAGGCTCTGTGCCTGGCGTGTATGAGGACAGCAGAGGACAGTGTGGTGGGGGCCAAGTGGCTGAGAAGGAAGATCCGGTCAGAGAGGTATTGTCGGGAAAAGTGACAGATCGTACCAGCCTTGTCAGCCACAGTAAGGACTTTGGCCTTCACTCTCAGTGAGGTGGAGGGCTCTGAGCTGGAGAGGGACTTGGTGTGACGTGTGGTTTACAGGATCTCCCGGTAGAACAGGAAGGGGAAGCGGCCGGGAGCTGCCGGGCCCTGCATGGATGTGTCTCCAGGTCCCCCACGAATCACCCCAGGGCTGGGGCGGAACTGAGTCGACTCCACGTGGGCAGGGAATCTCCAAGGACTGCGGAAAGGACAGTGGCCCAGCTCATCAGTCCCAGGGGGCTGACTCCAGGGCTCCCCAAAGAACCTCCCAGGGGAGAACTTGGTAAGGTCCTTGGGGAGCATCTATCCCTGCACCGTCCAGGGTGGTGGCTACTCTCTAGGCTTCGCTACTGAGCCACTGAAACGCAGCTAGCTGGGATCGCGATGTGTAAGAGTTAGACACAGGGGCTTTTGAAGATTTAACATAAAATTAAAAAAAAAAAAAAAACCAACAATGTAAAATAATTCCTCCCTAACTTTCGTGCTGATTACATGTTGAAATGACAACCTTTTGAATATATCGGTTAGAGTATGTTCAAAATCATTTCTCCTGTTTCTTTTCACTGTTTTCTCGCGTGATGACTAGGAAAATGTACCTTCCACATGTGGTATATTTCCATTGGGCAGCAATGGTCCAATATAGCAGCCCTGATTTCAGGGACCCAGTAGAGCAGCCCCGATTTCAGAGACAAGGAGAATGAACTCCAGTGGGAAGAAGGCTGTGTCTGAGGCCGGTGGTTGGCTGAGACAGCCCAGAGGCAGAGGAAGATTTGGTGGGAGGCTGGCAAGACCGGGGCCCTGAGGGGACTCCTAGGGGCTCACGATGAATAAGAAATGGTTACCGTGACCTGTACTGAGTTCTGACTGTGCCGGCAGGGTGCATAACCTCGGTTACCCTGCCCTCAACGCCCCTACAGGACGGGTTTGCTTTTCTTTGTTTGCAGACGGGCAATCTGAGCCGGAGGACAGGGAGGAGGCAGCTCTGGGACCAGGGTCTCCGTGTGCTTTGGGCTGCAGGACACATCAGAGCACGTGTTTTGGGAACCTCCCCGGCTCCGCGTCTATAACCCCAGACCCCATTTCTGGCCACCGGGCAGACCTGCCGAGAATGCAATGCAAATATCAGGAAGTCATGGCCTCACCGGCCCAGTGAGACCCAGGCAGTGCCACGGGGCCAGCTGGCCCCAGGCTGGAGAGGCACTGGGAATGGGGGCCGACGCGGGTGGTGGCTTTCCTGGGAAGGGAAAGGAAGAGGAATGGAGGGAGGACGAGGGGCCGGCTGCTGGCCACTGCTGTGTTTCAAACAGGCAGCACGTTGCTAGGAGGCATAAGGGTAAGAAAAATAAGACCCCAAACAAAACGAAATGAAAAAACCCAACCACCAGAAAACAGATCTCCGGGAAGTCTTTGGCACTGTCTTAACCATGCTTCCAGCAGCGAGGCCTGGCTCCAGGCAAGAGAGGGAAGAAACAAACAGAACCTACCACATTTACTGGGCTGAGCCCTCCGGCAGGCTCACGGCTCCTGTTCCGGGCACATCCACCCTTACACCCTTGCAGCAGCCCAGCTCAAGAGAGATGATGCTATTATTCCCATTCTGCAGAGGGGGAAGCTGAGGCTTCTGGGTCACCTGGCTGCACCGAGGCAAGGGCTGAGATGCCAACCTACATTTGCACGACTTGAAAACCCACCCCCATTCTCTGACCTGACAGGTCTTCGTCTGAGAGTTTCGCCTGGAGCCCAAAGCTGGCAGGGACCCCTGGGATCTGTCCCCTTGGCCCTGGCTGCTAGTGGAGGTGGGAAACAGGGGGGAGGCTGGGCTTTTGCTGAAAATACTGAGGGCGATCTTGCCTCTTTCCTCCGACCCAGCCACTTTCTCCAGGACTCCTGACTACCCCCCCACTCCCCACCCCCCCACCTCCCAGGGGTCATAAATGGCTGTGGGCCAAAGTGCCCTTTCCTCCGTGGGCTTTAGCTGCTAAAATAATCAAGATAGTTCCAAACACTAAGCCTTACGCTGCAGGCTCTGTACCTCACATTTGCCATCAGGTCTCACAGGTGGAAACCAAGGAGTAGAAAGAAGTCAGGCCATGGAAGAATGGCAGAGCCAGCACTCAGATCTGTTCTAAGGCTGGGCTCCTTGCCATATGGTGGTACCTCTTAGGACAGCTAGGGTCACTTACCATCCTTCCCAAGAGCCCTCACCCAACAGCGTTCTTCAGCACTGCTCCAATCTGCAGACTGCCCCCAACCAACTCATTGCTGAGAACCCTGCTTTGATCATGTCACTCCCTCACTCCAGAGCACTCAGTAGCTCCCCAGCACTCAATGGAACATGGAGTCAAAGCTCTGAGAGATCTCTAAAGATCATCCAGGTAAAGAATTACCAACCATATACCCTGCATTTAGTTTGCCTATCCTGCTACTCCTTCCCAGGCAGCTTGGCTCTCCCTCGCTGGACTGAATTGTAGGCCAGCAACCATTTTTGCCCTGCGTTTCTGTCTTCCCTAGGGTATCAGACACACAGTAGATGCTGACTGATTGGTCTTCAGGGGCGGCACTTCCTCCGTGAAGCCTCCCCTGACCTCTTGAATAGTTATGAGAGTTCTCCCTCCACAACCTACGACTTTATCCCTCCCGACAACCTACGACTGCATTTTATCACAGTCTGTGCAGACATGGTTCATTTGCTCAGGGCACCCCATTAGAAGCCCCCCTTGGGACAGGCACCGTATTTTCTTCATAGTAACAACAATGACATTGACAACCTTCAGTTTTGGCACTTGGTATGGGCGGGCACTATTTTTTTTTTTTTTAAATGTTTAATTATTTATTTTGAGAGAGAGAGCATTTGTGTGCGAGCAGGCTAGGGGAGAGGGAGAGAGGGAGGGAGAGAACCCCAAACAGGCTTCGTGCTGTCAGCGCAGAGCCCAAAGCAGGCCTCAATCTCATGAACCATGAGATCATGACCTGAGCCAAAATCAAGAGTCAGATGCTTAATTGACTGAGCCACCCAGGTGCCCCAAAGGCACTATTTTTTTTATGTTTATTTATTTTTGAGAGAGAGAGAGAGAGAGAGAGAGAGACAGAGTGTGAGCGGGGGAGGGGCAGAAAGAGAGACAGAGAGGGAGATACAGAATCCGAAGCAGGCTCCAGGCTCTGAGCTGTCAGCACAGAACCCGACTCGGGGCTCGAACTCATGAACTGTGAGATCATGACCTGAGCGGAAGTCAGACGCTGAACCGACTGAGCCACCCAGGAGCCCCCAAGTCACTATTCCTAACATCCGTCATGAAACAATGACTCATTTATCGAACCATAACAACCCTACAAGTTGGGTACTTTTATAATCATTTGCAGATGAGGAAACCGAGGCACGAAGTGGTTCAGTGGCTTTGCCTGAAGTCACACAGGAAGTGACGATGCCGGGCAGGTTGGTTTTAGAGTCAAGCACAGGGAAAAAGTGAGGGTAGGGGAGGAGAGCTGTGGGCATCAGGGCTGAAACAAAACGGACCTAAGTCTACTCCTGGCTCCCCGGGGACAATTCCTGGTGCCCAGCACAGGGAGTGGCATATGGTAGGTACTCAGTTAACAGAAGTGATGAGCGAGGCAGTTAGATAATTCAACAGCTCCTCTGACACAGGCTTGTGGTCAGTGGGGGCCGCGCTGGAGGAGGGCTGCAGGCCTCTGCCCTATGCCAGTCCCCCCGCCGCATCTCACTCCACTACCTCCCCCGGCTCCTGCCTCCTCCCTCCAGCATTTCAGACCTCTCATGCATGGGGCAGGCGGCTGGCAGTGTTCCTCCTGCCGAGAACAGCCACAGAAAATTGAGATCATTTCTCTGCTGTGTTGGCAGCTGAGAAAATGGTAATTTTTCCTATTTTCAATCCAAGAGTTCTTTCCTATTGGACAAAGGCCTCCTACCACTTCTCTCTCCCTAGGAGGGGCAGGGCCCGGGAGAGTGCGGTCCCCCAACACCCACCCTGGGGGCAGGTCACCTCCCTGCCTAAGGGGCGTGGGCTGCAGAGGTCATGCGGGTGGCAGGGGGCTGGTGGTGGAAGGAGGGGCCACCAACCCAGCTCTTGCGGACATAAAACAGGGACACAGAGAGAGAGGTCAAAGCAACAGGTAATCTGGAGTCACTGCAGGGTGTTCAGGGATCCAGGGAAATTGGGTTTTGCTTTCCTGGAACACAGAGCCAGGACACATCCTGGCTGTCTTCCTTCCCAAATCAGAGTGGTCTAGAAGATCGCTGTCCAAGCAAGTGCCTATAATCCGCCTGACCGCTGGAGTGGTTTTTTTTTTTTGTAAGGGATGATAATTAGTTAAAACAAAATCAGAATCTGTGACATAAACTGCAGCTAACTTAGCATCCCAAATGCCCCAGCTGAGATGAAGATACTGGCATCTGGCATCCATCACGGAGGCGATGGTGGGGCCTGGCAAGAAGAGGCCGTGGAAGCATCCAGGGCTGCAGTTCCAGAGGTCTGAGCCCATCAGAGGAGGGCCGGACAGCCCCACGGCTCCTTGGCCGGGCGGGTCTGGAAATCAGCTTTGCCAATGCTTGGATCGTCTCTGCTGCAGCCTGCCCCCTCCGCACCCTGGGCCTGCCCCCGATGGGGTGGCTGTGGGGCAGCCAGAAAGGCAGCCACAGCCGGGACTGCGAGGGTCAACGGGCCAAAGGGAGCAGACAGAGGTCCCTCCCTGCGGCACTGACCCCACAGGTTCTGGGGCTCTGCAAGCCTGCAGCTCAGGTCACCCCTGCTCCAAACCCTGCTATGGCTCCCCATTTCCCTGAGCCTACAAGTCAATGTTCCTACAAGAGCCACCCGTCTGCCGCAGCTGTCCTCATCCCGCAGTTGTCCAGCCCAGTCTCGCCTCCTTGCTGAATCTGAATGGTCAAGCCCACTCCTGCCCTAGGGCCTGCCCTCTGTAATATTCCCGTACTCACTTTGTTTGCTTCCTACCTCCTTCAAGTGTGCTTAATGACACTTTATCAAGTGAGCATTCATTTTATACTACACAACCCCTCCCAAAACACACACACACACACACACACACACACACACACACCCAATTCCCCATACCCTACCTTTTTTATTTTCCTTATAGCCCCTTTTGCCTTCTAACATATAATTCACTTATTTAATACAGTATATTTATTACTTGTTGTCTGCGTGCCTCACCACCTTCCACAAGAACACAGCCCCCATGAGTGCAGGGATTTTTGTTAAATTAAGACAAGTACCTTGAACGGCGCCTGGCCCACAGTAAGCACCAACTGAACACTCACGGAGTGACGGGGAAGATGTGTATGTACACAAGTATGTGCACGGACTCATCTGACAAATCACCAAACGCCTATTTTGTCCCAGACCTCCCAGCAGACCACGGGAATACAGCGGCCGGGAAGAGGCCACCCACTTTCCAGGTCCACTCATGCTTACAGCCAGCCAGGAGGCCACACAGCACAGTTACGCGCACGGCAAATCGGCAAGGAGCTGAAGAAGGCGGTGGGTCTTTGCCCACCTGAGAATCAGGGTGGGCTTCCAAGAGGAAGTGTGGTTAGACTCTGGCCTGAAGGCTGAGCAGGAGGTGGCTATGGAAGGGTGTTCTGGTCAGAGGGAACAGCATGTCCAGAGGCTCTGGCACGGAAAAGAACATTCATTCAAGGGACTGAAAGAGGTCTAGAGAGTAAGGGGAGAGGAGCTCGAGATGAGGGAGCCCACGTGTCTGTCTGTCCATGTCCGTGCTTATTCCCTGTGAGAGACAGACAGGTACGGCAAAGAAGACTTCCCTGTTCAGGGTTAGAAAGTAGAGCTGGTGTGGTGAGGATTCTGTGGAGGCTCAGTTTTGCCATCTGTAAAATGGGGATCGCAAGCGCTGCCTTCGCCCCGCCGCTGCCGTGGAACTCAGATGAGCTTGTGGACCTGAACCCCAAAGGGCTGCCTGATCTCTCAAGCATGTCTGGGTGTGCCCATGACCATGTGGGGGCACATGCGAGCGTGAGCCTGGGCCGCGAGCTCCCCGTGACACCATTCTCCTGCCGTGACAAGTCTGCTGCATCGTCTGTATCAATCCACCCAAAACACACTCGCTTCTGGCCCAGAGCCATGCTCTCCAACAGCCCTGGGGGCGGCGGGGAGTGGAGGAGGCAGTCTGCAAGGTGGGGCCCCGCGCTTCTGGGCGAAGGTGGTCATCTTGTCTCTCTCCGTCAGACCCTCACCATGCAAGGGGACAAAGGCCATCTCTGAGGGCTTGGGCTGTGCCTCCTTCATCGGACTGGGGCTTCTCTGGCACGAGACCATGACGCCCCTTGTCATACTGGGCACTCCCGGGGGGTAGAAACCATTTTCCCTCTTCTCCTTTTGTCCCTCAGGAAAGCAGGGAGGTTGTCACTCAGTGCGACTGTGACTCATTCTGTTTAAGGATTGGCCACCTCTGGGACTGGGTGCCTGGGCAAGGGTTCAGGGTTAAGGGTGTCCCGGCTGCCAGGGGACTGCTCTCTAGGGTCTGAAGCCATTCAGACCTGGCTTCTTGGAGAAAGATGCCTTTGAAAAGCTCAACTATTTTGAGTGTTGTCCTGTTTACCCAGCTGACCCTGGGCATATCACTCCCCAGCTCTGAGGGCCCTGAGGTAGGGGCCTAGGAAGTGGAGACAGGCTGCTAAACTCCACCAGTAAGCATGTGCCCTGCCCCCTGCCTCCCGTGTGGGCAGAACAGGAAAAGTCACTCAAGAGAAGAGAGCAATGGGTTGCCTATCCTCACAGGCCAAGAAGGTGTGGGCGAGAACGTAGCAAGAAAGTGCAGGAAGGATTCAAGTTTGATACAAAGCAGAACTTTCCAGGGGGGCCTGGGGGCCTCAGTCGGTTTGGGCATCCGACTTCAGCTCAGGTCATGATCTTGCCACTCGGAGTTCAAGCCCCACGTCGTCCGGCTCTGTGCTGACAGCCCGGAGCCTGGAGCCTGTGCCTCCCTCTCTCTCTCTGCCCCTCCCCAGCTTGCACTCTCTCTCTCTCTCTCTCTCTCTCAAAAATAAATGCAACATTAAAAGAAAAAAAAGCAAAACTTTCCAAAGGCAGAAAATTTAGGCCAAAAGGGATTTCCTTCAATTACCTTTTCCACCTTTTTCCGGCACCGAATTATTCATTCTTGCATTCATTCTCTCCTGCAACAACCATTGAGTAATCCAGGTAATTGCTTCCAACATCCCATACATCCTGCTGGGTTGTCTCCAGAGCCTGGGGTGGAGGTGTGTGCATGGGGGGGCTGGGGGAGGCGGGACTGAAAGGGGCAAACAGGACAGAAGAAAGGAGAAGGGGACTTCTGGCCTCTCTGCCTGTGTCCCCAGAGAGGCTTGTGCCCTGTTATTGCACTGGCCTCCCAGAGACCAGTGTCCCATCCTTGGGGACAGCTGGAGGGTAGCAGAGCTGACTGAATTGATGGTAAGGAGGCCCCCTTTCCATGTAAAAAGAGTAGGAAAATAGAAAAAAAATTCATTTTCTTAAAAAAAAAACCCCACCACACCTGGCTCATTAATCTCTTATTAAAATTCTGTGTTGAGTACCGCCAAGGAAGAAGTAAGGAGAACTCTGGGGAGGGAACGGAGAGAGGGAAGGTGATCCCCTTGTTAGCATCTAATGTGGGCATCTGTGCAGGGAGGACCGCATGGAGCAGAGACACGTTAAGGGACGAAACAGCAGGCTTGTCCATCACAACAAGAGACGTGGACGGGGGCGTGGGGGACACCGTCCCTTCACTGACAGAGAAGGAAAAAACTCAGAGAGGGAGATGGCCTCACTGCGGTTGCACAGCAAGTGGATGACAAATTCAGGATCTGAACCCCGCCTCCCTTCTCCTAGGGAATTCTGGTTTCAAACTACCTTGAATTTCAGAATTTGGGCCTTTTTCTCATCTCTTCAACTGGACGCATGAAAGAGAGCTGAAGATCATGTCCGGAACCCCTCCACGTTCCCTGTTGTGCCCGGCGAGGTCTGTGAATGCCACTGGCGATTGGCTGTCTCGACTGGCTGGGACTCGAGGCTGGCTTGAGGCCAGAAGCACGTCTTTGGACAAACCCGGGAGATGGGGTTGGGGGGGCGGCAACAGAGACGGTGGGATCCCTGCCAAGTGGCCTGGAGCAGACCGCCACTCCAGGAACTCCCTTTGGGCTCTGGTGCTAGTTCTGGTTCCAGAACAAACTGGCAGGGTGACCTTGGCCAATCCCCGTCCCTCTCTGAGTGTCCGTTTCCTCATCTGCGTGAGGGCTGCAGTGGTGGCCGTGTGGTCCTTTTCAGTCACAGGTTTGGGGATGGACATCACCATGTGTAGGGCAGCAAGGTGAGCCCTCCCCTCGCCCCCACCCGCCCCCCTGCCCTAGGTGGGTGGCAGGGGTTGGAGTTAGTGCCTCTAAGGGTCTCAGTTTCTGCGGCCTCATTGAGCACTCACTGCCAATCTCAGGCCTGGGGTCCGTCAGTTCCAGCCAGGCTGCCCCAGCGAGGGCCCCAGGCCCTCCCCTCATGTTCCAACGTGGCCTTGCTTCCTACAGCCAAGCACTGAGTTATCCTCAGGATTCTAATAAAGCTCATTTTCTGCCGCCAAGTTTATAACACATCCCCACCTACTGGTCTTAAACATAACAAGGCTGTGTTGTGGTGTAGGGCTCCATGTGGCCAGGACCAAGACGGGGGTGTGTGTTGGGGGTGGGGGGAACACCATTCCTCACTCCAGGGGTCAGTGCTGACCCTCTTCTGTGGTGTCCCTCGTGCATCTCCAAAGGGTCATCGGTGGGGTGGGGAGAGCATGGCCCCAACCTACCAGGGAGGCTCGAGGTTGCCAGGCTGGGGACCAAAAGGTGAGGACGCACGCATCTGAGGTTGTGCAGTCAGATTGCCGTGGGACACTACGTTCGTATCCTATGGAGTGCTGTTATAACATGTCACTCCAGAGACGTGTACCCTATATGTGTCCCTCAAGAGGGTGTGGGCACGGCCCTGCCCCATTCCTTTGCTCTCTTCCTGGTGTCTCTGCCTACCTCCTCCTTGTCCCGGCTTCTGCACGGCCCCCCTCCGCCTCCCACCGCCAAAGCTCCCTTTTCTTTTTCTTTCTTTCTTTTTTTTTTTTTTTAAAGCTTTATTTATTTATTTTGAGAGAGAGAGAAAGCAAAAGTTGGGGAGGAGCAGAGAGAGAGAGAGAGGGAGAGAGAGAGAATCCCAAGCAGCCTCTATACTGTCAGGGATGAGCCCGACGTGGGGCTCGAACTCACGAACCGTGAGATCACGGCCTGAACCGAAGTTGGATGCTTAACCGACTGAGCCACCCAGGTGCCCCCAGAGCTCCCTTTTCTTTCTTTTTTTTTTTTTTTTAAATTTTTTTTCAACATTCATTCATTTTTGGGACAGAGAGAGACAGAGCATGAACGGGGGAGGGGCAGAGAGAGAGGGAGACACAGAATCGGAAACAGGCTCCAGGCTCTGAGCCATCAGCCCAGAGCCTGATGCGGGGCTTGAACTCACGGACCACGAGATCGTGACCTGGCTGAAGTCGGACGCCTAACCGACTGCGCCACCCAGGCGCCCCCAGAGCTCCCTTTTCAATTGTGACTGGGAGGGCCCCTCAAGACGGGGCTGTCTTCCCACCCCATCCCTTTCTTCTGAGCACCTACCATGTGTCAAGCACTGGAGAGCGGGGCAAAAATGAAGAACACATAGCCTCTGTGCTAAATGCAAGGACGTGGGGACCAGGAGGGGTGCACACGCACAAACAGGCTCACGCACACCCTTCACACACCCACGCTCCGGCGCATGAGGAGTGCTGGAAAGGCCACACAAAGAGCCAAGGCTGCACTAGAAAAAGCCATTGTTTCTGTCACAGGGTGGGGGCTGCTGGTGGGAAGCCCAGGGGTAACAGAGGCAGACTCCCTGGACGAGATGAGGTTTGACTTGGGTTCTGATGGCGAGGTAAGGATTTCTGGAGGCTGGTATTCCAGAGGGAGGGGCTGGTGGGGGCAAAGGCGGAGAGGCAGGAAGTGCCACCGAGGAGAAGACGCAGACCCAGACAAGATCCTGTAGGGCCTCTGATCCCGGGGGGGGGGGGGGGGGGGGCAAAGAGTGTATCCTTGATCCTACAGGCAGCAGGGAGCCAGTGCAGGTTACTGAGTAGGAGGCTGACATTATCAGCTCTACAACACATTTAACCAGCACCCTGCCCCCCTAAACTCCCATTCAGACTAAAAATGGAGCAGAAAGCCTCCCCAAAGACCAGATGCAGGAAAGTGGCCTTCTCTGATAGTCTCTGGCAGAAGCCTTGAGGCTAAGGGCTGCTGCCCCACAGGCTGAGCTGGGCCCTAAAAACGTAGTAGGGTTCTGTCCACACGTGGTATCTGCCCAGCGGTTCTGGCAGAATGTGAGGGGGGCAGGGCCGCGAGGGACTGCTTGTGCAAGATGGGGAGCACGAGGGAGACAGCCCAAGGTCACCCTGCCGGATGGCGCCAGAGTCAGACAGAAACCTAGGCTATCTGGCTCCCAGTCTGGCTGTGTGGTCAGAAGCCTGTGGCCTCAGTAGCCTGCCGGGCACCGAAGACTACAAGTCCCTCCCCTATCTCAGCATCTTTGGAGAGCCCAGAAATCCCAACCAACAGTTAGCTTGAAGTGAGACTAAATCCATGACCGCTTTTCTTGACAGAGGGACGGGTCCGGGTGGGTGGGTGTCGCACAGCCCCGAAGGAGGAAAGTCCAGGGAAGACGGGTTGTTTCTCAAGGGGGGGAGGAACTTCTGCGATTCTGGCCTTATCCAGCTCTGGAGTGGGGAGTTCCCCAAGCTTTGAGCATCTCCTGGCACCCTTCCCTGAGGATGGGGAGATTGAGGCATGGCATGGGAACTCCGGGAAGGGGCTCAGAAAGGGAGCCAGGTAACCAGGAAGGGAAACCACTTGCTCAGTGGGGGAATCCCACCCCACCTCTGCAAATAGCTTCTTTCTGATTGCTGGTCAGCCAGGGGTCTTGTGCATACTAGCACTGGCTGTGTGGAGGGACAGAGGAGAATAAGCCCACCGTTCTGCCTCCACCACTCCAGGACTAACGGGGTGCAGAAAAGACAGGGACATCTCAGGAGGAAATGAAGCCGACTGCTACCCCTCAGGAGAAGCAGGGCCAGGACGCCAAGGCCCCACTGGGGCTGGGTCTCTGGAAGCAGGCAGGATTCTAACAGGTGAGGGAGGAGAAAGGATCTTTAATATCAGGCTGAGGGGTCAGGAAGCTGGGCAGTGGGAACCTAATAAGAGCGGCTGAGCTGCCCCCAGGTGGGGCCATGGCTGGGTTCGAGAAAGGAGACCCGACAATAAGACACAAGACCGCAGGAGCGGGGCAGAACCACGCCTAGACCCAGGCCCCGGCTCAGTTTCCTCCTGCTAGGCGCCCACACTTCCTGCTCAGCAGGGCCGGGTCACAGGCACAGCCCCTGCACCTCCAGTGCCCAGACGGGCACAGCCCACCTCCCCACCCCCTCCCCACCCTCAGTCTTGCACACAGAGCCGAGATTTCTGGTTCCCAGCTGCATTCCCCCTGCCCCTACCCCCCTCCCGCTGCCCTGCCCATTTTTCTGATAAAGAACTGAGGTTGGCTGTGTCTGGTGAACTGAACTCAAACCGGCTCCCACCCAGAATCAACCCCCGGGGGCAGAGAAGAGCCAATCTACCCTAGAGGGAGGTTGGCCTTATTCCCCACCCACTCCTAACCCCAGGCCCCCAGATTCCTGGAACCCATTCCTTTCCTTCTTCTTTCAACCTTGAGGAAGCGCCTTGGTCAGGGTGAGAGAGGCAGCTGGTTAGAGGCGGGGGGGGGGGGGGGGGGGGGGGGGGGGGGGGGGGGGGGCAAGCTCAAGAGGGGCTTGGGCCGGCCCCTCAGGACTGGGCAGATGTGGGCAAACGCTGAGCCCGACACATGGAGGGTTTTCCATCAACCCGGAGAGCCCCCTGCCCTCTCCATCCAAGCCGCCTCCAGCCTGTCCAGGCTCACCCCTCAGCGTGGGGCGACAAAGCCCTCCCCACCCCCACCCCCGGTGGGGGAAATGTGTCCCAGGTCTGCTGGTTTCGTGTTGGGAGGGGGCAGGGGGCCTCTCTTCTCCATTCTCCTCCTCCGCCCCAGCTCTCTCCCTCTCTCCGCTCGGTCAGCGCCCCTCGCCTCCTGGAGCGCCTCCAGCTTGCGGAAGGCCCGCTGCAGCCTTCTCCCGTCGGCTCGGAGTTCCCACTCTGGGGGGGGGGGCTGTTCAGCGACCCTCTGTCCCCTACCCGTATCCCTGCTGTCCCACTGCCAAAGCGCGCCAACCCCGGCCCCTCCCTCTCCCACCCCCTTTACCGCGGAGCCCGGGGCGAGCCTAGGGAGCAGACGCAACAGATTGCAGAACGCGAGAGCGCGGAGCCCGTCCCCTCCGCGCGCCGCTCGCCGCCCCGGCCCGCGCCCGTGGCCCAGACCCCCGCCCTCCAGGCTCGGCTAAGCCGGCCATTTAGATGCAGCTCACAGGACGGCGGGCGGCGAGCGGCGAGCCGCCGCGGCTCCCGGGGCCCCGGTCAGTCCACTTCCCTTCCCGAGGACCGCCGCAGGAAGCCAGGCGGCCGGCGGCGCGGCCCCGCACCGGCCTGCGCGCCCGCGGCGGAGAAGACAGGATCCCCGCGGACCCAAACGGCCCCCAGCCCCGCAGGTTGCGGGGGTGAAAGTGGAAGGAGGGGCGGCCCGGATGCGATCTAGCGGATCCCTTGGATCCCCATAGATCTCCGTGGGCGGACACGCCCCCAGACTCTAGGGTTTGGACCCTTCTTTCTAACCAGGAAAGGATTGGAGTGCCTACCCCCCCCCCCGCCCTTTTCGGGAGCCGGGCTCGGTCCCCAGGGCGGGGCTCGCAGCCGCCGCTCCCGCCAAAGGGCTAGGGGACTGAAGGTAACTCGAGCAGCAGCCCGAGATGCCAGGCTGGGAACCGCGGCTGCGAGTCCGGAGGGTGGGGGCTCGCCTTTCTCCAGTCTCCCCTGTGCCCCCTCCAGCGGCGCCCGCCGCATCTTCACTTCCCAATCCGCGCCGCGACACTTACCGTGGGCGAGCAGCGCCGAGAGGCAGAGCAGGGCGGCGCCGCCGCGGCCCGACATCCTTGGGGCCATGGCCGAGGCGGGAGCGGGAAGGGGCCGAGGGGGCAACAGTCCTCGACGACTTGGCCCCAGGCTGGGCTTGGTCACATCCAACTCAGGGTGGCCGTGGCGCCCGAATGTCTCTGCCGAAGCTCTGGGGGGCCAGGGAGTGCAATTCGGGGACACTTTGAGGGGAGGGGGCGTCCCAGGCGCCGCCGGCTACACCCTCGGAGCTGGTAGGGGCGCAGCTCCGGGCGGGAGGAGCCTCCACCTCCCCCGGCTGGTGCCCCCTGCAGGATCTGTGCGGCGAGGGGGGAGCCGCACGTGCGGTCCCGGAGCCCAGTGGCCACCGGCGTCTCGGGGACTGCCTAGAGCCAAGTGCTGGATCCCCCAGCCCCAAGGCCCAGCTCGAACCCGAACTCGCTCAAAGGTGCAGATTTCCGACGCAAGCCCCAGTTTCTTCGGTTTCGGTAGTAACCCCACATAGACAGCGCGGCTTCCTTCCTCCAAGCGCCCTGCAGCAGCCCCAGCATAGAAATTCCAGGTTAGGTGCAAATGAATGATTTCTTTCGCAAAGAAAGAGCAAATCCAGGCAACTTTAATCCATCTGGAGCAGGAAAAGTTTCCGTGCGGTGCTGAGACCGGCGACGCGGGTCGCCACCACCCTGGGCGACGCCGGGACAAAATGCCCGAGGCAGGCGGCCAGCAGCTCGTCCCCTCGCAGAGCTCGCTGCTCGGCTCCAGCGCGCTCTCTCCAGTCTCGACCAGGGCCCGGGTTCCACGCAGGCTGGCTCAGCGCCGCCTGCCCGGGCAACGGCTCCGCGGCTGGGGCGAGGGTGGTGCGGCCGGAACGCGCTGCCCCATGGAGATGGGGCTCGGAGAAGCGGGGGAGCGGGACAGCCGGCTAATGCGCTCGACCCGCGCCCTCCCTGCCAGGGGTGCCGACTCCAGCCTCCCGGCCGGTAAGCCGTACTAGGATGGAGAAGGGCTCGGCCAGCCCGCCGCGGCCCCGAGCCGCTCCCCTCTCCTCCCAGGTCTCGCTGTCTCAGCAGAGGGGCACGCCGCTCCGCCTCGCTCGTCGCCTTCCCCGGGGGGACCTGCACAAACCTTGAACTTTTCGGGGGTTCAGAGTCTCCGATGTCTCCTTCTCCCCGCCGCCCCCGCCCTGCCCCCGGATGCGGGCTCGCGCGCTGTCTCGGTGCAGCCGGGCATCGGCTGCCTCTCTCGGAGTCAGTTTGGGCGAGCGGAGCGCCGCGCCAGCCCAGGCTGCGGGCGGCGAGACCCGGGCGCCACGCCAGCGGCCGAGGCACCGGGCGCCCGCGCAGCCCGCGGCCCGGGAGGCGGCAGCTGGAGCCTACGGGGCCGAGCCGAGAGGAGGTGCCGGCAGGGGGGCCGGCTCCCCATGGACGTGTGTGGGGGGAGAAGAATCAAGGAGCAAAAAGCGAGAGGAGGTGGGGGGAGCCACAGTTGCACGAAGCCACCGCCGCCGCCGCTGCCTCCTCGGCGCTCGCGCCGGCTGCTCCGCCGTAAATGACTCGAGAGAGACACACACACTCGCGCCCGCCCGCCCTCCTCCCCCGTCCGGGATTCAGCGCCCACCCCGGCAGTAGCGGGCGCGGAGCCTGGCGCGCTCGCTCCCTTCCCCTCCCCTCCCAGATTCCCCGTGGTCACGTGGGCCCGGAGCGCGCGGCCCACGACTCGCGCGCCTCGGAGACACCCCCCCCCCAACCCTGCTCCCCCCACCCCGGTCCACGTGTCCATTCCGCATTCCCAGCCTGGGGGCGCGCGCGGCTCCTTAATGAGACTCGGGCCGCGGCCGACCTCGCGATTCCGCTCGCCTCTCTTTTATGTTTTATTTTTTCCTCCCTATTGTAGGCTAGCGCTGGGGCCCGAGCGGGGCCGGCCGGCTGCGGTGGCTGCATTTCCCCCGGGTAGACGCCACCGCAACCACCGATGTCCCTTTTCAAAGGAAGCACGCTCCTCGCCGGGCGCCGGAGGTGCTTTCCAGCCGCTCTGCCAGAGGCGCGGGTAGGGGGCACTCTACCCCCACCCCCTGAGTCTGTGCGGGGCTCTCGGAGGGCACTGGGTGGGAATCGACCGAGCTGCCGCGCCCTGCCCCTCCGCCGCGCGGGAACTCGTCGGCTCAGCTTCGTTTGGGATGGATCTGGGGCGCAGCTGGGGAAAAACCCGTCCGCTGCTGGGGGTGGGGGGTGGGGGGGAGAGGAGGGGGACGTGCCTTTCTACAGGTTGTTTTGCAAGCCTTTAAAGGGACGTGCGGCTAGTGGTGGGGATCTGCCCCTCTGGCACACTCACCAGAGCACCTGCTGACGAGGGGGAGGGGCGACGGGGGTGGCGTTCTTTCCCACCGTCAGGCCGGTTCTATTAGAGCGCAACCCAGATCAGACCCGACAAGTCAACCGTCAACCGTCAGCCAGGCGTTCGATCAATGGCAATGATTTTATAGCATCCTTGGGTGTGGGGCCCCAGCCCCCAGGGGCAGGGTCTCAATCCCACTCAACTCGGGAGGGACGGGGTCTTCAAGCCTATGGACATACCTCTTATGGGGGGGGGGGGTGGTGGCTATGGATCTTGAGGGCCACTCCGCCACACTTGTGCATGCATCCAGAGAGTGTGGGGTGAGGTAGGTCAGAACAAGGCTAGCTGGGGTGCTCAATCTATGTCCCCCATGTGCCTGACTCTGCCCTAGACTTCTTAACCCTGTTATCCAGGAAACTGGCATTTTCTTTTTGGAAAATGGGCTTGGACGGTTCCTGGAAGCCTCCCTCCGCCCTGGCAGCCTGCTGTTGCTGTCTCAGCTTAGAACCCGGGCCTGCCGAGAGCCGCTCTCGCCCCTCCCCCATGCCCACATCTGTCTGGAGCTCCGAGGCGCAGCTACCGAGGGCTGGCCAGGCACTTGGAGGCCCTGGGGATGGATGGAAGGTGCTGGAGTCATCAAGGAAG
Organism: Leopardus geoffroyi; assembly: GCF_018350155.1. Classification (NCBI taxonomy): domain Eukaryota; kingdom Metazoa; phylum Chordata; class Mammalia; order Carnivora; family Felidae; genus Leopardus; species Leopardus geoffroyi. Next base: position 22,173,471 of record NC_059330.1, on the reverse strand, counting down.
ATGATTCTCATTAGGCCCCTAATGCCTCACGGCAATTAATGTCACCCAAAGGCTTATTAGCCATCCCACTGAGAGGCTAGCGAGGAGCTCCGTGTATGGAAGAAAAGGGGAAAAGAAGCCACCTTCCTTTCTCCCTCCCCAAATGGAAGGGGGCACAGGGCCTGTAAAGAGTAAGTCCAGAGGAGAGACACAAGTTTGCTTTTCTGAGCTGAGGACCCACTGCCCCCAGTGATGTGGGGCAAGCCATCCTCCCCAGATGTCTGCCGCTGACGTGGGCCAGCATTTCCAGCCACTCTCCCAGCCTTCTCCGGAAACCGAGCCCAGGAGACTTCTGGTTCTTCTCTGCACCGCATCCACCCTCCCCTCCCCCGGCTCTCAGGTGAAGGGAAAGTAGCCTCCCCTCCCTCCTCCTTTCACAACACTTTGGTGAGTGACTCCAGCCCCGCAGGCCCTGCTCACAACAGAGAGCAAGGCAGACCTAGCCCATCCTCATGGAACTTCCACTCTAGAGGGGAAGACAGACTTTCAGCCAATCACTGATGGCCACTGTGATAAGTTATAAGGCAACATACATTTTGGCTCCTCTTACGGAGGAGACTGAGGCCCAGGGTCAGGAAAGGGGGGCAGCCTGCTATGTAATTTCAGTCCCAGGTTCTTCTGGTCCCCCCCCCCCCCTGCCACCGAAGAGTCTTCTGCCTGGTCAGCATATCTGATCATCCTCTGTTGCTCCAAGTGGCAGTTCGTTCTCCTCACCCTAGGGAGTGGAGGGCTGCTGGCAGCCCACCTGGAGAATAAAATGCCCAAGTTGTTCCAACTCCAGAGCCCCGTGGGCCTGTTACTGTTCTAGAGCTCAGGGAGAGAGCAGCGGGCAAGAGGCAGACACAGCCAGCTGCCGTAACAATCCCAATCCCGTATGTCATTTACTGGGAAAGGGGCTCACACCTTCCTGCGGTCCTTTCCTGCCACACCCACAGACTGCCCCCACCTCACCTGTGGGGCTTCCTCATGGATCCCACCTGGAACCTGGGTAGGAGCCCAGACTGGAGGAAGGACCGGCATGTATGTACTCTTCTTCCCCAAATGGACGCCTTATTCATTCAGGTGGTGGCGTCTCCTTTCTGCTGTTACCAGTTTGTTCAGGGTCAGGTGTCTTTCTAGCCAGAGGGCTGGCAATGGTTGGGGATGTCCTAGATCCCCAGCTCCTGGGCGCTGCCTGGAGCAGCTCCACCTTCCTGCCAGACAGCCAAAGAGTCAGTTGGGCTCTATGTCAGGTCCCTGTGCCCTGCGTGGATGTCCCCGAGGGAGCTAGGCTGAACCAGGCACCTGGCTTCACCTCTGCCACCACGGTGGACCTGATGACATCTGCCCTATCAGCATGTCCCTGTGTTTCAGGATGCCTGTGGAGAAGAGAAGATGGACAGGCCAACGTGGGACTTCACTAAGGGGGAAGTCCCCCCATTTGGGGGGAGTTCCTGGGATTCCCCTAGAATCCTAGTCTGGCTCAGCTGGCGAGGGGCTCAGAGATTTCCTACATTAGCCCTCTCCGTTTACAGCTGCAAAAACTGAGGTCATTTGATTCATTCATTTTATTAGTTAATTCATTTTATTAAATACTTCAACTTTTTTCTATTGAGC